>NC_053038.3:215596668-215899698 GCF_002575655.3 Aegilops tauschii subsp. strangulata
TTCCGTGTTGTCAGAACCGGAATGCCGACAGGTGAACTATGATGTGTGAAATCAATACTCCTAGCAACTCCGTTGTTTGGTAGTTAAAGGACAATAATTTCATCCTTAGCGTGTGGGTTACTGAATCACATCCTAAGGTTGATCGTGCTACCCAGTCCTTATTCCCGGTGCACTTTTTGATCAATGAATTAGGATAGTGTCAGTCCTTGATTATTCGGTCATATCGTCTTGCCCTGAAAAGCAAGATTGTTCTCGAGCTTCGCAACATATCGGTGGTACGTGATTTTCCGAATATCTTCTCAGAAGTATCACCAGGTTGTCACCTGACCGCTATGTTGAATTCGTGATCAAGTTGGTTTACTGTAAACCACCCCTTCTCCAAGAATCCGTGTTGGATACCCCTTAGCTAGTTGGTCAAGCTAAACAACAACTTGGAGCGTTGGAAGATAAAAGCTTGTCCGACCACGCTCATCCCTAAGGGATATATTTTTGCGAGTGTGTTGAAGAAAGATGATATCTTCATCGATTGTTCCTTGTGATCGGTTGTTGAATCTATTGTCTTGTCCAAACCTTGATTTGAGTATGGGTTATCATCAAATCAAATCAGAACCAGTGATGTTCGTAATGTTGTCTTACTCGTGGTTGATCCTTTGAGCATACACCATTACATCCTTTGGTCTGATCAACGCTATCACTGTGTTCACATGTTGGTGGAAGTCCAGTGATATGGAAATTCCGATGAGTTGCTGTTGAGCCCATCAGCAGCATTTTGTGTTCCCCATGATTCATGTTGAACATCTAAGTTAGTGTTGGAAACTTTTGAAAGCATTTTCTTTGTGCTAGTTCATGAAGCCTATGTTTGGATGAAAGGAGTGACTTCCTCTAAATTCATGTGCATTTGATGCAAGTTGCCGCCGTGAATTTGAGAAAGCATGTTTCTACCTCCTCTGGAATCATCCCAAGTCAGTTATGCACGTGTGAAGTATTCCGTGGTCTGTTAGACTGATCATCTTCATTCCATATGAATTCTCTAGCACACTAAGCCACTGATTGATTTGTTCAAGGAAAAGGAGTTGTTGTGCAAATCCTAGGTCAGGCACCAGACTTCGTTACCCTAGATGATGGTTCCCCACCTCAACTCGGTAGTGTTTTATCATAAGACTACTATGTGGTCATGCTTGTCTGGGACAGCGTGTTCACATGTGTTTGTAGCAGAACCAGCTCATGTTTTGGAGCTTGCTATCGTAGTTCATCCCCTGAGAATCTCGCAACGTCATCTCATCGATTTGTGTTGCAAACTTTCATTTTTCCTTCTAGACTTGATGAGTCTGGAATATCCTGACACCAACCAGATCTGAATCTCGGGCAGATATGATGGTTGGAACATTTTCCAAGAATTATAATATTGGTCTCTCGATAACCGGTAAAGTGGATGTCGTGGCCAACACACCCAGCCGGAAGACCTATTATGGTAGTATCTTGATTGAGTAAGTTGGCCACCTCCCCATAAGGATTTCTTAGGATTTATTCCACTAGTTATTCCATATGGATTCCTGCGCTCCCGAAGTCCGACCTACTACTTGATGTTCAAGATAGCAAACCACATCTAATGGGTTACGCTAGAACATCAAGGAGAACATCAGAAGCGGAGTGCTAAATGTCTCTCCGTCGATCATCCAGATTTTGCTCCCTTGGCTTCGCTAAGGTGAAATCTGAGAAAGTGTTGTCCTCCTTTGCACCTGCATCCTCCATCACCGTTCATCGTGGTAGTATGATGTGTTGCCAGGATCCTCGGCACGGATGTTGGTAAAACCTTGATGAATATGGAAATGCTCAAGTTTTGGAGAGCATACTCAGACACTAGGTTATATCCCGGTATCAACGGGAATGTGCCTTCCGTTTGCCGAGTTGCTCCATAACCATAGTTTCCTTTCCGATCTGAGTATGCCATTTCTCTGAACTCCTTCAAATGATCGTTTGCGATTTTCCTTGTGCGGGTTTAGAGAGTTTCAATGATCTTTGTATCAAAAGTAATTCTTTTGCCGCTTAAGGGAATAACTCTACGAGTCACCTTCCCCAAGGTGCCCCGTTATGGAATCATGGCAATTTTTCCTCGCTACTTTGAAACCCTCGTCAAATTGTTTCTTCCGTCCCTCCTGGTGCATGTTTTGCCTCTCAGCTCGAGAGATGTTTCAATGCCTCCCTCCATGAGTTGATCCTGAGTTGTTCGATATTCGAGAAGATCGATCCTTCTAGAGTTTTCCCTTTCCTCTTGTTGTCTTGTCGGCTGGAGTTCTCAGAGCAAGACGTCGAGACAAAGATGATGATCGAATCAACGTTCTTATGAAGTGCAACCTGGACCGTGAAGATTGTGTTAGTTTGCATCCCCCCTTCATCTTACCCTACGCTTGAATCTCGGGACAAGATTCTTGTTTAGTGGGGGTGAGTTGTCACAGCCCTAGAGTTTGATTGCAATTAGTTTCATAAGCATCCGTGCATCATGTCTATATTTGTTTGAAAATTGAAATGGGGATTGCCTAAACCCTAGCATCAAAGGAAATTCACTAGGTTCAACTAAAATATTCTCAGTGTTTCCAAATGGCTTTTAAAAATGTTCATCATTTCTAGAAAAATGTTGTAAACAATAACCAGAGGTGTTGCACATTTTTCCATGACATATTTGGGCTCTGAATTAAATCATATAGTATTTGCATTTGGGCATTTAGATGCTATTAAATACTTTAAATGCTCAAATAATCATAAACTAAAATGTTTACTGTTGGATATATTCTAAACAGTAGCCCTGATTAGTTTCATGATTTTTGGAAATGCACTGGCATTTTTAATAAAGCCCAGAACACAATACAGAATTAGAAAACAGAAATAAAAGAAAAAGGACAGAAACCCACCCGCACCTACCTGGCCTGCTCCTGTAGCAGCCCAACTGGGCGAAGCCGGCCCAGCCCACCTCCACCTCCCCTGTCGTCTTCCTCCCCTGGCCAGTAGGCAGGGCGGGTGGCCGCCGTGCGCGCACACGCGCCCCGGCCACCTCCTACTTGCCGCTCTCCCTCGACGCCCTGGCCTTCTCTGGTGATGCCACACAGCCGCCTCGACCCCTCTCACTCTCCCTGTGCTCCCCCCTCTGTTTCTTTCTCCCGCGAATGCCGAGCGCGCCATCGCCGCCGACGAGCACCACCGCGGCCAGAGCCACTGCCTCGCCTCGTCGATGTGCTCCGAAGCTTCGCCTCGACCCCCCTCTTCCTCCCCACCGAGTCACGCGATGCCAAACGCCCCGAAGTGTCGCCCCCGACCTCGTCTCCGTCGTTCGGCCGCCGAGATCGCCGGCGACCTCCCGTCTGCAGCAGCTCCTCCCCGACCTCGCCGACCCGCTCGTCGTGACCATGGTGAGCTGCTGGCCGTTTCCCCCCTCTCCATTCTCTTCCTCGCATGCCGTAGCGACCGCACCAAGCTCTACCGCACCTGCCGCGGCTGGCGCCCGCCGCCGACGCGGCCCCGGCAACCAAACAGCCCGGGCATCGTGTCCAACATGCTCGCCGCCACGGCCACTGCAACCCCGTAGCCACAAACACCCGAACGCCAGCGCCGCCCTGAGCTCGTTTCCAGCGAGCTCCGTCTGTCCCCGCTGCTGCCGCATGCCGCTCTGGATGCGGGCGAGCCCCAGCTCCCCGCGCGTGCCCTCCTCTGCTCGATTGGGCGCCGGAGGAGCAATCCCGAGCCCTTCCGCCGCGTCTGCTGCCGCCGGCGGCTAAACGCCGGTGATTTAGCCCCGGTTGACCAGGGATTTGACCCCCCTGGGTCATTGACATGTGGTCCCCGGCCCCACTGACATTTTGGTTAGGTTTAACTTAAGGCTAATTAACTATATTAATTAGCTGAGTCGATGACATATGGGTCCCACTGTTAGGTATGACTCTGGTTAGGCGCTGTTGACCAGCTGACGTCACAGTGACGCAGTGCTGACGCAATAACTCATTTTCTGGATGTAACATAATTCAGAAAATTCGAGAAAATAGTATAAACTTCTAAAATTCATAGAAAATAAACCGTAACTCCAAATGAAAAGATTTATATATGAAAAATGATCAGAAAAATCCAATCTATCCATCTGTACCATTTTCATGCATTTTAGAATAACTTATGGCTGCTGTTTAGACCAAATCATATAAATGGCATTTAAACCCTCACATATGAAGTTTGAATTTGAACCTAAGGTTCAAACCAACTCCATCTAATATGTTACTAGTTGCATTAGCTTAAAACACATCATATTGACATGTCATGATCATGCATCATATTGTGCATTGCATTGATTGTGTTTTGCTTCTCAGTTGCCGGTATTGTCCCCTCTCGATAGCCGTGATTCCGACGATGGGTTCGATGACACCGATGAAGAACTATAATATCTTCAAAAGTGCCAGGCAAGCAAACCCCCTTGTTCATTCCAATACAATCCCACTCTCTTGCTCCTGCTCTCTTTTACTACATTAGGACAACAACGATTCAACTGTTACATGCTGCGGTAGTTGAACCCCTTATCCTCTGCATGACCTCTCATTGCCACAGTAAATAGATGAAACCCACTAGCATGAGTAGGAGTTGTTTGAGCCCTGATGTGCCTACTCATTCATGATTGTTTGTCATGCCTGCTATGCTTAGAGTTGTGTCATGTCTGATTCATCGGGGATGAATTGGAATGGTGATGAACATGTCCTACTGTGTGTGAGCTAAGTGTGTGAACACGATTTGGTAAAGGTAGCGGTGAGAGGCCATGTAGGAGTACATGGTGGGTTGTCTCATTGAAGCCGTCCTCAGGAACTGAGTTCTGTGTTTGTGATCCATGATACAGTTACTACCATGCATTGGGCCCGAAACCAATGGACCCTCTCGGCTTAATCACCCTTGTCCTCTGTCCAGGAGTTGCAAGTAGTTTCTGGTGTTTGTAGTATGCTGGAGGCCGTAGACAGCGCTGACCGAGGGGTGGGCTGTGATGCGGTAGGCACGTGGCACGGTGTACCGGGCGCCCGTTTGGTGTCTCGGGAACCCTGCACACATCGTTCGGGGCCGTATGTGGAAACCTCGGCCGGACTCCCTGCGGATGGAACCTGAATAGGCGATAAACCTGGACTAGAGACTTGAGTGTTTAGGTAGGCTGTGGCCGACACCCTCGCTGGGCTTCCGCTTGAAGGTTGCCGAGTACATGCTGTGTAAACGGCGGTAAGTGGTGAGAGCGTGTGTGACGAAGTACACCCCTGCAGGGTTGACATCATCTATTCGAATAGCCGCGTCCGCGGTAAAGGACTTCTGGGTTGCTTATAACAGTTCATAGACAAGTGAAAGTGGATACTCTAAAATGCGCAAGATAAGCATGAGTGGTATGGATGGCGTTCTCGTAGGGAGACGGGAGCGGATCCATAGTGGTGTATTGGTATGGTGAATTTGTGCACTCGTGTGCACCACCTCAAAAGAGTTACTTGCAGTCGTAGTTCAGGATAGCCACCGAGTCAAAGCTGGCTTGCTGCAGTTAAACTCCACCACCCCCTTTGTTGATACCGATGCATATGTAGATAGTTCTGATGTAAGTCTTGCTGGGTACATTTGTACTCACGTTTGCTTATTTATGTTTTTGCAGAGAGACTTCAGTCTCGCTAGTAGTTCCGCATGGACTCGGCAGGATCTGGTAGATAGTCAGGCTTCTCAGCCTTTTTCATTTGTAGTTGCCTGTACTCAGACAAGTTAAGCTTCCGCATGTGCTTGTTGCTTGTATGCTCTGAATGTTGGGTCATGAGACCCATGTTTGTAATATCTGGCTCTTCGGAGCCTAATGAATAAATACTCTGAGTCGTAGAGTCTTGTTGTGATGCCATGTCGCCTTTGAGCTGGGAAAAGCATTTACCCTGAGTCGGCTATTCCTGATTTTGTATTTGCACATATCGAGCATATTGTGTGTATGATTGAAATGCTTGGTATGTGTGGGATCCGACAACCTAGTTGTTTATCCTTGGTAGCCTCTCTTATGGGGAAATGTAGTCCTGTGCTTCCATGAGCCATAGTAGTCCGCTACAGCCCAGTTCACCGGAGTCCTGCTAGCCCAGCACTACTGCTCCGGAACACTTGACTGGCCGGCATGTGTTTCACTTCGTTCCTGTGTCTGTCCCTTCGGGGAAATGTCACGCGGTGACATCCGGAGTCCTGCCTAGCCTGCTACAGCCCGGGTTCCCGGAGTCCTGTTAGCCCAGTGCTACAGCCCGGATTCGCACGCTGCTGACTGACATGCTTGATGTTGATTCATGTATGCCTGTCCCCGTAAGTTAGTGCCACTTTGGGTTCACGACTAGTCATGTCGGCCCGGGTTCTCTGTCATATGGATGCTAGCAACATTATCATATACGTGAGCCAAGAGGCGCAAACGGTCCCGGGCCATGGTAAGGCGACACCCGTGGGAATACCGTGCGTGAGGCCGCAAAGCGATATGAGGTGTTACAGGCTAGATCGGTGTGACTTAGAATCGGGGTCCTGAATGGCTGGCATCGGGAGGCTGTGGAAGAGGAAGAGGGCGGGCGGCAAGGCCGTCAACTCTGAGTACACGGGCACCGACGCCTTTGTCGCGTACTACTGGTCCTGCCGCCTCGTCTTCCAGCTCCTTTCCCGGCACCGTCATAACCGGCCCACCCATGGGCGGCCACCGAGGTGTTCTCTTGGTGCTTTCTGCTGCTCGTAGCTCGACTAAGCGCCCCGTTTTCCCTCTCGCCTCCTTGACCTGCCTCCTGAGGAGAGGGACAAGAAAGGGATCACGGGCATCTTATCTCTTTTTTAATCTGTAAGCCTTCGGGCCTTGTTAAATTTAAAGCTTGTAATCCCCTTTGCTCATGTTTTTCATTCCGTACGGACTGCACCTGTGTGGGATGCTTTTAATAAAAAAAGGATGTTTGCCGGGTTTTTCGTTCGTGGGCAGACCCCGCGACAAGAAACGAATCCTTGTTACAATTTAAGATAAACGTTTTCACCCGGCAACAGGCCTTGCCATCCCCCTACTTCGCTCAACCATTCTCGCGCCCTTGGCGGAGGCAGGGACGAAGCGGGCTTAGGCTCCTCGTTCTACTACCTTGCCACCGCGACTACAACCAAATCCGGGCCCAGTAGATAATCCTTGGGTATAGAAAAGGGGAGCACGGTGGCCTAGAAATAAAAGGAGGTTTCACATACCCAGTTCCGTTCCAAAATGCATGATAGAGGATGAAAGACTTATCTGGATCTGCAGCCCCCGGCAACCTTGTCTTTCCGCGGTTGGATCCTTGTGCTTGCAGACCCCGGCAACTCTGGTTTGCCGGGGTCGGGACGCCGGTCTGTTTCCTCTCTTCCGAGTAGCTCAACAGAAGTGCTCATGTGCCCTGAAAACCAAAGGGGGACAAAAAAGAAACAGATAGACGCGCACTCGACCTCTAGGCTAGGGGTTAGTCGCCGCTAAGCACTGTCAACCCTAACCAAGGAAGAGACTCGACCTGGCATGCATGCTATAACTTAGGGCGCCAGTGCTTCATTTTTTTATGCTCAAGGTCTGTGCCTGGCTTTGTACAAAGGGTTACATGCCTTGCCGACAAAGCTTGTACAAAAGGTGGCTTGCCGGGAGGCCTGGCAAGCCACGCCTTATGGGTAAAACTTGCGAAGATGCTCGATGTTCCAGGAGTTGCTCACTGGGACAACATCTTCGGTCTCCAGGCGGACTGCGCCGGGCCTGGTGACTCGTATTACCCGGTAAGGGCCTTCCCACTTTGGCGTCAACTTGTTGGAATTCTTGGCCGACTGAACACGCCGAAGAACAAGGTCGCCTTCGGGCATGAACCTTGCGGCTATGGTAGCGGCGCAAGTTGCTGGTAGCATGCTGCTCTCACAGCCGCCCGAAGACGATCTTCCTCAAGGAGCGTCGCGTCATCTTGACGCAACTGCTCTTGCTCAAGCTCATCATAAGAGAGCACTCGAGGTGACCTGTATATGAGTTCCGTGGGGAGAACTGCCTTCGCCCCATATACTTGGGCAAAGGGTGTCTGGCTGGTGGCTCGATTTGGCGTTGTCCTGATCGACCAAAGAACCGCTGGAAATTCATCAATCCAGCGCCTTCCGCTCTTGTGCAGCTTGTCAAAAGTCTTTGTTCTTAGGCCTCGCAACACTTCAGCATTTGCCCTCTCCACTTGGCCGTTGCTCCGTGGGTGTGCCACGGAAGCAAAACAGACCTTGCTGCCGAGGTCTTGGATGTATTGCATGAAGGTGTGGCTTGTGAACTGCGTGCCATTGTCGGTGATGACTCTGTTTGGCACACCAAAACGACAGACCAGTCCTTTGAAAAACTCGACAGCTGACTGAGCAGTCACCTTTCTCACTACTTCCACCTCCGACCACTTTGTGAACTTGTCGATTGCAACGTACAAGTACTCAAAGCCCCCGACAGCGCAGGGGAAAGGGCCCAGTATATCGAGCCCCCAGACCGAGAATGGCTAGGAGAGAGGGATTGTTTGAAGGACTTGAGCTGGTTGATGAAGCTTATTTGAATGGAACTGACACGCTTCACACTTGGTTACTAGTGCCGTCGCATCCTGGAGGGCGGTGGGCCAGAAGAAACTTTGCCGGAACGCCTTTCCGGCAAGGGCCCTCAACCCTATGTGGGAGCCACATATGTCTCCATGTATCTCTGCCAACAGCTCCAGTCCTTCCTCCCGGGGGATGCACTTCAATTTCACGTCGTTCGGCCTTCTTCTGTATAGGACGTCGTCGACGAACAGGTACAGGGTGGACCGACGGGCTACTTTCTCCGCTTCGTCCTGCTCCTCAGGAAGCTCCCCTGTTTGGAGGAATTGGACGGTATGTTGCGCCCATGCCGGAGCCAGGGGCTCGACGGCAAGGACCAAAGGCGTCTCTTCCGCCATGGGAGCGGCTGTCTCTACGGCCAGGGCTTGATGCCCTGCCAGAGCCAGTTGCTCTTGGGCAGGCTCAGCGTCCGCGACAGCACCCTTGCCGGCAGCCCCAGGGGGCTCGTTAGGAAAGTACATGCCGGGACCTGACTTCCTCCGCTTGTTCTGCCCCGTTGATGGTTCGACGGATGGTTGAGTTAACCGGAGCAAAAAGGTACCTTGTTCCACAGGTAGCTTGAATGCAGCACGCTTTGACAGGTAGTCGGCGATGTTGTTCTCCATTCGGGGGACGTGCTCCGCTTGGATACCGTCAAAGCGTTCCTCCAGCTTCCTCACCTCATCTACGTAGGCCTCCATCAATTGGCTCTGGTAATCCTTGTTGACCTGCCTAACAATAAGCTGCGAGTCAGCCCTGACGATGAGTTTCTTAACTCCGAGGTCTGCCGCGATCCTGAGACCGGCGAGCAATCCCTCGTACTAAGCAGTGTTGTTAGTGGACATATCCCTGGGGAAGTGCATCTAGATCACGTACTTGAGGTGCTCTCCGGTGGGTGCAACGAGCAGCACACCGGCACTGGCGCCTTGCAGCGAGAAAGCCCCGTCAAAGTACATGATCCAGTCGCGGTCTGTTTCCTTGCCGGGGAGAGTGGTCTCCTGGATTTCTTCGTCGGGCGTGGAGGTCCATTCTGCAATGAACTCCGCCAAGACTCTGCTCTGGATTGTCGAGGTACTTTCGGCCCATTCCACAATCCTTCCGGTTGCATCTGGGTTATGCAGTATCCGCTGCAATGGGAGGCGGGTGACGATAGTGATCTCGTGGGCTTGGAAGTAATGACGCGGCTTCCTCGAGGCCATACGGAGGCCGAAGAGAAATTTTTGCACACCGGAATACCTCGACCTAGCCCCCTACAAGAGGGAGCTGACAAAGTAAACCAGGTGCTACATCATCTTCTTCTTCCGCACCACCTCGCCTGACTGCGCGAGCACTGCCTCGGTGGCGCCAGATCCTCCCGGGGGCCCTGCCGGGTGAATCTTTGGCTTTCCATCCACCGGTTCTGCCGCCGCTACTGCCTCTTCATCAACCTCTCTCTGCGCCACCAGTGCGGCGCTGACCACTTGATTCGTCGCCGCTAGATACAGCAGCAACGGCTCTTGTGGTTTAGGCGCAACCAGTATTGGCGTGGAGGAAAGGTATTTCTTCAGATCCTGCAATGCTGCCTCAGCTTCTGGGGTCCACTCCATTGGGCCTGCCTTCTTCAAGATTTTGTAGAAAGGAAGGGCGCGCTCGGTGGACTTGGAGATGAATCGGTTCATGGCGGCGACGCAGCCGGTGAGCCGACGCACACCCTTGATCCGCTTGGGCGCCTCAATCTGCTCGATAGCCTTGATTTTGTCTGGGTTTGCCTCGATCCCGCGCTGTGACACAATGAACCCGAGAAGCTTGCCGGACGGAACACCGAAGACACATTTCTCAGGGTTCAGTTTGAGGTTGATATTGCGCAGGTTGGCAAATGTCTCTTCCAGATCTTGCACAAGAGTTGGCCCATCCTTGGTTTTGACCACTATGTAATCCATATATGCCTCCATATTTCTATGGAGCTGGGGTTCAAAACCAATTTGGATTGCTCTTGCAAACGTCGAGCCAGCACTCTTCAACCCGAAAGGCATCCGTAAAAAGCAATACGTACCACATGGGGTGATGAATGCTGTCTTTTCTTCATCCTCTCTTGTCATGAAGATTTGGTGGTAGCCCGAGTAGGCGTCGAGGAATGATAACAAATCACACCCGGCCGTGGAGTCAACAATCTGGTCGATGCACGGCAACGGGAATGTAACGCCCACGATGCGGCTATATCTCCCACATGTCGAGGCATGACTTAGAGGCATAACCGCATTGTGGTTTTGTCGCAAGAAGGGTCATCTTCACACAATCCCATGTAATGAACAAGAATGGGATAAAGAATTGGCTTACAATCGCCACTTCACACAATACATAAATATAATCCATACATCATCCAAAATACACACATAGACCGACTACGGTCAAGATCCAAATGAAAATAAGACAACCCCAAATGCTAGATCCCCGATCGTCCCAATTGGGCTCCACTACTGATCATCAGGAAAAGACACATAGTAACGACCACGTTCCTCATCGAACTCCCACTTGAGATCGATCCCATCATCTGCACTGGCATCGTCGGCACCTGCAACTGTTTTGGTAGAATCTGTGAGTCACGAGGACTCAGCAATCTCACACCCGCGAGATCAAGACTATTTAAGCTTATAGGAAAGGATGGTGTAATGAGGTGGAGCTGCGGCAGGCAATAAGCATATATGGTGGCTAACATACGCAAAAGAGAGCGAGAAGAGAAGCAACGTAATGGTCGTCATCTAGTAATGACCAAGAAGTGAACCTGAACTCCTACTTACGTCATTCATAACTCAAACCGTGTTCACTTCCCGGACTCCGCCGAGAAGAGACCATCACGGCTACACACACAGTTGATGTATTTTAATTGGGTCAAGTGACAAGTTCTCTACAACCGGACATTAACAAATTCCCATCTGCCTCATAACCGCGGGCACGGCTTTCGAAAGATAATACCCTGCAGGGGTGTCCCAACATAGCCCATCATAAGCTCTCACGGTCAACGAAGGATAAACCTTCTCCCGGAAAGACCCGATCAGTCTCGGAATCCCGGTTTACAAGACATTTCGACAATGGTAAAACAAGACCAGCAAAGCCGCCCGAATGTGCCGACAAATCCCGATAGGAGCTGCACATATCTCGTTCTCAGGGCACACCGGATAAGCGAAGTGTACAGGTACCAACATAACCCAAGTTGCAAAGGGACGGTCCCGCACGGTGCTCTAGTTTGGACCAGCACTCAGAGGAACACTGGCCCGGGGGTTAAAATAAGATGACCCTCGGGCTCGCGAAAACCCGGGGGAAAAGGCTTAGGTGGCAAATGGTAAAACCAAAGTTGGGCCTTGCTGGAGGAATTTTATTCAAGGCGAACTGTCAAGGGGGTCCCATAAATCACCCGACCCCGTAAGGAACGCAAACTCAAGGAACATAATACCGGTATGACAGAAACTAGGGCGGCAAGAGTGGAACAAAACACCAGGCATAAGGTCGAGCCTTCCACCCTTTACCAAATATATAGATGCATTAAATAAATAGGAGATATTGTGATATCCCAACATATCCATGTTCCAACATGGAACAACCTTCAACTTCACCTGCAACTAGCAACGCTATAAGAAGGGCTGAGCAAAAGCGGTAACTTAGCCAAACAACGGTTTGCTAGGAAAATATGGTTAGAGGCTGACATGGCAATATGGGAGGCATGATATAGCAAGTGGTAGGTAGCGCAGCATGGCAATAGAGCGAACAACTAGCAAAGCAAAGATAGAAGTGATTTCGAGGGGTGGTCATCTTGCCTGCAAGGTTCTCAGAGTTGTCGAAAGCTTGATCCTCATAAGCGTACTCAACTGGTTCCTCGTTCACGAACTCGTCTCCCGGCTCTACCCAAGACAAGAACACAAGCAACGGAACCACAATCAATCACGAGAAATGCACAAGCAACATGATGCAAAACATGAATGATATGCAAGATATGATATGCGATGCATATGCGTGCTCTGGAAGGAAAATGATGAACAAGGCAGTAACTTGGCAAACCAAGCATGCCACTGGAAAGATGAGATGATTTCGGTCGAAATCGATATAAAGATCACCGGAAACGGATGCACGGTTTACAAATGGCAAGCAAAACAAGAATGACCCGAATCTGCGATTAACAGCATGATAGCACTTAAAATGCAACAATTAACAATGCTACCTCACTCCAACATAGGAACAAATCATATGGCAGTAGTATACAGGAGAAGCTTGACAAAAGATGAACACTGAGCTACGGCTAGATCACAACATAACAAGCTCAAACAAGCATGGCAAAAGTGCAAAAGATAACAGGTTCACAGACTTGGTGAAATTACTGGACATGGCAGAAAAGAGCATCAGGTAGCAATGTTCAGAGCACGAAATGAACATGCTACAGAAACTTAACATGGCAAAACAAGGCATGGCAGGGTTCTACTAAATGCATGTGACAAAAGTCCCTTACTTACCATAAGCCAAAAAGGACCAGAAGATATGATGGCAACCATGTAAACATAGCAAGTTTCGTTAACAGGTTTCAGACTTAGCAGAAAACAGAGCATGGCAGAAACAATAATAAGAAGGCATCTTGGTGAGCTTGATGCACTCACCACAAAGTAGTGCATGACAAAACAAGCATACCTACGGCAAGATGGCATGTTTAAGAAGCTATCCATGGCAAGATCAAATACATAGCATGTATGGAACAACTACAATAAGCTTGGGAAAAATGAATATCATGTTAAGAATCTGCCAGAAATATTATATAGCAAAAGTAGAGCAAAATTGAGTCATGCTATGGCACTCCATAATTGCAAACAAGGGCAGGAATGGATAAATTACAACAATATCTACAAGACATCCTTACTGAACATCACCAAAATATGCATGGATCTCTCTGTAGCATCAAGTTTACATGGCAACAAAATAACAGCAGACAAGGACTTGGAGAAATCACCAAGTCCCTGAAATCAGAAACATTACGGGGCCTAGTTTGCATGCTTGTGCTAGTCACCACAGAGATCACAAAAATACATGGCATGCACCTCTTTAAAGATGGCATGGCATACAACAAAACACATGTAGAGCTCGTGCCCATAAGATGCACAGATTAAATGATACAAAAATAACAAATCTCCAAGTTCTGCTAAGAACCAGCAGATAACAGCAACTAGCACTCTTGCACCAGAGCTTTGGGCATCAAGATGTACTCTAATGAACATGGTGCAATTGAACAAAATGTAGAGCATCACGAGATGAACATTGCGATATATTACACGCACGAAACGGAGCTATATGCAGAGAGTTATGATGCTATGAACATGGGCACATGCTGAGAAAAATAAATGACTTCGGGGTTTCGGGAAAGTCAACGCACGCAGTGTCCAGATCCGATCGAGCCCGGGCTCGTCGCCGGTGACGGGAGAGGAGGAGGAGACGGCGGGGGTGAGGAGGCTGCCGGAGGGAGGAGAAGCAGGGCGGCGCGGGGACGGCGAGGCGGCGGCGCGGGGCGGCGGCGATGGCCGGCGGCGGCGGCGACGAACAGGGCGGCGGCGCGGCAAGGCGGCGGGGCAGGCGCGCGGGAGGAGGAGGACGCCGGGCGCGCGGGCCGGGAGGGCCGCGGACGGGCCCCGGCGGGCCGGCCGGCGATGTGGGTGCGGGCACGCCACGTGGCGGCGCGGGAGAGGCCGGCTGCGGCAGCGGACGTGTCCGTCGGTGGGAGAATTGTCCGGCGGCGACGGGAGGAGCGGTTAGGGTTTGGACTGCAAACGTTTTCGGGAGGAGATGCACTTATATAGCTAGAGGGAGCTAGGAGAGTCCAAATGAGGTGCGGTTTTCGCCCACACGATCGTGATCGAACGACCTACTGCATGGAAGATAGTTTGGTGAGTTTTGGGTTGTTTAGAGAGGGGGGTTTTGCTGGAACACACAGAAGGCATCTGCGGTTACCCGGTTAACTGTTGGAGTACCAAACGACCTTCAAATGAAACGAAACTTCACCGGTGGTCTACCGGTAGTATACCAAGGCCACTTGACAAGCCTCGGTCCATTCCGAGAACGTTTGACACCCGCTCACGAAAGAAAACAAGAGGGGTGCACCGGAGGAGATGGGAGCGCCGGATTGCAAAACGGACAACGGGGAAAATGCTCGGATGCATGAGGCGAACACGTATGCAAATGCAATGCACATGATGACATGATATGAAATGCATGACATGAACAAAATGCAAAACGAAAGACAAAACCCAACCACGAAGGGAATATCATAGCACATAGCCGAAAATGGCAAGAGTTGGAGTTACAAATATGGAAAGTTACATCCGGGGTGTTACAGGGAAGGGGTCCTTGGGACAAGTTTTATTGATATCTGTGTAAGCAATACACAGCCTCCACTTCCCTTTCGCCTTGCGCACCACTACCGGATTGGCCAACCACGTCGGGTGGAGCACTCCTCTCACCAAACCTGCCGCTTCCAACTTCCTGATCTCCTCTGTGATGAACTCCTGGCTCTCTAGAGCCTGCTTTATGACCTTCTGCTTGACGGGCCGCGCATGAGGGCAGAGAGCTAGGTGGTGCTCGATCACCTCCCTGGGAACACCGGGGATGTCGGATGCTTGCCACACAAACACGTCGACATTCGCTCGCCGGAAGGTGACGAGCGCGCCTTCCTATTTGCTGTCGAGGGTGGAGCCTATGGTGAATGCCCCTCCCATGCCATCCTCCCCGGCGGACACCCTCTTGTTCTGCAGCGGCTCAGCTCTGGATTTCTTGCTCTTGTCGGTAGAGCTCTCTGGCACGTCCTCGACGGTAGCACAACACTCTGAGGAGGTGCGCTTGCCGGAGTGGGTGCGAGAGGTCTTGCCGGCCTTCTTCTTCCCACCCGGGCCTTCAGCGGTAGGAGCAGGCGCCTTGACGGCAGCTGCTGCAACTGCTTCCCGGTAGAGTTGGTCGGCGCAGATCAGCGCGTCCTTCTTGTCGGAGGGGACGGAGATGATGGTCAACGGCCCAGGCATCTTTAGCATGTTGTAGGCGTAGTGTGATGCTGCCATGCACTTGGCTAGTGCCGGGCGGCCGAGGATCCCATTGTAGGGCAAGGGGATCTCGGCCACGTCGAAGGTGATCCTCTTTGTTCTGTAGTTCAACTCCCCTCCAAATGTCACGGGCAGTGTGACCTTCCCCTTCGGCTGGCTCCTCCCTGGATTGACCCCTTGAAACGTGCTCGTTTCCTTGAGGTCTCCATCAGGGATTTGCAATCTTTTGATCACGACAGGCGAGATCAGGTTCAGGCCGGCCCCGCCGTCAACCAACATCTTGTTCACCCTGAGGTTGCGTATCATTGGTGAGACCAATAATGGCAAACACCCGACCGCGGTTGTGCGGTCAGGGTGGTCCTCGGCATCAAAGATGAGGGGCGTGCTGGACCACTTCAGCGGCTTCTGAGCGTCGAACGACGGCTCCGCTGCTGTAATCTCACGCACCCACTGCTTGAGCTGGCGGTGAGAAGTATGCAGCGAGGCGCCGCCTTCGACGCACATGGCCTCCGTAGCCTTCTGGAACCCCTGCTCACCGGACTCGTCGTCCTCGTCGTGATCATTGTCTTCTTGTTTCTTGTCACGGCCCTGGGCGGGCCTCTCTTGCTGGTTGTCCTTGCCAGGGCGGCTTCCTTGGCCGCCACGCTTCTTGCCGGATCCCTCAGCACTGTCCTGGTCCTTCTCCTTGTCCCACCTCTCGTACTCAGCTTTTTGCTTCTCAGCAAGCAGCTCGACTTTTCGGCAGTTCTGGAGGTCGTGGCCCTTGGTGCGGTGGATCTTGCAGTATTGCTTGCCGGAGCTTCCTGGCTTGTCGGTAGCCGCCAAGGCCCGGCAGGCGGCGCACCCAGCAATCTCCTTGCCGGGGGCATCTGCCTTGACCTTCTTGCCGACGCCTGTGTCGTCAGATCCTTCAACGGCAAGCACGGCCTTGCCTTTGTGTTTCCTGTTGCAACACCGGCCCTTCTTCGTCGGGGTGGCGGCGTCTTCGTCGGTAGAGTCGATTTCCGCACCGGCGTCTTCGCCGGGGTACTTCCTTCCCTCTTCAGCCCGGGTGCACCTATCGGCCAGAACATAGATCTCGGCCACATCCTTAACCTTGGTCATCGCCAGCTCTTCGCGCATCTTGCGGTTGCGCATGTTCTGGTGGAACGCGCTGATCACAGCGGCGGGATGAACGTCGGGGATGTTGTACTGCACCCGGCTTAATCTCTGGATGTAATTGCGCAGGGTTTCCCCTTCCTTTTGGGGAATGATATGCAGATCACTGGCCTGGCCATGAGCTTGGTGGCCTCCTGTGAAGGCACCAACGAACTCATGGCATAGATCCGACCAAGAAGAAATGGAATCCACCGGCAAGTGTATCAACCAAGACATAACATTGGGCTTCAGCGCCAGCAGGAAATAGTTGGCAAGCACCTTGTCGTCGCGAGCTCCAGCAGCCTGCATCGCAATGGTGTAGATGCTGAGGAACTCGGACGGATGGGTCTTGCCAGTGTACTTCTCGCCGACGTCAGGCTTGAACGTGCGGTGGGACGGCCATTGGAACTGCCGCAGCTCATGGGTGATGGCCGGGCAGCCCACCTCGTAAGGTAGGCCGCCGGAGCCCCCCGGTGCTCAGTGGTCCATAGCGGGTCCCGCCGCTTTTCCAACTGGCGATGCGTCTTCCGCCGGCGCTCGACGGTGGTTCGAGCGTCTTCGTGAGCTCGTTCCCGAAGAACTTGGCGCTAGTCGCGGAGGGTCCGCGGGTCGGACGACGCTATGGAGATATTATCACAAGCTTCGTCACGACGGGCCGATGCCCGCGGCGGCTGGCGAGGAGGGGGAGAGTGCACCGTGGCCGCAGCTCCCCCGGTCCTCCCAGCGCCAGCATGTGGTGGCTCGATGGAGTGTCGGCCCGAGGGCCCCGCCGGCCGCGGATCGTCTTTGTTGGCGATGGCGACGAGGCTCCAGATGGTGGCCCTCCACTCGCCGAGCTTCTCTGCAGCAGGAGGGAAGTCGAGGAGCAGCTGCGTGCGCGCCAAAGCGTTGCTGGCGTGGGCGGCGGCGACAGCTGCGTGGATCGCGGCGCGCTTCGACTTCTAACTACAGGAGCTCCGTTATGACCCAACGGTTGCGTGCCATTTTTGCCAGCACTGCGGCGGGCATGCTGAACCCCTTCATCTCGCGGATGAAGCACATGGCTCTTCCCACGGTGGTGCCCAGGGTCACCAGCGTGGTGACGTTGCTCGGCGCGCACACCATGGGAAGAGCGCGCAGTGGTCGCCGGTGTGGGCGTCTTGGAGGTCGCGGCGCCGCCCGGAGGTGGCACAACGACACCCCTGGAGGGCCGCGCGCCGCCTACGGGGGCCCAGCTCCGTCATTGGATCTGGCGACGTGCGGCCGGTCGTCTGGCGCGCGAATGACACCGCTCGCCAGGCTCTGACTGCCAGGGCGATGCTGGTGCTTGCGGACCGCGGCCCGGGTCCTGTCCGCGACCGGTACACTTCTCGTCTGCACCGGCACGGGCCGTTTGGCTCCCAACAAGCCGATCGCCGTGGCCATCTTCTTCTTAGGAGCCATGGCGACGAAGAACTGCTAGGCTAGCTACTAGACCAGATTCTCACAATCGCGCCCCCTACCTGGCGCGCCAAATATGTCGGGGGAAACGACACCTATGGGATCACAAGAATCCCTACTATGGTTGCTGGGGCGCGGGGTTGCGAGAAGAGCAGGATTAGTAACCAGCACAAGGATCGTTTACCCAGGTTCGGGCCGCGAGGATGCGTAAAACCCTAGTCCTGATTTGGTGGGTGTATTTCAGAGAGTTCTTGAGCTCTCGAACTAGCTGTGTCGAGTGCGTTGTTCGAAAGAGCCAAATCCTTCTCCAGTATACCATGGGCCTCCTTTCATAGCCGAAAGGGGTTGCCACAGTGGCACACGGGAGGTGGAAAGGCACACAGCGCTATGAGCTTATCGCTCGTATTACAGGACAAGACACATTTAATGCGTAGCTTAGGCGTCCCTTGCTTAACTGGGGACGGGGGCGTGGCCCGTCCCGTCCGTCGCCGCTCCTCCTCGCTTCGACACGCGCGCTGGCCAGTGAGGCATGCGGTGCCATGTAGGCAGGCAGGCAGCTGAGGTGGCGTGGTGGTGGAGCCTTCACGAAGATCTGCATGCCGCCACGCAGGCGCTTGATGAGTTGGCCTGGGAGCTGCATGTTGCCAGGCAGGTGCCCGCCCAGCTAGTTGATCTGGCAGCTGCACGTGAACGGTGGTGGAAGCTTGGTTGGCACGGGCCTGGCGGTGGCCCCGCTGGCGTCCTTGGTGAGGGTCTTGCCGTGTGGCCCGGCAAGGGTCTTGCTGTGGCGCGCTGTCGTCCCCGGCAAGGGCCTTGCCGGGGCTCTGGTGGCCTTCCTCGGCAAGGATCTTGCCGAGGATCGTCGTCTTCTAATCCTCATCTGATCTTGAGTGTTCCTTGTCTTCACAAAGATCTGCATGCCACCATGGAGGTGCCTCCCGAGCCCTGACCTAACGTGATGTTGGAGACCATGGGCTCAAGGGTGGCTCGTTCTATTTGTGTGGGGCGAGCTGCTCCGGCAAGGGTCTTGCCGGGGGAACCTTCTTCGTCCCTCTGCTCTTTGTGGCCTTGGCCTTGGCGTTGCTCTGATTTTCTTGGGCTCCGGTCTTACCTTGGCTCACCTCCCCTGTTCTGCTTGGTATGACCGTGGGCACGGCTCCGACAGCCCGTGCACAGCTAGAGGGGTACAAAAGTGCGCCCCTCTTTTTGTACACCAACACCAACATTTTTTTAAAAGTCAAACTTTTGAAACTTTGACCAAGTTTATAAAGAAATTACTTAAATCTACAATACAAAAGATAAATGATACTATGAAGTAAGTACATGTTGTGATGAGTCTAATGATCGTTCCAGATGTAAATGTTTTTCTCCACATATACCTGGTCAAAATTTTCTGAGGTTTGACTTTCAAAACATCCATATGCTTATGGACGTGAGAGAGTCCCTAACTAGAGAGAGAGACAGAGTGGAATAGAAAGAGTGAGTGAAAAAAGTGTGTGTGCGTGTGTGAAAGAGACATGGACAACACTCGATAAAAGTCGAGAAAAAACGTGTGTGTCTTAGTAAACATATCACACATGCATCTTCGATAATGGAAGCAAGGTGAGGAGATAGTGTGTGGTTGTTTGCAACCGAGAGAGCAAGACCCCTAGCACGTGGCCAAGAGGGGTCTGACAAACAAGGGAGAGAGGTCGAGAAAGACGTACGGAGAAAATGCAGACATGGGGAGGAGAGAGTGTATGTTTGTCATAGAGAGATCCCCTGGAGATCTTGATGGGACTACATGGGTGGGAGATCGAGTGACAAGGTGTGTGCGCGATAG
Source organism: Aegilops tauschii subsp. strangulata (assembly GCF_002575655.3). Lineage (NCBI taxonomy): Eukaryota > Viridiplantae > Streptophyta > Magnoliopsida > Poales > Poaceae > Aegilops > Aegilops tauschii. Next base: position 215,616,670 of record NC_053038.3, read on the forward strand.
AAGATACCCCGAGAGATATCGAGATAGACATATGGATGGAAGGAGACAATACGTGTGTTCCTGATGGCTAGTGAGAGATAATCATACTTAGGGCGGGGGGGGAGTGCTTGCGCCTATGATGGAGCGAGGGATTATGGTACTTATTACGGGGGTGCGTGTCACATAGAGAGAGAACAAGGGCGGAGAGGGTTGGATTGGTCTATATGTATAGCGCGAGCGAGACATGTGTATGTGTGAACCAGGGAGATATAAAGTTTGAGAGAAATTGAGGAGCCCCGATAAGGCTGAGTGGTGCGTCACATAGCTGAGAGGGGGAAAGAGATATTTCATCCGCTCGATAATGCAGTGCATGTAAATTTTTTAGAAGTCAAACTTTGGAAACTTTGATCAGGTTTACGCAAATGTTATTTATATCTACAATACCAAAGATACATCATACGAAACTACATCTCATGGTGAATCTAATGGTATACGTTTGCCGTTCTAGATGTAATTGTTTTTCTCCGCGTACATGGTCAAACTTTGTGATGTTTGACTTTTCAATAAATCAATATGCTATGGACCGAGGAGAGTGCCTAAGTGGAGAGAGATCAAGTGCGTGTAAAGGAGAATGAGTAAGTGTGCAAAAAGAGTATGTGTGTGAAAGAGAAAGTGACAACAAACGATAAATTAGAGAGAGAGTGTGTGTTTTTTCGTTTCTTAGGCGAACATATCACGCATGCATCTCCGAGATAGAAAAGCAAGGCGAGGAGATACACGAAGATAGCTAGTGTGTGATTGTTTGCAACAGAGAGAGACACCCCTATAGCACATGTCCAATAGAGGTCTGGCCAACAAGGAACAAAGGTCGAGAGGGACACATGGAGAACATGGACGCATTTGGAGGGCTAGAGTGTGTGTTTATGATAGAGAGATCCCCTCGAGATCGTGAGGGGACTATATGGGTGGGAGATCGAGGGAGGTGCGCGCGCGATAGAAAGATGCCCCGAGAGAAATTGAGATAGACCATGCACATGTTTGTGATGGAGACTAAGATTAGCTAGCCATATACATATAGGGGGGACTGCGTGTGCCTACAATTGAGTGAGAGACCATCATACTTGGCTAGCTAGGCATGAGATTGTGTGTGTGTGTGCGTGTGAGATGGGGAGAGAACGAGGGAGAGAGATAGAGTTTTAGATGGGCCTATCAAGTGCGAGTGAGATATGCATGTGTATGTGTGACCCAGGTAGATGGAGAGTTTGAGAGAGAGGGGGAAGAGCTCCGAGACAAGAGAGTGGTGCATGAGAGAGTTACGGGTAACGAGCCAAGGAATTTGTGTGCGTACGATGAGTGCACCCAACATATCTAGCTTGGACTAGAGAATCATACATAGTGTGCAAGAGAGACCTATAGATGGAGTATATATGCATGCGAACTAGAAAGACCCCACCCACACACACACACACAAAGAGAGATAGAGAGATGGAGAGAAAGCGAGAGGGACCAACAAGGTTTGTGTGTTGGATGCGTGCGACAGAATTGAAGATTGTCGGCGAGAGAGAGAGAGAGAGAGAGAGAGAGAGAGAGCATTAGTCCGGGAGAGGGGGAGGTCGCGTTTTATGCATCAAAGACATATATAAACCATGTTTCGATATAAACTTGCATTCTAATATTTAAATTGGAGAACATGTTGTCTGCAATCCACACATGAACGGATATATGTGTATATCAAACAAGTGCATTAATTTGACTTTCAACATGTTCATGGAGTACTATAATATTGTACAACATGCTACTCGATTGAGGTGTTCAATTTTAGATTTAGTTCACTATTCTGACCTGGTGAACGAGCTATTTCATTGAATCAAGATATTTCATTTTGGGTTTGATTCCCTTTTTGAGTGGGTCAACTATTTATCATATAGTAAATCGCTAGCAATGAGCAGGTAAAAACACTTACTCTCGAGCATCATCTCTCCATCTAAAAAAGAAGTGGCAAGCTAATATTTCAAAATTTGATTCGAATCGCCTTGGTAAGGTAGACATGGATGCTCGTTCTCCCAAATTTTGAACGAACCGTTAAACATCGTCTGCTCGGTGGAATTCGCCCGAACAAATAAATGGGAGAGGCGAATTTACCGTCCTATGTGATACACACATCAATTGGCCCGTTGTACATCGAGGGTAGGTTCATAACTTCATCCAAGCGCGCCTTCTCCTCGGCCAAAATGACACGTGCCAAATAATTCATAAACCATGGTCGGCAAAACACGCTCTCCTCGCCCGAAATAGCTCGTGCCCACTATTTCAAAACACGCTCTCCTCGCCCGAAATCGCTCGCGCCCACTATATTTCAAAACACGCCCTCCTCGCCCAAAATTGCTCCCACCCACTATTTTGGGAGAAGCAAAGTTACTCTACTATCCCCGACCCTCAGTACACAGACCCAAGCCGAGAAGCCTAAAGGCAGGGGTAGAACTGTAACTCCCCCTCACATTTCAAAAAAATGCGTCCGTAAAACATGGTTCCACTCCCCTCCCAATTCCCCCCCCCCATTCATAACTCGTGGGCGCCAGATCACCTTCTCCCCAGAAGCTCCCTCCTCCCGAGCCGCGAAACCTCAGCCCCTCCTCCAGGGTGCCCCCACGCACCAATTTCACAGCCGCCCTCCTCCCTAATGCCGGAGACGCTGTCCATTTGCCGTCGTGCACTGGGTCGTGTGCCTCTTACTCCGTGCTGCTGGAGCTGCCTCGACGACGGCCGCGTGAACCGTACCAGAGCCGATTCAACCCCGCCGTTGTTCACGACGCCAGAGCGACTCCAACTTCGGATCCGTCCAGAGTCCCGACGCTGCGTCCCCGTAGCCGTCCACCGTCGCGACATCGCTGTTTCCCAGCCGCCGGTCGCCCCCGGAACCGCGCCGGCCTCACCGGCTCGGTAGCTGGACCTGCCTATTTCACCATGCCGCCAGATAGGTCGCACCCTCATCTCAAATCACTTTATTTAGGTGTCAGTTATCTGAATTTTTTCTGGGCCAATCGATTCCCAATGGGAAGCAGCACCCCTTGAGGCGGCGGAGCTCCTAGGCTGCCGGTTGGCTGGTGTCTAACGTAAGGGTGCGGGGCCGCAAGTTCGCTGCGGAAGCAGCGCTTAGATGGCTATCTTAGAGTTGCGTGGGTTGAAGGTACTGCCGCCGCCGGATCTGGATGACGGGGAGTCTTTGTGGATTGGCCCGGGGGCGGCGCAACCACGGCAGTGCGATGGGGCGGGGAGCGGGGTTTTGGCCGGGGCCACGGACGGCGAAGGCAGGTTGCTCTGCCGTTGGTCGCTGGCTCTTCGGGGAAGATTCCTAACAGTGTCAGCCGGGAGGCACAAGACGGCCATCAAGCCATCTGGCGTAGATCGGACAGTACCAAAATAAAATAAAATCGTGTGACCCCAATTTAATCTTCAGTCAACAGACGTGTGACCAATCTCGTACCTTGCTGTTGATCTCTTAGTGTATTTCTTCAGATCAAAGAGATGTGTCGTTCTTAACATTATGCGTTATCTGCATCTTCCGCCACACCGTCTTCCGACTCACCGCAGCTGCTCCAACAAGGGAAGCATACACCAGAAGGGAGCTATAGTCCCCACTCAACAGTTCCCTGCATCGAATGCGCGTGCCCGACATGGACGGCCACAACAACTGCAGGGCCATCACAGCACATGATGCTCACTCCTATGGATGGCGGCCAGATAGGTTGTATCCTCATCTTACTTGTGTGCAACATTTATGGCTTTGTTATTCATCTAAGCATGGAAAATAGATTATCACATTTCACTGTATATTCATGCTGATCTCTTACATGTCTTGTTTAGTTGTTAACGTTGTTCCATAGTTCAGCTAAGATACTTGTTCTTTAGGTAATGTTGTTCCATAGTTATCATCCATCAGCCAATGCTATCCCACAGGCTGGTGATTATAGTATTATACCACTTCTAGTATTACCTATGTTGTTCTTTAATACTTTTGTGTGCCATCTAGTTAATCTCGAGTACAAACGATACATATTCTGTAGCTTTCATCTGTGTTCTCCCTTTAGTTTTTTAGACCTGTTGCTGCTAGTTAACCCCAGTCCTACTATTTATGTCGTCTCCTATAGGCACTCATTACATAAATCTAACTACTAGTTGTCTTCCATGCATGTCAGATATAATTGCACACACTGATATATCCACAAGAACCTCACGGAGCAATGTAAAGGCCAATAAACTTGATGTCAATGATAACCAATATGATGGAACATGTAAAGGCAGTTCTTCAGAAGACTTGCAGAAAGATGTTGAATCCTCTTCACCCCACAAGGTCCTTGCTCTAACTTGGCCCGTGATATGGGTACAACATGCATATAATGTCCTGAAGTGTATCTACTCTATTGCAATGCCATGTGCTTAGCATGTTGATCATGCATGTAAATATGTCATGCCTTCTTGTTTTTTTAGTACCTATTCCATTCATGATAACATGTTTTCAAGTTCAAGTACTGTCATTCTACTCTATCGCAATGCCATCTGCCTAATTTGGACATCATGCTTCTGAATATCTTATGCATTGTTATTCATCAGTATGTACTTCATCTGTCTACCATACCATGTTTTTTTTACATTGAAGTGTTGTTCTAGTGCTCTGTTGCAATGCCATCTTAGTTTCCCAATCATACATGTGTATGTTGCCTTAGTTTTTGTACGTATTCCACTAGCATACAGTTTTACATTCAACTAGTGTTTTTTTACTATGTTGTCCTATCGTATCCCTAGCTCCTACACCATACTCCCTCCGTCCGGATTACATGTTGCCGAAATGGATAAAAAGGATGTATCTAGAACTGAAATACGCCTAGACCCATCCATTTTTTCCGGATGGAGGGAATACATGTCAATATGTCATGCCTTTCTATTCTTCAGTACCTATTCCATCTCTCTGCTATAGCATATTTTATAATTGAAGCACCATTTTTTTATACAAGGCATGCAAGGGGAAGACGACTATGTTAGAATCTAAAGGGTTACAAACCAGGTCTTTCCAAAAGATCCAAACGCCAGGAGATAATAAACCAACTCCGGTTTTTATAGTTACAGCTCCAGCATAGAGAAACCCAACTCCTGCTGATAATAAGCAGATTCCAGTGGCCAAAGAACTAGTTCGCTCCAGTCCAGCAAAAATATGTCAACTCCATTCTAAGAAGCGTGTGCGTATCCTTGCATCATGACATTTTATAGCATGCTGATCATATTTTCTACATGTTTCTTACCCATCTCTCTTTATGAAAATAAGTTTAACAGATAGAAGAATTTCTGCACTAGTATCGTCTGTGAGGAAAGATTCTTGCAGGAATTCTCTGTGCTCCAATGCAGATGTAAGCACCTGTTGTATATCACTATATTTTTACATCAGCATGTATTTTGTTAATCGGCGTGAATCCAACCTTTATCTGATCTAAATTTAGTTGTAGCAAAACGTATGATTAAAGGCCACAATGTTGATTTTTGTAAGGAAAACTGCCTGGTAGTTTTGCATCCTGAGCTGCATGAGTGTACTATCACATATCAGTGGTTTTGAATACTTTGGTTCTGCAGTGGGTTTTCAGTGTTTTTTTACTGTGTTGTCATGTCGTATCCCTAGCTCTTACATCATACTCCCTCCGTCCGGATTACATGTCGCAGAAATGGATAAAACTGGATGTATCTAGAACTGAAATACGCCTAGACCCATCCATTTATTTTCGGATGGAGGGAATACATGTCAATATGTCATGCCTTTCTATTATTAAGTACCTATTCCATCTCTGTTGTAGCATTTTTTATAATTGAAGCACCATTCTTCTATATAAGGCATGCAAGGGGAAGACGGCTATGTTAGAATCTAAAGGGTTACAAACCAGGTCTTTGCAAAAGATCCAAATGCTAGGAGATAATAAACCAACTCCATTTTTCATAGATACGGCTCCAGCACAGAGAAACCCAACTCCCACTGATAATAAGAAGATTCCAGTGGCCAAAGAACTAGTCCGCTCCAGTCTAGCAAAAGAATGTCAACTCCATTCTAAGAAGCGTGTGCGTATCCTCGCATCATGATATTTTATAGCATTCTGATAATATTTTCTACATGTTTCTTACCCATCTCTCTTTTAGAAAATAAGTTTAAATGATAGAAGACTTCCTTCATTGGGATTGTATTCGAGGAAAATATCTTGCGGGAATTCTCTGTGCTCCAATGCTGATGTAAGTACCTATTGTATATCACTATATTTTTACATCAGCATGTATTTTGTTAATCGGCGTGAATCCAACCTTTATCTGATCTAAAATTAGTTGTACCAAAATGTTAAAGGCGCCAATGTTGATTTTTGTAAAGAAAACAGCCTGGTAGTTTTGCATACTGAGCTGCATGAGTGTACTATCTCATATCATGCACATTACTGAACTGTAGTGCTGCTCTGGCTGCCCATTCATTCAATGTGTCAATGTTGCTTTCGTATTACCTTACCTGGCTGATGATAGTTGTGCCATATTGTGTTAATTTGGTGTTGGCTAGTTGCCCAAATGTTCGTTTTGCCAATGTTGCTTTCCTATTATCTGACTTGGCTAATGATAGCAATGCTAGTGTGTTAATTTGGTGCCGGCTGCTGAAGATAAGAAGACAAACTCTAAAAACAGCAAGGCAACCCCATTGTTTCTTTCCAATAAATCTAGGCCAGGTAATATGGCAATAACTCATGGTTAATCTGTTTGATTCCCCTCCTAATTTATGTTATGATGAAGTGGTCGAGACACTCTCCACTATCAATAATACAAGGCTGCCAAAATCGCCATCTGAATCTGTTTAGTATCCTCTGTCTCGAATGCAACCGAAAAAATGTATGTTTGTGAACCAGTTAATGGCTGAAGCAATGATGGAAATGGTGGAGGAATCAGAGGTGCAGAGTCGTGCGACACAACAACTGATCAATGTTTTCAGAGATAGTGTAGCAAAGCAGCAAGAACTTGCCCACATGCTTATGGGCGTCATCTGTGCTGAGGTTGCAGATTGTGACGTTGTAGATCGTTAGGTTCTGTTCATTTATTTGCACTGGGATCAATCTTTGATTGCCAAGTGGATGTAATTTCCTATAATATATGCTGGATGTGCAACGTTATTCCCTGTATGCCGTACCTTTGCTTGATCAGTTTTGGTCCTGTGCATAATTGCTCATCGTAATGGGCTCAAATTATCTAATTTGGCCTAAAGACATGTACGAACTTTAGTGGGCCCATTAAGTTAATGGGCTGTTACCAGGCCGAAAGTTAATGGTCAGCCCTCTTAACTCCCAGGTCGTTAACAGGCCGACATCGAAGCGGGCAACAGGTGAGCCAAATTGATATCATGGGCCGTTAACAGGCCGTTACTAAGTTCGGGCTACATATGGCCCAACTATACTATGGGCCTTTAGCAGGCCGAAAGAGACAGTGGGCTTGTACTGGACCATGAAGAGCATGGGCCGCTAAGAGGCCAAAAGTCAGGTCGTATTGTAAATGGCCCAACTGTGTTGTGGGCCTTTAGCAGGCCGAAAGAGAAACCGGGCTGGTATTTGGACCATGAAGGGCATGGGCCTTAAAAGGCCAAAACTCAGGTCCGACTACAAATGGCCCGGCTCATTTATGGTCTGTTAACAGGCTGAAAGGCACACAGGGCCGGGAATTGGCCCAACACTTAAATGGGTCGCTAAAAGGCCAAAACTTATGTCCGACTACAAATGGCCCAACTGATATATGGGCCGTCAACAAGCTGAAAGACACACCGGGCCGGAAATTGGCCCAACACTTAAATGGGTGGCTAAAAGGCCGAAACTCAGGTTCGACTACAAATGGCCCAACTGATTTATGGGCCGTCAATAGGCTGAAAGACACACCGGGCCGGAAATTAGCCCAACATTTAAATGGGTCGCTAAAAGGCCGAAAGATGTACATCGTGAAAATTGGCCCATTCATTGAATGAGCCGTTAACAGGCTGAAATCTCATCAGGCTGACATTGAGCCCAAATATATAGCCGGCTGTTAACGGGCTCGAATTGACGATGGGCTGCAATGGTGTTAAATCTTTAACGGGCTGTTGACAGGCCGAATTGGCACATCTCGTATGGGCCGTGGGCTTAAATAGACCTGACACAAGTAGGCCTTATATGGGCCGGCCTGCTAATTTTTACTAGGCCGGCCTTTTTCACCGGAATGGGCCACTGTTGGGTCATGCCACGTGTCGACCTATCATAGGCGCCTCTTGTCCAATGAGTGGATGACATCTGGCCCAACGGTGAGGCAACACGTGTTTCCTCCGGCCAATGATGATTTTACACGTGGAAAATCCCCATTGGTCTGGGCTGTTAACGGGTTATCGGATCCAAAACCGGACCCGATAGCTTAACGGTATTCCGTTACGGTGGATGCCACGTGTCGGTCACCCTTGACGAAAGCACTTCTGTGACGCGCGATTTATCGTCATGGAAGTGGACACTTCCGTGATGATAATTTTGGTAATGTCATGGAACACTTCTACGACAGCACAGGTATGACTATCTTGATTCTGTCATAAAATCTTGATGGATGTACATGCATGACAAAAACCGCGACCTACTGTGACAAACACGTATCATCACGGAAGTGTATTTTTTTTGTAGTGTTAGTCCTTGTGCTGTTCCTATTATACTAGTGCCTAAAAAGGATGGTACATCGTGTATGTTTGTTGATTGTAGAGGCATTGATAATTTTACTATTCGTTATCGTCATCCTATTCCTAGGCTTGATGATATGATTGATGAACTGAGTGGCTCTACAATATTCTCCAAAGTTGATTTGCATAGTGGATACCATCAAATTCGTATGAAATTGGGAGATGAATGGAAAATAACAATTAAAACTAAGTTTGGTTTATATGAGTGGTTAGTCATGCCTTTTGGGTTAACTAATGCACCTAGTACTTTCATGAGACTAATGAACAAAGTTTTACGTGCTTTCATTGGACGATTTGTGGTAGTCTATTTTGATGATATACTGATTTATGGCAAATCTTTGGAAGAACATTTGGAACATTTACGTGCTGTTTTTATTGCTCCACGTGATGCACATTTGTTTGGTAACCTTGGGAAGTGCACCTTTTGCACCGACCAGGTATGTTTTCTGGGCTATGTTGTTACCCCACAAGGAATTGAAGTTGATAAAGCCAAGATTGAAGCTATTGAGAGTTGGCCGTAGCCCAAAACGGTCACACAAGTGAGGAGTTTTCTTGGACTCGCTGGTTTCTATAGGTGTTTTGTGAGAGATTTTAGCACCATTGTTGCACCTCTCAATGAGCTTACAAAGAACGATGTGCCTTTTGTTTGGGGTACCGCACAGGAAGAAGCCTTCACGGAATTGAAAGATAAGTTGACACATGCTCGTTTACTCCAACTTCCTGATTTTAGTAAGACTTTTGAGCTTGAATGTGATGCTAGTGGAATTCGATTAGGAGGTGTGTACAAGATGGCAAACCTGTTGCATACTTTTCTAAAAAAATGAGTGGGCCTAGTCTGAACTATTCTACTAATGATAAAGAATTATATGCTCTTGTTCGGACCTTAGAAACATGGCAACATTATTTATGGCCCAAAGAATTGGTTATACATTCTTATCATGAATCTTTGAAACATATTAAAAGTCAATCAAAATTGAACCGTCAACATGCTAAATCGGTTGAATTCATTGAGACTTTACCTTATGTCATTAAACACAAGAAGGGTAAAGAAAATGTTATTGCTGATGCATTGTCTCGTCATCATACTATGCTTTCACAACTTGACTTTAAAATATTTGGTTTGGAGACCATCAAAGATCAATATGTGCATGATGTTGAATTTAAAGATGTATTGCAGAATTGTAAAGAAGGTAGAACATGGAACAAGTTCGTCGTTAACGATGGATTTGTGTTTCGTGCTAACAAGCTATGCATTCCAGCTAGCTCTGTTCGTCTTTTGTTGTTCCAGGAGGCGCATGGAGGAGGATTAATGGGGCACTTTGACGTGCAGAAGACGGAGGATATACTTGCTACACATTTCTTTTGGCCAAAGATGAGACGGGATGTTGAGCGTTTTGTTGCTCACTGCACTACATGTCAAAAAGCTAAGTCACGATTCAATCCTCATGGTTTATATATGCCTTTGCCTATACGTAGTGTTCCTTGGGAGGATATATCTATGGACTTTGTTTTAGGTTTACCTCGAACAAAGAAGGGGAGGGATAGCATTTTTTTGTCGTGGATAGGTTCTCGAAAATGGCACACTTTATACCATGTCATAAAAGTGACGATGCTGTTAATGTTGTTGATTTGTTCTTTCGTAAAATTATTCACTTGCATGGTGTGCCAAATACTATTGTTTCAGATCGTGATACTAAATTTCTTAGCCACTTTTGGAGATCTTTATGGGCTAAGTTGGGGACTAAATTGCTTTTTAGTACTACTTGTCACCCCCAAACTAATGGTCAAACTGAAGTAGTCAACAGAACATTGTCTACTATGCTTAGGGCTATTTTGAAGAATAATAAGAAAATGTGGGAAGAATGCTTGCCTCATATTCAATTTGATTATAATCGTTCATTGCATTCTACTACTAAGATGTGCCCTTTTGAAATTGTGTATGGTTTCCTACCTCGTGCACCTATTGATTTGTTGCCTCTTCCATCTTCGGAGAAGGTTAATTTTGATGCTAAACAACATGCTGAATTGATTTTAAAATTGCACGAGTTAACTAAGGAAAACATTGAGCGTATGAATGCTTAATATAAACTTGCTAGAGATAACGGTAGAAAACATGTTGTGTTTGCACCTGGAGATCTTGTTTGGTTACATTTGCGTAAGGATAGATTTCCTAATTTGCGCAAATCAAAGCTAATGCCACGTGCTGATGGTCCTTTTAAGGTGTTAGAGAAAATAAATGATAATGCATATAAACTTGAGCTGCCTGCAGATTTTGGGGTTAGTCCCACTTTTAACATTGCAGATTTGAAGCCTTATTTGGGTGAGGAAGATGAGCTTCCATCGAGGACGACTTCATTTCAAAAAGGGGAGGATGATAAGGACATCAATACCATTTTTACACCCACAACCCCTGCTGCTATACATACTGGACCAATTGCTAGAGCTCGCACACGCCAATTAAATTATCAGGTACTTTCGTTTCTTGGTATTGATTCTAATGTTCATGAGAATATAATGCTGCCTAAATTGGATACATTTGTTTCGCTTACAAATGAAGGGCCTAGCTTGGACAAGAGGGATGAACATTGGAGCAAGATTAAGCATGGAGATGTTGGCATGCGCAAGGGGAACAAGAACGGAGTTACAAGTGATGATTTCAGGACTTTGAAGCCACCATAATGAGTGCATGAAGCCTTGGACGAAATATACAAGATGCCACTTCATAAATTTCGTCCAAGAGGCTATTATAGGTGCTGCATCACCTTATTTTTGGGCCAGGCCCATGTAATTTCGAAATAGTCAAGTATAGGTTGTTTTTAGAGTCCGTATGTGTGGGTAAACAAGAGTTAGGGTTGATTTTGGACCCCTCCTCCATGGGCCATGAAATGCCCCCCTCTTCCTCCATATATACAACCCTTAGGGCATCGTTTAGACTTTGGGTTTTATTTAGATTAAAAGTTTGCCATAGCTGCAACTTCGCGTACTTCGTTTGTGTTCAACGACCAGACCAAGACATCATAGAACCCCAACTTCATTAATAAAGCTTTCCTCTTTTATTCGCAATATCCAGATTGCAATCTCAGTTTCTTGCTTGTTCTTCGTTTGGTCGCAGGAAAAAGACCCTCGTGGTCAGGTTGATCGTGCTCCGACGTGTTCAATAACCCCTTGAAAGTTGGTTTAGCAATTGCTAAGGTGCGACGTCTTCGCACGTTCGTAGTTGGGTAGTCAAAGTTGACTCCCTCAGAAAACGATAGCTATCTCATCGAAACAATGGGACACCTTCGCCTCTATCACGGATTGTCAAACATGATGTGACTGAGATAATTATAACAAGAAATCCTATGTAACATGGCATCACAACTAATAGACTCCACATGGCAATCATCAAACTCATCATAAATGGGTAAATCATCACATGGGGAAGTCAAACTAGCATGAAGCATGACAATAGGTGGATCAACATCATGCAAGCAATCAATGTCAAGAATGTCCACTAGTGGCACTAGAGCATCACGTTCACCAATATTACCTTGTTTTTTCCACTCAAGTGGTGTAGGTGAGGTGGCAAATACCAAATGGTGGTCATCATCTTCATCTTGATGTAACCATGTGGGGGGTGCATCATGTTCCACCATGGCCATCGTCTTGTCCATAGGAAGGACGAAGTCGTTGAGGATCGGCGCGTCATCATAAATGGGACCTAACACCAAATGAGAAGACACAATAGAGGTAGAGGTCAAGTTGTTAGAAATCGAAATGGCCTCACATACCCTATCAACTACCTCAGTCTCTCTATGTGGTGGTGGCTCACTCACTCCCTCAAGGTAGGTGCACTCAATGTCACATATGGTGGAGTCACTCAAATCACTCAAGTGGTGGTGGTGGTAACTCTCCTCACATGGTGTCGGTGTGGAACGACACCTATGGGATCACAAGAATCCCTACTACGGTTGACGGGGCGCAGGGTTGTGAGGAGAGCAGGGCTAGTAGACAGCACAAGGATCATTTACCCAGGTTCGGGCCGCGAGGATGCGTAAAACCCTAGTCCTGCTTTGGTGGGTGTATTTCTGAGAGTTCTTGAGCTCTCGAACTAGCTGTGGTCAGTGCGTGGTTCGAAAGAGCCGAATCCTTCTCCAGTATGTCATGGGCCTCCTTTTATAATTGAAAGGGGCTGCCACAGTGACACACAGGAGGTGGAAAGGCGTACAGTGTCCTGAGCTTATCGCTCGTATTACAGGACAAGACGCATTTAATGCATAGCTTAGGTGTCCCCTTGCTTTATTGGGGACGGGGGCGAGGCCCGTCCCGTCCGTCACCGCTCCTCCTCGCCTTGACACGCGCCCCGGTCAGTGAGGTGCGTGGTGCCATGTAGGCAGGCAGGCAGCTGAGGTGGCGCAGTGGTGGAGCCTTCACGAAGATCTACATGCCGCCACGCAGGCGCTCGATGACTTGGCCTGGGAGCTACATGTTGCCACGTAGGTGCCCGCCCAGCTGGTTGGGGTGGCAGCTGCATGTGAACCGTGGTGGAAGCTTGGTTGGCGCGGGCCTGGCGGTGGCCCCGCTGGCGTCCTTGGCGAGGGCCTCGCCGGGTGGCCCGGCAAGGGTCTTGCCGTGGCGCGTTGTCGTCCCCAGCAAGGATCTTGCCGGGGGTCTGTTGGCCTTCCTCATCAAGGATCTTGCCTAGGATCGTCGTCTTCTAATCCTCGTCTGATCTTGAACATGTCTTCATAAAGATCTGCATGCCACCACAGAGGTGCCTTCCCAAGCCCTGGCCCCACGTCGATGATGGCGTTGGGGACCATGGGCTCAAGGGTGGCTTGCTCTGTTGGTGTGGGGCGAGCTGCCCCGGCAAGGACCTTGCCGGGGCTGCCGAGGCTGCTCGGCAAGGGTATTGCCAGGGGAACCTGCTTCGTCCCTCTGCTCTTTGTGGTCTTGGCCTTGGCGTTGCTTTGATTGTCTTGGGCTTTGGTCTTACCTTGGCTCACCTCCCCAGTTCTGCTTGGTGTGGCCGTGGGCGCGGCTCCGACTGCCCGTGCACAGGTAAAGGGGTACAAAAGCGTGCCCCTCTTTTTGTACACCGACACATGGGAATTGGGGCAACTCGTCATTTATGGGGCTAGTGGTGAAGTCACTCTCACTCTCAATATGGTGGCATATGTCAATCAAGTCATCATACGTCGCCGTGGTCGAAGGGAAAATCCCATGCTCGACCGTCTTGTCGCCATCTTGTATGAGGTCCATTTGAAGTGGCACCTCGTAGCTCGTCTCCATGACTGAAGGGAATTTTCCATGCCCGGCCGTCTTCCATGAGGGGCTTCCGAAGATGGAAGTGTCGCTCTCGCTCGTAGTTGATCGCCTTGGACTTGATGATGTCGAAGTAGGCATACTCATGGGAAGTAGGGGAAGATGTCGTACGTCCAAAGGCGAAGATGCCTTGAGAACACTTGGCGAAGATGCCGAAGTAGTCGTGGTAGCCAGAGCTTCCTCTTGGTGGTGCCTGTCTTGCGGTCTTCTATTTTGCTCATGAAGCTTATCCTTGGCGTGAAGTAGAGCTTGTTCGGACTTGTAGGTTTGCGCGTGTCGAGCATCTTCATGTTGATGGAGTCGTTGTCGCACTTGAGCTCGTAGTAGATGCCGTTCGTCATCGTCGTGCACATGTTGCTTGGAGGTGACTTTCCCTTCATCGCGAATGTGATGGTGGTCGCCATGGAGCTGTGGACGTGGACGAATTGCGCTTGCATCGTGTGGGCGCTCCGAAGATGATCGACTTGCTCGCCGCCGCCTTGAAGATGACGAAGGGGAAGTAGACTTGACCAAGGCCCGAATCTCCTCCATCCTTGCATCATGCTCCTCCTTTTATGCGGAAAGCTTGTTGTCGAAGTACTCTTTTGTACGTAGCTCAGAGTGTCATATGTCGATGGCGTGGTTGTCGATGCACTTTTGCAATCTTGATTGTGCGCCTTGCATTTGTCGTTGTAGATCGAAGATTTACAATTTGGTGATGTAGTTGTTCGCGTCGTCGTTGTTGTTGAAGACCGGAGATGAAATGCCTTGCCTATCCATCACAAGACTCGAGCAAATGTGAGTGGAAAAAGGAACAACTAGACCAATATAACTTATCCAATGTTGAAGATGGATCAATGATCACTCGATAATATAATAAGGAAATAGAACAATTGGTACTGGATCTTGTCAATTCTCACACCTACACAAGGCTTATGGTGGAGCTTGGTGAGGATAGTGGCACAAAAATTTGATGCAAAATGTTAGCAAGAGTCGATAATGTTGGAAAAGATTCACAATTTCGCAAGTGAAACAAGTAGACCAATGGCAATATGTGGCACACGGAAACACACACACGGATAGATAAATGGGGTCGTGCAACCAAGGAATGAGCACAAAATGTGGAATCCATCTAAAACGCTCGTGTTGCACAACTCAAGAGAGACGCTAGCACGATTTCTCAATAGGCGGATACGACACTTGTGCACAACCCATAAGATGCAAAATGTATCAACTTCTTATCCCAAGTATGCTATATATGTATGATGTTCCGGTGTTTCGCACGCGATGACCCAAGATGATCAATATAGTAGTATGGTATGCAATGTGGCATGCTATGGCTATTGCTTACAAGCTTCTTTGCTCTCTTTTTGCTTAAAAGCCTATTCTCTTTTTTTGGCCACTTATGCAAAATGCACAAACCAAGATAGCAATTGTGTATATGCGGGAACAATCTTGTGACACAAGGGGTGATATGATGATAGCAAGATGATACCAATATGATATGGTATTATGCAATGGAAGGTACGGATCACTAATGTGCACAAGTAACATTGCCAGCAATACTCAAATGGCTAGTCTCGATAGGCAAGTGACGCAAAATGGGCTAAGGGGGTTAGCAATGTAATGGCAAGAATGTACAATGATGGGATACCACGATACCAAGATGATATAGAGGTTACCGTTCTTGCTTACGGTTAGGGTGTCAAAATGGTGAAGTGGTCGATGTCGAATCCTTGTCGAAGGTTAGCGGCTGTGTTGTCGATGTCGAACCATTCCTAGTTAGCCGAAACACCCTAGGAAACAGAAAAACCGCAAACTCAAAATCTCAAAGGAAAATGTCAAATGGTGGTAGCGGAATGCGTAGGTGGTTCCGGAGTTAGCAAAACGACGTGGCGGTGGTGGTTGATGATGAAGCGACCGTCCCTAAGTAGCCGAAACACCTTAGGAGACTCAAGTCACCACTCAAGCAACCACAAATGCTATATGGATCAAAAAATGGGTTATGTTGCGAAAAGCTATGGTGGTTTCGCCGATGATATGGTGGATGGCCTAGGCAAAGATGCCAAAATGCAAAACTTTTTATGGAGTCAAATGGTGTTGGAACCTATCAAGATGGAAGTGGCATGTCAATAGCTACTCAACGAGCTAAAGAACGTCAAAATCGGACTCCGGGGGTGAAAGTTATGGCCGAAACGGTTTTTGTAGGTGGGCTGATTCGGGGGGGTGCGGGTGCCCGGGGGTTGGAGGGGCGGGCACCCGGGGTGGTCAGCAGGGTTGGACGGAAAAGATGGCTCGGGGGTCCGCATGCCCGGGGGTAAGGGGTGCGGGCACCCGGGGTGGTCAGCGGGGATGGTCGGGGGGTCCGGGTGCCCGGGGTTTGAGGTCTGGGTGCCCGGGGGTCACGGATTTGGGCGGAAATCCGTGGGGAAAAGGAAGAAATTGGTGGATTTCGTGGAGGGAAGGGTGGAGATGGATGGGGGGAAAGCTAGATCCACTTGAAACCAAGCAAATCCATGGATCAAATCCAACAAAACCTCATCAAACCAACAAATCACAAAAAAACATGGGGCTATTTTTCATGGGGAATTTTTGAAATTGGGGAAGAACACAACAAAATTAGGCTAGAGAACAAGAAGGGGGGCTCCAATTTCATGAGAAATCATGGCTCATGATACCAAGATGTTGTAGGGTGGAACCCTAGATGCAGATCTTTCACGAATTGGAGGGGAGATCCCCAAGAACACGAAGAACACAAGAGATGGGAAACACTCAAATTGACTAGAACCAATCACACATATGCTAAATCCAAGAACACACAAGAGGTCACAATGATTCAAGGACAACAAAGGAAAGATACAAGGTAACTAGTTCATCCCAATCCTATGATGAATGAGGTCTTGATGATAGTCATCCCCAAGAGGAGGTCTTGAATCCCAAGGGGATCTTCTCCTAGGAGGTCATGAGCTCTCAAATGTCTATCAACGACTTTTCTATCCCCTCTAATGAGCTAGGGAAGGAGTATATAAAGGCTAGGGACGAAATTGGGTGAGAGAGGGGTACAAAGGTCGAAAATGACCCTGAAAACGCAGACAATTCGGAGTAGTCCGGGTACCCGGGGTCAAGTGGCCCGGCCACCCGGAGGTGGGCGCGGCTGTAGTTGGCCGGGCACCCGGGGGTTGAGGGCCCGGGCACCTGGACTGGTCAGGGGCGCCGGCCTTGGCGTGTGGAGGAGGGCCGGGCACCCGGGGGTGAGAGCCCGGGCACCCGGGCGAGGCTGGGCCGGACCAGGCGGAAGGCTGGGCCCCCTGGGCCATGAGGCCGGCCCCCAAGGCGCGGCCCAGGCGGCGGCTGGGCACCCGGGGTCTCGGGGCCGGGCACCCGGAGTAGGCAGGGGCGACTCCCAGGCGGGGGCCGGGCACTCGGGGTCCACGCGGCCGGGCACCCGGGGTGTCGAGGGGACTTGGCCCTTCCGTGGCTTCGTGTCCGGGCACCTGGGGTCCTTCCGTCCGGGCACCCGGGGTGTCCAGGAGCTCCGTCTCCTCGCACGTCTTGAGGCTTCCCTCCTTCTCCTTCCTCGATGTGTGCACGAGTCTCCCTCCTAGCTTCTTCGTGGTCAGTTTCTTGGTACCTAAGAAGGCACAACGGGTCCATTTGAGGTAGAACCCGATTCACATGCGATTCCGAACGAGACTCGAAGAGGAAAGAATTGACCTCGTTCTCGATGGTGCGTGCACGTGCTCTTGTCATCGGTCCTCTCGGTGCTTGTGGTGGTGATGACATGTCCGAGTGGATGGGCGAGGGATGCTCCACATCATCCCACCTCTCTCTTAGCCATTAAAAACTAACCTACAACCATCTCCCTTAAGTTTATCTAGACTAAGCGCAATAGCCTTGTTTTTTAGAGTGTCTCCTCCCATATGGCTTCTGTTGTCAACCACATCAAGGCTGGATTTCATCTATGGTCCTTAGCTAGGTTGAGTGTGTCAAATCGAGATGAAAATTAATCTTTTTACATGTGGAGTTCCCCTTGCTGATACTTGTGTTGTCGAGTGGCTTAGCCTGTAATGCTACTTCTTATTGATAAAGGCATGCAATCCTCTTGTGTGTTCTTGAAAAATCAGTGATGCTTACCACACCACGGCTCTGACCGTTGAGCATCACTGAGATTTAATCCTATGGGACAATAAAATAGTGATGATGGTGACACGCATGGTGCCTCAAGCTCGTACCCCTTCGCTTGTACCCAAAGGCACCCACCCGCTTAAGGTTTCTTGTGCCTCCCGGCACCGCTGGAGCCGCCGTGGTTTTACCTCATCTCCTGTGGTCTAAGGCCATGGAGGCGTCGTGGATCTTGGCCCTTGCCGACGGGATGGCTCCGTTTTAGGTGCTTTTTTGAGTTTTGTTAGGGTTTGTGTCTTGCTTAGAGAAATAAAGCGGCGGCTCTGTGAAGATGGAATAATGTTCTCCCTGCCTAGCCTCCATCTAGGTGGTGCTTCTAGCGTCATTGGAGGGTGTGTGGAGATTTTTCTATGGTGTATCTAATGGGATTCGGTTGGTGTTTGTCTTCGAAGGATCCATGCGGTTTTTTCTCGCCTTTGTTCGTAAGTCTACAGGTTAGACCCTTTCGATCTACGCGTCTGTTTATCGACGGCGGTTGCTGTTCTGGTGCGCTGATCCTATGAGGCCTTAGCATGATGACTTACCAATTGTCTACTACAACTAGGTTTGTCCAGCTCTGATGAGGGAGGGGCGATGATGGCGATGCGCCTTCGCTCACTCCAGTCCTTGTAGTCATCGATAGGTGGTCTACGGACCTGGATGTATTTTTTTACTTCCAATGTTCTTTATACTACCTTGACAGTTTATGAATAGATCGGAAGTTTTCCTCAAAAAAACATAGTGATGATATTCACCGATGAGCTGGTGACCGTATGGTGCTAGGGTGCTTGCGGAGGAAACCATTAATGGACAGCTTCCTTCACACACCTTGAATAGATGGATGTAACACCGAATATGCGATTATATCCCACACGTGTCAAGGCACGACTTAGGGGCATCAGCGCATATTAGGCCCATCGCAAGGATGGTTATATCTTCACACAAACCATGTAATGAACAGGAGAGAATACTAGGTAAAGGCTTACACTCACCACATGTCTATAATATAATATTCAATCATTCATACATTCATCCAAAGAGAAGAGCAGGGTCCGACTACGGACGAAATCAAACGAGAGAAGACATAGCCACCCATGCTACAATCCCAATCGACTCAACTAGGAGTGACTGCTGATCGTTTAGAAACGAAACATACATACGACCGCGATCCTCATCATACTCCCACTACAGCTCTGTACCATCACTTGTATCTGTCTCAGAGGTACATGCAATTGTTGTAGTAGTAATCTGTGAGTGACGAGGACTCAGCAATCTTATTCCATGATATCAAGACTAACAAAGCTTATGGGTATGGCATGGTTAAGTTGTGAGGTTGCAGCAAGCACTAAGCATGTTTAAGTGGCTAACTTACGAATACAAGGATGAGATGAGTGATCTACACATATCGATCGCAAATTAATATGATCAAGAAGTGATCCTAAATACTACTTATGGTTCAATCATTGACTTAGCATGTTTACAAGCTTGTGGCAGTCACCTCAGGGCATATAATGGCATGAACTAAATTCTACCAGCAAGATAACATGAAAATGCTCCATCATGTACAAGGTCTACTCATATGAGGATTGCATTAACTCACACAAAAATAACAAAAATGGCAAGTTATGCAAAAATGACATGCAGCAAAACTTGCAGAATGACAAAACTAATGCCATAGATGGATTAATTGGATTTTTCTACCCCAAATTCATATATAATATGCATATGTTCATGTATGAAAACACTCACAAAAGTTATAAGTTGTAAACTACCTAATTTGGAAACAGACAGAAAAGGAAATAATCCAAAGAAGGAATGTCCATAATTGGACTTGCCAAATTTTTGAAAGATGCCACTTTCCAGAAATGGAATTTCGCTGGATTAAATAAAAAGAAAAGGAAAGGGGGGATTTTAGGGGGGATGACAGGTGGGCCATGGGTGCGTGTGTGTATGACCGGTGGGACCGGATCAACCGCGACACAGGGAGGACGGGGTCAGGCGGGTGGCACGTGGGGGGTGTTCAACAGAACGCCCGGCTGCGTACAGAGCGGCGGTCGGCCTCGCCGGAGTGGCCTCAGGTGGCCAAATGAAACGGCGGAGGGCGCAAATAGACTTTATGCGCCGAGGCGAGCTTCCTGGAACTATGCGAGCAAAGAGAGGTGGTCGGAATCCTCGCATGCGACGAGGTTCCGCGGCGGCATGCGTCAGTGGTGCTAGGATCCGGCGACATGGTACGCAAACGGTGGATACAGCTATGCGAAGACGGTCTACGAGCTCCTACAAGTGCCGCGGGCAAAGGGCCATGATCCCGAGGCCGTCGGAACGAAGCTGGTGACATGGTCAGGCAGCTCAGCTACGGGGCAACAAAGACATGGGTGATGCAGGGCGTCAGCGGGAAAAGAAAGGGGTGTGAGTGGAATGGGAGGTTATCAGGAGCACGACGGTGTGCTCCTCTGGCCGAGAGGTTGACGGAGACGACTGGAATCCTAGGAAGAAGATGCGGCGGACGACCAAGAAGGCGAGGACGCAGGCGACACTATCTTGGAGTCCCACGAGCTGTAGGGAAGCAAAGGACGTAGACGGCATTTTGGAGGAAGAGGGACACTGGCATTGCCGGAGAGCACACCGGCGACGAGCGCGTGCTCC
Organism: Aegilops tauschii subsp. strangulata; assembly: GCF_002575655.3. NCBI lineage: Eukaryota > Viridiplantae > Streptophyta > Magnoliopsida > Poales > Poaceae > Aegilops > Aegilops tauschii. Next base: position 215,637,488 of record NC_053038.3, read on the forward strand.
TGGATGCGTTCGGGACATGGTCGGGGCGAGGGATCTGTTGGCTATACTCACCTGGCAGCGGCGGCGAGAGGTAGAGGGAAACCCTAGGGAGGTTAGGGACAAGGAGAGGGCGGTTAAAAGGGGCTAGGGCGAGCGGGGCAATCACGACGTGACCGCGGTTGTGGCCATGTGTAGTGAGGCTATTAAATTGTGATCCAAATTCTTCTACCGTATTGCACTAGACATAGTACACACGGTGTGGGCCTTTGCGTTGGTACCGACGCGTACGAGTACAACTCTTTTACTTGTCCTACAAGGACTCTTATGTGTTGCCCCTCATATATACCCCATGTAGTCGTGCCTAAGACGGTCTTTCGTCTCGTGCTTGTAATACTCCTCCTCATAGTGATTGTGCCTTCTTGCATCTGTGTATTTCTCCCGCAAGGGTTTACACGTAAAAATCAGTGTCTCTTTTGTGTATCGTTTATCTCATTTTATCTAACAAGTGGTATCAGAGCCAAGTTTCAGATACGAGTTTGAGATCAAGAGGGATTAGGGTTCGGCGTTCCGTGCGCCACCGCCGCCGCACGCATGTCTGACAATTCGTCGATCCGCAGGATCGATTTCTACTGCAGCCGAGACCGACAGGAGTTTGACTTCCGCTGCTGAGCCACCCTACAAAGCTGCACGTAGGCATCTTCTGCTACTCCTCATCGTACACGCTTCAAGTCGCCAAGCCGCGCGTTGCTGCATCTTGTTTTTGCCGGTTGGGTTTGCTTCAAGTCCCGAGGCAGCAATGACGATCTGATTGCTACTGCTCCACATCATCACGTAAAGGAATTTCAACTACTACTACTTCTAGTCACGTCAAGAATTGATCGGCTCGTACTACTTCAACTAATGCTAGTCACATGGAGGCTATAGTGCACATTGGTTATTAGTGCGGTACTCCGCTGCTCCGTCTACCTGTGATCTATCAAGTGCTATTTTTTCGACTTCCTTGCTCCGCATTAATTAATTCTGTCAAGAATTTTCTACCGGCTTGCACTACTTTCTGTACACAGATTTAATCAACTCATGGAATCCATGAAGTATGATCTTCTGTTGCTGGATCGTGACACAAGGTTTACCCTATGGCAAGTCAAGATGCGGGCGTTGTTGGCATAGGCCGACTATGATGAAGCACTATATAGTTTTGGAAAAAACCGAATTCAGGAATGGACTGATGAGGAGAAAAGAAGGGATCGTAAGGCTTTGTCACAAATTCGACTCCATTTGCATAATAATATTTTGCAGGAAGTTTTGAGCTAGAAAACAGCGGCCGCTCTATGTTAAAGCTGGAAGGAATTTGCATGACTGAAGATCTCACCAGCAAGATGCATCTGAAGCAAAAATTATTCATGCAAAGGTTACCCGAGGGAGGTAATGTTTTGAATCGTGTTTCAGAATTTAAAGAGATCATATCTGATCTAGCTACAATGGAGGTTAAGTATGAAGAGCAAGATATTGCTTTAATGTTACTTTGTTCACTACCAATTTCTTATACCAATTTTAGAGACACCCTATTATATAGTCGTGATACTCTCACACTTAATGAAGTTTATGAAGCTTTGAACTCTAAGGAGAAGATGAAATTAATGGTGCCTCATGATGGTTCAAGTTCATCCCAAGCCGAGGGATTATTTGTTCGTGGCAGGACAAAGGAGAAGAACTCACATAATGGAAACAGAGGCAAAAGTAAGAACGGCTATAGGGGCCGGTCGCAATCCAGAGATAAGAAATATTGCAAGAGAGACAGGCATGACATCTCATAATGTTTGAAGTTGCAGAATAAACAAAAGAGGAAAGGTAACAAACAAGGTGAAAATTCTGCTAATGTTGCTCGTGATGATAGTTCCGATGATCCTCTTGTTGTTATTGTTGGATGTGCTGAGACCAATGATGAGTGGGTACTTGTTACTGCATGTACTTTTCATATGTGCCCGCATAGAGATTGGTTTAATACTTTTGATTCTACTACTGCTGCTGGTTCCATTTTGGTTTTTGATAATTTGCCATGCAAGATTTAAGGCATAGGTTCCGTTGAAATCAAGATGTTTGATGACACAATCAGAACTTTGACAGACGTTCGGTATATTCTGAAGATGAAGAGAAATATTATCTCTGTTAGTGCCCTTGACGCAAAGGGGTGCAAGTATTCACGTGGAGATAGTGTTTTGAAGGTCACCAAAGGTTCCCTTATTGTGATGAAAGGTGACTTAAGTTCAACCAATGGTCTTTATTACCTTCAAGGTTGTACCGTTTCTGGTAACGCTATTCCGGTTGTTTCAAATAATTCTGATTGTGATGCTGCTAACCTTTGGCATATGCATCTTGGACATATGAGTGAACTTGGTTTGGGAGAGTTAAATAAGAGAGGTCTTCTTGATGGATATGAAGGTGGTAAACTAAAATTTTGTGAGCATTATATCTTCGGAAAGCACAAGAGGGTGAAGTTCAACACTTCGACTCATACAACTGAAGGTATTCTTGATTATGTTCATTCTGATTTATGGGGACTGTTGGGGAACGTAGCATGCAATTTCAAAAAAATTCCTACGATCACGCAAGATCTATCTAGGAGATGCATAGAAACGAGAGGGGAGAGTGTGTCCACGTACCCTCATAGACCGAAAGCGGAAGCGTTAGGTTAACACGGTTGATGTAGTCGCACGTCTTCACGATCCAACCGATCCAAGTACTGAATGTACGGCACCTCCATGTTTAGTACACGTTCAGCTCGATGACGTCCCTCAAATTCTTGATCCAGTAGAGGGTCAAGGGAGAGTTCCGTCAGCACGACGGCGTGGTGACGATGATGGTGATGCGATCCGCGCAAGGCTTCGCCTAAGCACTACGACGCTATGACCGGAGGAGTAAACTGTGGAGGGGGCACCGCACATGGCTAATAGAATTCTTGGTGTGCCTTTGGGGTGCCCCGACCCCCGTATATAAAGGAGGGGATTAGGAGGAGGCCGGCCAGGGGGCACGCGCCATGGGGGGGAGTCCTACTAGGAGTAGGATTCGCCGCCCCCCTTTTTCCTTTCTTTCTTCGGAGGGAAAAGGAAGGAGAGGGAGAGGGAAAGGGAAAGGGGGGCCGCGCGCCCTCCTCCTTGTCCTATTCGGACTCCCTACGAGGAAGGCGCGTGCCACCCCCCGCGGGCTTCCCTCTCTCTCCCTTAGGCCCATGTAGGCCTAACACTTCCCCGGGGGATTACGGTAACCCCTCGGTACTCCGGAAAAATACCTGAATCACTCAGAACCATTCCGATGTCCGAATACTACCTTCCAATATATGAATCTTTACCTCTCGACCATTTCGAGACTCCTCGTCATGTTCGTGATCTCATCCGGTACACCGAACAAACTTCAGTCACCAAAACACATAACTCATTATACAAATCGTCATCGAACGTTAAGCGTGCGGACCGTACGGGTTCGAGAACTATGTAGGCATGACCGAGACACATCTCCAGTCAATAACCAATAGTGGAACGTGGATGCTCATACTGGTTCCTACATATTCTATGAAGATCTTTATCGGTCAAACCGCATAACAACAAACGTCATTCCCTTTGTCATCGGTATGTTACTTGCCCGAGATTCGATCGTCGGTATCTTTATACCTAGTTCAATCTCGTTACCGGGAAGTCTCTTTACTCGTTCCGTAATGCATCATCCCACAACTAAATCATTAGTCACATTGCTTGCAAGGCTTATAGCGATGTGCATTACCGAGAGGGCCCAGAGATACCTCTCCGATACACGGAGTGACAAATCCTAATCTTGATATATGCCAACTCAACAAACACCTTCGGAGACACCTGTAGAGCATCTTTATAATCACCTAGTTACGTTGTGATGTTTGATAGCACACAAAGTGTTCCTCCGGTATTCTGGAGTTGCATAATCTCATAGTCAGAGGAATATGTATAAGTCATGAAGAAAGCAATAGCAATAAAACTAAACGATCATAATGCTAAGCTAACTGATGGGTCTTGTCCATCACATCATTCCCTAAGATGTGATCCCATTCATCAAATGACAACATATGTCTATGGTTAGGAAACATAACCATCTTTGATTAACGAGCTAGTCAAGTACAGGCATACTAGGGACATTCTGTTTTGTCTATGTATTCACACATGTACTAAGTTTCCAGTTAATACAATTCTAGCATGAATAATAAAAATTTATCATGATATAAGAAAATATAAATAACAACTTTATTATTGCCTCTAGGGCATATTTCCTACAGGGACCATCTCGGAAAAAGTCACTAGGTGGTGCAAGTTACATGTTGACTATTATTGATGATTATTCGAGAAAAGTTTGGCCTTATTTCTTGAAGCATAAATATGAAGCATTCTTAGCATTTAAGGAGTGGAATATTATGATTGAGAGACAAACTGAAAAGAAGGTAAAAATACTTCACATTGATAATGGTATGGAATTCTGTTCTAAGCAATTTAAGAATTATTGCAAGTCTGAAGGCATTGTCAGACATTACACCGTTCCTTATACTCCTCAACAAAACGATGTTGCTGAGCATATGAACATGACCATTATTTCCAGAGGCCATTGCATGTTGTCGAATGCAGGTTTGCATAGGCATTTTTGGGCTGAGGCCGCTTCCACTGCTTGTTATCTCATTAACCACTCACCATCTATTGCTCTTAATAAGAAAACTCCAATTAGGGTATGGTCTAGTTCACCTGCTGATTATTCACACTTGAGAGTTTTTGGTTGCACTGCTTATGCTCATGTTGATAATGGAAACTTGGAGCCTAGGGCTGTTAAGTGCATCTTTCTTGGTTATAAATCTAGTGCTAAAGGTTTTAAATTATGGAATCCTGAAACCCAGAAGGCTGTTATTAGCAGAAATGTTATCTTTAATGAATCTGCTATGTTACATGATTTTCCGTCTACTAATGTTCCTATTGAGCGTGAACAGCAGGCTACTATTCAGCATCCTACTGTTTAGGTGGAGTATGTTATTGATTCAGGTGATACATTTGATAAGGAAAATGTTGATGCACATGATCAACCCTTCCTTGATGATGAACATGTCACTCCAAATCAGCCTATTATTCCACCCAGTTGGAATCTCGCATGTGACAGAGTTAGACAGGGTATTAATAAATCTGACAGGTTAATTGATGAGTGCAATATTGTTTCTTATGATTTGTCTGTTTTAGAAGAAATTGAAGGTAATACTGAGCCTTCTGCATATTCCGAGGCTATTATTTCTAGTGATAGTAATAAGTGGATGACCGCTATGCATGATGAGATGGAATCACTTGAAAAGAATGGCACTTGGGATTTTGTAAAATTACCTAGAGAGAAGAAACCTATTCGTTGCAAGTGGGTTTTCAAGAGGAAAGAAGGCATTTCTCCTAATGATGAGAGAAGATATAAAGCAAGGTTAGTAGCTAAAGGTTACAGTCAGATTCTAGGTATTGACTATAAGGAAGTCTTTTCTCCTGTTGTAAAGCATAGCTCTATTCGCACTTTACTCAGTATTGTTGCCATGCATGATTTTGATCTTGAACAATTGGATGTTAAAACTGCATTTTTACATGGAGAATTAGAATAGGATATTCATATGGAACAACCTGAAGGTTCTGTTATTCCTGGAAAAGAAAAGCTTGTCTGTAAGTTAAAGAAATCTCTTTATGGATTGAAGCAATCCGCTAGACAGTGGTACAAGAGATCTGACACCTTTATACTCTCTCTAGGTTTCAGAAGTTCTAGTTATGATAGTTGTGTTTATTTGAAAATTTTCAAAGGTTCAACTATTTATTTGCTGCTTTATGTTGATGATATGCTAATTGCTGCAAAGAGTATGTCAGAGATTAATGAACTAAAGAAGCAATTGAGTAATGAATTTGAGATGAAGCATTTGGGTGCAGTAAAGAAAATAGTTGGCATGCAAATATCAAGAGATAGATAGTCTGGAAAAGTCTATCTAAGCCAGAAGGGATATATTGATAAAGTTCTTCGTCGTTTTAATATGCATAATGCCAAGCCGGTGAGTACTTCGTTAGCTGCACACTTCAAATTATCATCAGCTTTATGTCCTAAGTCAGATGCCGATATTGAGTACATGTGTAGAGTTCCCTATTCGAGTGCAGTTGGTTCACTTATGTATGCCATGGTTTGTTCCCGTACGGATTTATCTTATGCATTGAGTGTTGTTAGTAGATACATGGCTAATCCTTGAAAAGAGCATTGGAAAGCAATTCAGTGGATTTTAAGATACCTGCGAGGTACTTCTAATGCTTATTTACAGTTTGGGAAAACTGGCGATGGACTTGTTGGTTTTGTTGATTCTGATTTTTCTTGTGATTTGGATAAGGTAAGATCACTCAGAGGCTATGTTTTCACCATGGTGGTTGTGCTGTGAGTCGGAGAGCAACTTTGGAGTCTATTGTGGCTTGTTCCACTACTAATGCCGAGTATATGGCTATTTCTGAGGCATGCAAAGAAACTATCTGGTTGAAAGGTTTATACACTGAGCTTTGTGGAGATTCATCTTGCCCTACCATATTTTCTGACAGTCAAAGTGCCATATATCTTACAAAGAATCCAATGTATCATGATAGAACAAAGCACATTGATGTCAAGTATCATTATATTCGAGATGTTGTTGCTCAAGGCAATTTGAAGGTATGCAAGATAAGTACTCATGATAATCCTGCTGATATGATGACAAAGCCAGTTCCTACAAATAAGTTTGAGCTTTGCTCAAGCTTAGTTGGTATTTCTCACTAGTCCTATGGACTTGACGCACAAGGTGTTTATGCTGATTTGGATGGAGTTATTTCCTTCCTTCGACTACTAGAGGGAATTTGGCTCAAGGTGGAGATTGTTAAATTGTGATCCAAATTCTTCTACCATATTGCACTAGACGTAGTACACACGGTATGGGGCTTTGCGTTGGTATCGACGGGTACGGGTACAACTCGTTTACTTGTCCTACAAGGACTCTTATGTGTTACCCCTTATATATACCCCATCTAGTCGCACCTAAGACGGTTTGTCGTCTTGTGCTTGTAATACTCCTCCTCATAGTGATTGCGCCTTCGTGCGTCTGTGGTTTTCTCCTGCAAGGGTTTCCACATAAAAATATGTGTCTCTTTTGTGTCTCGTTTATCTCGTTTTATCTAACAGAGGCGAGGAGGGGCGGGGAGGAAGAAAGGTGGGTGTGGTCGTGGCCGAAGTCGCTAATGGGTGGGGCTGCCCAGGCCACGTGTCAACGGAGCAGTGGGGGTGCGGGCACCGCTGGGTGAGAAAAGGCAAGGATAAGGCGCGTGGGTGGACAGCTGGGCGGCCAGCGCGTCCGGTGAGCTGGCTAGATGGGCCTGCTGGGCCGCACTGTTGCTGCCGCTAGGCTACTACCGCTGCTGTTGGGCTGCTGCTGCTTCTCATTTGTATATTCTGAAATAAAGAGCAAAATATGCTCATGACCCTAGAATTGTGTAGTGTTTGAATAAATTGCTTTGGACATTTTTAGAGAAAGAAAATTTTCACAAGTTTGAATTAAATTCAAACTTGAGGCAATTTTGATTCCAACCAGACCAATCCCAAATGAACTAAAATTTGGCAGAGAGGTATAAGGCATGTTATGGAATTTGTAGGAAGAGAATGAACATTATTGAAGGAAGGAAAATGGCACTTGCAAAACAAAAGAAAAGAGAAGGAGGGGAGAGGTGATGATGCATGGGCATGTCTAGAGAGAGATGGCAACAAGTGATGCACACACACATCACACACATTAACGTACGTGAGAATGGTGCCTCCTCACCTATGCCATGCCATCAGACTCTTGCCATTGGCTCAGCCAATGGCAAGAGAGGCGCACTATATATCGTAGGAAGAAAGAAACAAAACGTGAGACCTCAAGACACTGGATTGGACAAGCGATTCTTTCTCCCTTCCTCCTCCCAGCTAGGGTTACCGCCGCCGCCCTCCCTCACGCTCGTGCCCTCCATCTCCTGCCCCGAGCTCAATCTCCTCCACCCCTTGGCCTGCGCTCAGTCCCTTCCTCCTTGTTGGCGCTCAACCCGACCAGCGTGAACCGCCGCAAACCGCACCACAGGGAGATGTCGAGAGGACATTAGGCCAAGGTGAGTTCCCAATCCTCACATCCTCCCACGGTAAGTTCCCAATCCTCTCTCTCTGTATTGCTTGACTCTCGGGACCACCCCCTTCTCTATTTTTTCGCTGCAGGGTGACACGTCTCCAACGTATCTACTTTTCCAAGCACTTTTGCCCTTGTTTTGGACTCTAACTTGCATGATCTGAATGGAACTAACCCGGACTGACGCTGTTTCCAGCAGAATTGCCATGGTGTTATTTTTGTGCAGAAATAAAAGTTCTCGGAATGGCCTGAAAAATCCACGGAGACAAGTTTTGGAAATAATAAAAAATACTAGCGAAAGAATCAACATCAGGGGGCCCACACCCTATCCATGAGGGTGCAGGGCACGCCTGTCGGTGTCAAAACCGGCGGATCTCGGGTAGGGGGTCCCGAACTATGCGTCTAAGGTCGATGGTAACAGGAGATAGGGGACACGATGTTTACCCAGGTTCGGGCCCACTCTATGGAGGTAATACCCTACTTCCTGCTTGATTGATCTTGATGGATATGTGTATTACAAGAGTTGATCTACCAAGAGATCGTAATGGCTAAACCCTAGAAGTCTAGCCTGGATTACTATGGTACTGAGTATCTGTCCTTTCCGGACTAAGTCCTCCGGTTTATATAGGCACCAGGAGGATCTAGGGTTACACAAGGTCGGTTACAAAGAAAGGAATCTACATATCCGGTCGCCAAGCTTGCCTTCCACGCCAAGGAGAGTCCCATCCGGACACTGGTGCAGTTTTCGGTCTTCGTATCTTCATAGCCCATCAGTCCGGCCCATGGCTAACTGGCCGGACGCCCGAGGACCCCTTAGTCCAGGACTCCCTCAGCGCCCACCCCCCTGGGGCGTGCCCCCTACCTCGTGGGCCCCCTGAGACTCCACCGACCTCAACTCCAACTCCATATATTCACGTTCAGGGAGGGAAAAATTAGAGAGAGGGATTCATCGCGTTTTACGATACAGAGCCGCCGCCAAGCCCTAATCTCTCTCGGGAGGGCTGATCTGGAGTCTATTCTGGGCTCCGGAGAGGGGAATCCGTCGTCGTCGTCATCATCAACCATCCTCCATCACCAATTTCATGATGCTCACCGCCGTGCGTGAGTAATTCCATCGTAGGCTTGCTAGACGGTGATGGGTTGGATGACATTTATCATGTAATCGAGTTAGTTTTGTTAGGGTTTGATCCCTAGTATCCATTATGTTGTATGATTGATGTTGCTTTGATTTCAGATCTGAACCTATTATGTTTTCATGAATATATGTGAGTTCTTCATCCTATCTTGCAAGTCAATAGTCACCTACTATGTGTTATGATCCGGCAACCCCGAAGTGACAATAATTGGGACCACCCCTGGTGATGACTGTAGTTTGAGGAGTTCATGTATTCACTAATTGTTAATGCTTTGGTCCGGTACTCTATTAAAAGGAGGCCTTAATATCCCTTAGTTTCCAATAGGACCCCACTGCCACAGGAGGGTAGGACAAAAGATGTCATGCAAGTTCTTTTCCATAAGCATGTATGACTATATTCAGAAAACATGCCTACATTACATTGATGAACTGGAGCTAGTTCTGTGTCACCCTATGTTATAACTGTTGAATGAGGAATCACATCCGACATAATTATCCATCACTGATCCATTGCCTATGAGCTTTTCACATATTGATCTTTGCTTAGTTACTTTTCCGTTGCCACTGTTACATTTACTACAAAAACTGCTACTGCTACTTTTTTGACACTGTTACCGTTACTTCCATACTACTTTGCTACTAAATACTTTGCTGCAGATATTAAGTCTTTCAGGTGTGGTTGAATTGACAACTCAGCTGCTAATACTTGAGAATATTCTTTGTCTCCCCTTGTGTCGAATCAATAAATTTGGGTTGAATACTCTACCCTCAAAAATTGTTGCGATCCCCTATACTTGTGGGTTATCAAGACTATTTTCTGGCGCCGTTGCCGGGGAGCATAGCTCTATTCTTTGAGTCACTTGGGATTTATATCTGTTGATCACTATGAGTAATTTGAAAGATGAAAAAACCAAGATTTATCCCTCAACTATGAGGGGAGGTAAAAATCTGCCATCTAGCTCTGCACTTGATTCACCTTCTGTTATGAGTAACCTTGCGACACCTACTCCTGCTATTGATTCTGATATGTCTCATGTTATTGATGATGCCACTTCTGCTATGCATGATGCTTATGATGAAACTACTTCTATGCTCGATAATACCGTGCCATTAGGTGAATTTCTTGATGAACAACTTGCTAGGGTTAGAGAGAATGAAATTATTGAAACTGATAATATTGATGAAAGTGATGATGAAGATTCTCCCCTTAGATATGAAGTGCCTGATGTGCCTGAGGGTTATGTTATGCATGAGGAAACTGCTAGAGACCTTTTTGCTTGCAAAGATAGATTTGATCTTAAGAAACTATTAGCTAAGCTGAATGAAAAATCTTTGAATGCTAGAATGAAATATGACCCTGCTTTTGCCACCTATCTGTATTTCTGATAAGGATTATGATTTCTCTGTCGATCCTGAGTTAATTACTTTGGTTGAATCTGATCCTTTTTATGGCTATGAATCTGAAACTGTTGTGGCACATCTTACTAAATTGAATGATATAGCCACCCTATTTACTCATGAGGAAAAAATTCGTTACTACTATATCCTTAAGTTATTTCCATTCTCATTAAAGGGTGATGCTAAAACATGGTTTAATTCTCTTACTCCTGGTTGTGTGCGTAGTCCCCAGGATATGATTTATTACTTCTCTGCTAAATATTTCCCCGCTCATAAGAAACAAGCTGCCTTAAGGGAAATATATAATTTTGTGCAAATTGAAGAAGAGAGTCTCCCACAAGCTTGGGGAGCCTTCTCCAATTACTTAATGCTTTGCCTGATCATCCTCTCAAGAAAAATGAAATACTTGATATCTTTTATAATGGACTAACCGATGCTTCCAGAGACCACCAAGATAGTTGTGCTGGTTGTTTATTCAGGGAAAGAACCGTTGAGCAAGCTAAATTGCTGTTGAATAATATATTGAGTAATGATAATGATTGGACACTTCCTGAACCAACTCCTAAGCCAACTCCGAACAAAAGGGGTATTCTATTTCTTAGTCCTGAAGATATGCAAGAGGCAAAGAAATCTATGAGATAAAAGGGTATTAAAGCTGAAGATGTTAATAATTTACCACCCATTGAAGAAATACATGGTCTTGATAACCCGACACAGCTAGTAGAGGTAAATTCTCTCTATAGATTTGATAAGGGTGAAATTCCATCTACTAAGTTTGCTAGCCAATGCTTGGATGTGTTTGATAATTTTATTCTTAAACAAGAAAACTTCAATGCTTATGTTGGTAGACAATTGAAACGTAATGCTTATATGATTGAACACTTGAGTGATTATATGTCTAGAGTTAAAGGTGAACTTAAACTTATTAGTAAACATGCTTCTATGGTTACCACTCAAGTAGAACACGTGCTTAAAGCACAAGATGATTTTCTAAATGAATTAAAGAATAAGAAAAATGATAATGCTATTAGAATTATGACTAGAGGGGGTAAAATGACTTAGGAACCTTTGTATCCAGAGGGCCACCCTAAGAGAGTTGAGCAAGATTCTCAGAGAACTAATGTTGATGCACCTACTCCTTCTAAGAAGAAAAAAAGAAAAATGATAGGACTTTGCATGCTTCTAGTGAACCTGTTGTTGACGCACCTGAGAATCCCAATGATATTTCTATTTCTGATGCTGAAACACAATCTGGTAATGAACATGAACCTAGTGATAATGTGAATGATGATGTTCATATTGATGCTCAACCTAGCAATAACAATGATGTAGAGATTGAACCTGTTGTTGATCTTGATAACCCACAATCAAAGAATCAACGTTATGATAAGAGAGACTTTGTTGCTAGGAAGCACGGTAAAGAAAGAGAACCATGGGTTCAGAAACCCATGCCTTTTCCTCCTAAACCATACAAGAAAAAGGATGATGAGGATTTTGAGCGCTTTACTGAAATGATTAGACCTATCTTTTTGCGTATGTGTTTTACTGATATGCTTAAAATGAATCCTTATGCTAAGTACATGAAAGATATTTCTACAAATAAAAGAAAGATACCGAAAGCTGAAATTTCCACCATGCTTGCTAATTATACTTTTAAAGGTGGAATACCTAAGAAACTAGGAGATCCAGCAGTACCAACTATACCATGCTCCATTAAAAGAAACTATGTTAAAACTGCTTTATGTGATCTTGGAGCCGGTGTTAGTGTTATGCCTCTCTCTTTATATCTTAGACTTGATTTGAATAAGTTGACACCTGCTAAAATATCTTTGCAAATGGCCGATAAATCAACTGCTATACCTGTCGGTATTTGTGAGGATGTGCCTGTTGTGGTTGCAAACGTTACTATTTTAACGGACTTTGTTATTCTTGATATTCCCGAGGACGATAGTATGTCAATTATCCTTGGTAGACCCTTTTTGAATACTGCAGGGGCTGTTATTGATTGCAACAAAGGCAATGTCACTTTTCATGTTAATGGTAATGAGCATACGGTACACTTTCCGAGGAAACAACCTCAAGTCCACAGTATCAACTCTATTGGAAAATTTTCAACGATTACTATTGGAGGTTTTGAATTCCCTCTTCCTACTGTCAAGAAGAAATATGATATTCTTATTGTTGGTGACGTGCATATCCCCGTTGAGTTAACCTAGTGTTATGCAAAAATTATCCGGTTCCATGTTATTTGAAAAGAGTTTGTTAACAAGACTTGATCAACCTTGTTAGTGGATTCCTTTTGATGAGCATGAGATGGATGAAGTTAGAAAGCACAACTCTCTGTACCCTCCTTTACTTTCTGTTATTTAGATTAAATAAAGAAAAAACAGTATTTTCTGTCTGTTTTCTGAATTATCCTTCTAATAAAAAATACCCCGAAAACAAAATTTCTCCAAATATCCTGAAAATGGAATATGATTTTTGTAGAATATTTAAGAATATCTAGCACTGAGAACACACCAGGGGGCCCCACCATCTGGCCACGAGGGTGCAGGGCGCGCCCACCCCACTGGGGCGCACCCCCTGCCTCGTGGGCCCCACATGGACCCCCTCCACTTATTCCAGCACCCACTCACTTCGTCTTCCTCCAGAAAAAATCCTCCCATAGCTCAAACCCGTGTTCTAGCTCATCTTGCTGCCATTTTCGATCTCTTTGCTCAAAGCTCCATTCACAAAACTGTTTTGGGGGATTGTTCTTCGGTATGTGACACCTCCCATGGTCCAATTAGTTTTTGTTCTAGTGATTTATTTATTGCAAATTTTTGCTGCTTAGGTGACCCTGTTCTTGAGCTTGCATGTCAAATTTATATGGTCCAAAGTAGTTTTAATGCATGATATAGCCTCTAGGCACTTGTGGGAGTAGTTGCTATCAATCTTGTTGAGTTTGGTTCACTTTTATTTTGAGTCACTAAAAATTTCAGAAATTTTTTAGAGGAAGAAATATGTTTAGGAAAATGTACCAAGGTGGTTCCTCAAGGAAGCAAGGACCAAGGCTCGCGATACGTGAGCCAGATGATGAACCACCAAGGGTAGCCCAAGTGTGGCCTTGTGAATGGTCGTCGGAAGAGTTTATGGTCCAAGCAAGCATCAAGGATGAATTTGACGCGTATGTGTGTAACGCTGATCTTGAGGGCTTCGCGTCAGATAAGTGCCCACAATACTACTACCTAACTGATTCCTTTGTGAGAAGGTTTAAATTTACATCCTCACGCAATTCTCATACCGTTTTATTTGATCTTTATGATAAATCATATACCATGGACCTAGAAGATTTTAATACTGCTTGTATACTCTCACAGTGGGGCAATGTTAGTGAACCTCGCAAATCTGAATATAGAGACTTTCTTGCTAGTATCACTGTGGGGGAATCTAGAGATATCACACAGGCTACCATAGGGAGCATTCATTTCCCTTACATACATTATTTTGCTCTCTTTATAGGTAGATGCATTAACGGTAAAGATGAGGCTTGTCACATGTGCGTTCCAGATCTTAGTGTCCTCAAGAGTGCGGTATTAGGTGATAAACAACATAACTTGGGGGCCATTGTTGCACGTAGATTGCATCTCAATGGTACAAGCGGGGATTTTTTTGGTGGAATTTATGCAACTCGTGTAGCTAATTATCTTGATGTACCCATACATGAATATGATAAAGAGTTGCCTCCTGCTTATCTAGACTATAATGCTATGGTTCGCCATCAGTTTGTTGAGAGGAATGAACAGTTCCTCCAGTACCGACTAATCTTTGACAGACGGCGCGCTGTCCATATTGCCCTCCGTGCTCCTACTTTCTTTAACTTTCAGGCAAAAACGAGATATGTATAACCATGGAGGAAGCGAACGAGTATGAGAGGAGTACGGAGGCAGCTCGCCTCCAAGCTGCAGCTCATCAGGCAGTAGCCGCTGCATCTCAGTACGACCCCAGTTACAACTTTGGATATCCGCCAGGCCAGCAGTGGCCATAGACCAACTTAGGCCAGAAGCCTAAGCTTGGGGGAGTACATATTTCTCACCTACATTACATTCATGTTCACACACTCATGCCAGTTGTCGGTGCTCATACTTTTTAATTGTACTATCCATGCTAGCTTATTTTCTTTTCTAAGCCTTCTTCTTGTGTGTTTGAAAAACCTTAAGAAAAAACAAAAATTAGTTGTAGCTTTTAGCTAGTTTACCTTCCATGCCTGTAGTAGTAGTAATTAAAAGAAAACCCAAAAAGATTTCTCGTCCTTCTTTTGCTTGTTGGGAGCTTTCCCGTGTAAATAGTTTTATTTCTTATCTTTGGGGGTCGAGAGGAGAATACCATGATGAATATGTTGAGTGGCTCTCATATGCATTATTGTTGATTTAACCAAGAGCCCATATTACCTTGTCTTCTCCCTTGTATTAAATGCTTGCAGATCCCAGCTTAGTCCAATGCACGTTCACTATTATTATTATCCACACCATTCGGTCGTGCAAGTGAAAGGCAATAATGACGATATATGATGGACCGATTGAGATGAGAGAAGCTGGTATGAACTTGACCTATCTTGTTTTTGTAAATATGATTAGTTCATCGTTCCTGATTCAGCCTATTATGAATGAAACATGTTTGCAATGACAATTAGAGATTATAGTTGCTCATGCCATGCTTAATTAGCTAGGAGTTTATAACGGTTTACCTTGCGTGCCAACATGCTATTCAAATAGTTGTGATGTGGTATGATAGGGTGGTATCCTCCTTTGAACGATTCGAGTGGCTTGACTTGGCACATGTTCACGCATGTAGTTGAAACAAAATCAACATAGCCTCCATGATATTTATATTCATGGTGAATTATATCCTACTCATGCTTGCACCCAATGTTGATTAATTTTAATGCATGTTCATGACTGTTGTCGCTCTCTAGTTGGTCGCTCCCTAGTCTCTTTCTAGCCTTCACTTGTACTAAGCGGGAATACTGCTTGTGCATCCACTTCCAAAAACCTCAAAGTTATTCCATATGAGTCCACCATACCTTCCTATATGTGGTATTTACCTGCTGTTCCAAGTAAATTTGTATGTGCCAAACTCTAAACCTTCAAATGAAATTTTGTTTTGTATGCTTGAATAGCTCATGTATCAACTAGGGCTGTCTATATCTTCCATGCTAGGTGGGTAATTCTCACGATGAGTGGACTCCGCTCATCACTCACAAGAAAATGGCCGGTAATCGGGATGCCTAGTCCCATGCTCAAATCAAAATAATTGCAAACAAAACTCCCCCAGGACTGTTGTTAGTTGGAGGCACCCGTTGTTTTGGGCAAGCCATGGATTGATGCTTGTTAGTGGTGGGGAGTATAAACTTTACCATTCTGTTTGGGAACCGCCTACAATGTGTGTAGCATGGAAGATATCGAGATCTCTTGGTTGTTATGTTGACAATGAAAGCATGCCACTCAAAATATTATTTATCTCTATTTCAAAACTCGAGCTCTGGCACCTCTACAAATCCATGCTTCCCTTTGCGAAGGGCCTATCTATTTACTTTTATGTTGAGTCATCATCCTCTTATAAAAAAGCACCAGTTGGAGAGCACCACTGTCATTTGCATGCATTACTATTAATTTACATTGAGTATGACTATGACCGGATCTCTTTCACCATGAATTACAATGTCTAGTCAGTCCTTGATCTTCAGAGGTGCTCTGCATTTATGTTTTGCGATCCCAGAAAGGGCTAGCGAGATACCATCTTGTTATATCATATTATGATTGTTTTGAGAAAGTGTTGTCATCCGAGATTTATTATTATTGCTCGCTAGTTGATTATGCCATTGATATGAGTAAACATGAGACCTAAATGTTATTGTGAATATGGTTAGTTCATAATCTTTGCTAAAAACTTGAATGCTAGCTTTACATATTTGTAACAACAAGATCAAACAGAGTTTGTAAAAGTTTTTCTTTATCACTTTCAGTTTCTCAACTGAATTGCTTGAGGACAAGCAAAGGTTTAAGCTTGGGGGAGTTGATACGTCTCCAACGTATCTACTTTTTCAAACAATTTTATCCTTGTTTTGGACTCTAACTTGAATGATTTGAATGGAACTAACCCGGATTGACGCTGTTTTCAGCAGAATTGCCATGGTGTTATTTTTTAGCAGAAATAGAAGTTCTCGGAATGACCTAAAAATCCACGGAGACACGTTTTGGAAATAGTAAAAAATGCTGGCGAAAGAATCAGCATCAGGGGGCCCACACCCTGTCCATGAGGGTGCAGGGCGCGTCCCCTGCCTCGTGGGCCCCCTGAGACTCCACCGACCTCAACTCCAACTCCATATATTCACGTTCAGGGAGGAAAAAATTAGAGAGAAGGATTCATCGTGTTTAACGATACGGAGCCACCGCCAGGCCCTAATCTCTCTCGGGAGGGCTGATCTGGAGTCCGTTCGGGGCTCCGGAGAGGGGAATCCATCACCGTCGTCATCATCAACCATCCTCCATCACCAATTTCATGATGCTAACCGCCGTGCGTGAGTAACTCCATCGTAGGCTTGCTGGACGGTGATGGGTTGGATGAGATTTATCATGTAATCGAGTTAGTTTTGTTAGGGTTTGATCCCTAGTATCCATAATGTTCTAAGATTGATGTTGCGATGACTTTGCTATGCTTAATCCTTGTCACTAGGGCCCAAATGCCATGATTTCAGATCTGAACCTATTATGTTTTCATGAATATATGTGAGTTCTTGATCCTATCTTGCAAGTCAATAGTCACCTACTATGTGTTATGATCCGGCAACCCCGAAGTGACAATAATCGGGACCACTCCCGGTGATGACCGTAGTTTGAGGAGTTCATGTATTCACTAAGTGTTAATGCTTTGGTCCGGTACTCTATTCAAAGGAGGCCTTAATATTCCTTAGTTTCCAATAGGAACCCGCTGCCATGGGTGGGTAGGACAAAATATGTCATGCAAGTTCTTTTCCATAAGCACGTATGACTATATTCGGAATACATGCCTACATTACATTGATAAACTGGAGGTAGTTCTGTGTCACCCTATGTTATAACTGTTGCATGAGGAATCGCATCCGACATAATTATCCATCACTGATCCATTGCCTACGAGCTTTTCACATATTGATCTTTGCTTAGTTACTTTTCCGTTGCCACTGTTACAATTACTACAAAAACTGCTACTGTTACTTTTGCCACTGTTACCGTTACTTCCATACTACTTTGCTACTAAATACTTTGCTACAGATATTAAGTCTTTCAGGTGTGGTTGAATTGACAACTCACCTGCTAGCACTTGAGAATATTCTATGGCTCCCCTTGTGTCGAATCAATAAATTTGGGTTGAATACTCTACCCTCCAAAATTGTTACGATCCCCTATACTTGTGGGTTATCACAGGGCCGTTGGGTCGTATGGCTCCTGAGTTGCGCCAAGCAATGGTAGAGCTTCCTCATCACTCGGCGCCGCGGCCGATGCAACAGGCCATTTAGAGCTGCCGCCGGCGGCCGAGCCAGTGCCCGCACAAGCCAAGGCTACCGCAGGCCAGACGCGATTCCGGCGTCGAGCAAGGCGATCCGGTTCCCCCTCCGGACAGGCAAGGGCAGCTTCGGCACCTGGTCCCTATTCAAGGCCAACCATTTCATCGCCCAGCTGCTGGACCAGGACCTCCACCACTATGATGTGTGGTTCTTGTTCTTCTGTAATCCCCATAATTAACCAGCAACACTCTGTTGTCCTGCAGAAAATCATGTGTGCATGTGTGATACGTCTCCAACGTATCTATAATTTTTGATTGTTCCATGCTGTTATATTATCAATCTTGGATGTATTACAATCATTTTATAGAAACTTTATATCATTTTTTGGGACTAACCTATTGACATAGTGCCCAGTGCCAATTGCTATTTTTTGCTTTTTTTTACTTCGAAGAAAATCAATACCAAACGGAGTCCAAACGCAGTGAAACTTTTTGGAGATTTTTTCTGGACCAGAAGACACCAGATGGGCCAAGAACGTACCTGAGGGGAGCTCCGAGGGGAGAACAACCTACCAGGGCGCGCCTGGGGGCCCAGGCGCGCCCAGGTGGGTTGTGCCCACGTTAGTGGCCTCCTTCACCGCCTCTTTGCTCTAAAATACAGCAATATTCCAGAAACCCTAGGGGAGTGGACGAAAATCAATTCCAGCCGCCGCAAGTTCTAGAACCACCAGATCCAATCTAGACACCATCACGGAGGGGTTCATCATCCTCATTGGTGCCTCTTTGATGATGCGTGAGTAGTTTATTGTAGACCTATGGGTTTGTAGTTAGTAGCTAGATGGCTTCATCTCTCTCTTTTGATTCTCAATACAATTGTCTCTTGGAGATCTATTTGATGTAACTCTTTATGGTGTGTTTGTTGGGATCTGATGAACTTTGAGGTTATGATCAGATCTATGTTTTAATCCATGAAAGTTATTAAGTCTTTTGATCTCTTATATGCATGATTACTTATAGCCTCGTATTTCTTCTTCGAATCTTTGGTTTAGTTAGGCCAACTAGATCGATTTTTCTTGCCATGGGAAGAGGTGCTTTGTGATGGGTTCGATCTTACAGTGCTTGATCCCAGTGACAGAAGGGGAACCGACACATATGTATCGTTGCTATTAAGGATAACAAGATGGGGTCTATTTCTACATAAATAGATCTTATGTACATCATGCCATCGTCCTTATTGCATTACTCCATTTCTCCATGAACTTAATACACTAGATGCATGCTGGATAGCGCTCGATGTGTGGAGTAATAGTAGTACACGCAGGCAGGAGTCGGTCTACTAATCTTGGAAGTGATGCCTATATAATGATCATTGCCTGGATATCATCATGATTATTTGAAGTTCTATCAATTGCCCAAAAGTAATTTGTTTACCCACCGTATGTTATTTTTCTCGAGAGAAGCCACTAGTGAAATCTACGGCCCCCGGGTCTCTTCTTTATTATATTTGCCTCCGCGATCTATTTTTATTTGCTTTTATTTTCAGATCTATTAATCCAAAAATAGAAAAAAATACCTTGCTGCATTTTTTATTATTTATTTTATCTCGCGTTCCCGCGAGATCTATTTATCCAATGTACTACAATTTTACCTATCTTTTTACCCGTGAGGGATAGACAACCCCTCTCTTACGTCGGGTTGCAAGTATTTCTTCTTTGTGTGTGGGAGTTGTTTACGTGGTGTTGCGTGGTTCTCCTACTGGTTCGATAACCTTGGTTTCATCACTGAGAGAAATACCTACCGTTCTTGTGCTACATCATCACTTCCTCTTTGGGGAAATACAGACGTAGTTCAAGCCGACATCAAAAGGAATTTCTGGCGCTGTTGCCGGGGAGACACCATCAACATCTACCAGGTTCCTAATCAGAAATCTCATCTCCTTGCAATTTACATTATTTGCCATTTGCCTCTCGTTTTCCTGTCCCCCACTTCACAAAAATTTGCAGTTTTATTCGCCCACTTTCTTGTTCGCGTTTCTCGTTGGATTTTTGTTTGTTAGATTTGTCAACATGAGTGACGTTGGTATGGCAGAAACAGATGATGGCCTAACTCCTAAAATTGGTGGCAATGAAGATGCTAAAACTTCTATTTTGGGGCAAGGGAATTTTACAGGAAAAGAACGTATCCAAGAATTTTTCAATAGTGTTGGAAATTTAAGTCTTGATGATGTTCCTATACTTAAGAGGACTAAATCTTATGCGGAAGATATTTCAGTACTAGTTCTGAAACTTGAAAATAAATTTATCCGTACTCACCCTACCTTGCAAAGATTGTTTTTCGAGTTACCCGTTATAAAGAATTCCAAGGCTAAAAAGTTGGAAACCCTTGTTCTTATGAATGAATTTGATTACATAGTACGGGAAGCAAAGGAATTTTTTTATTTATATGATATGAATTGTGAAAAAACCGGTGATAGATGAAATTCTTTATAATAGTAATTATGTGCTAAGACAGTTGCTTGGGGATAATCAAATCTTTGATGAGAATCTTAAAAAGGAACTCCCTGTTTTAGATATAATCCAACAAGTTTTCAATGAAGTTAATCAACACTATTCTTGGATTATTGCCGGAAATCAAAAATGATATGATGATAAGCAACTTGATAGTGCTAAAGTCTCTATTGATAAGGTGTTCTATGTTGTTTTTACAAAACCTCCTGACAAGGGCACCTCTAAGGAAAATCAAACTTAATATGACAATACTTAGATCCTTGCGTTATGCCTATCTAGGGGCGTAAAACGATAGCGCTTGTTGGGAGGCAACCCAATGAATAAAATTTATTTTTGTCTTTTTCTTTCTGTTCTTGAGTGTGTTGCACAATTATGCTACTGTTATGATTGTGTTTTCTGCGTTTTAGTTAGTGTTTGTGCCAAGCAAAGCCTTTGGGATCATGTTGGGTGATAGTTGATTTGATCTTGCTGAAAAACAGAAACTTTTGCGCTCACGAAAAGAATTGTCATTTTTAATAGAAGCGTGATAAAATACTAATTCTTTTTGCAGAAGATTAATATACAAATTTCCCACGTTTTCCTAAATTTTAGAATTTTTGGAGTTACAGAAGTATTCGAAACATTCAGATTGCTACAGACTGTTCTGTTTTCTTTGCGTTATGTGCTTGTTTTAATGATTCTACGGTTTCCATTGAAGAGTTTTTGCCATAGAAAAGTTGGAATATAGTAGATATAATGCAAAAATAAATGAATGGTTTGCAACAGTACTTATAGTAGTGATTTGCTTTCTTATACTAACGGATCTCACGAAGGTTTTGTTGAGTTTTGTGTGATTGAAGTTTTCAAGTTTTGGGTGATATTGCGATGGATGATGGAATAAGGTATGCCTAAGCTTGGGGATGTCCATGGCATCCCAATCTATTATCTAAAGAGAAGCAAGCAACTAAGCTTGGGGATGCCCGAGTGGCACCCCCTCTTTGTTCTAAGGACCATCAATATTTTACTTGGAGCTATATTTTATTCGTCACATATCATGAGTTTTGCTTGGAGCGCCTTGTATGATATGAGTCTTTGCTTGTTTTGATTTTTATTTTTAGTCATGAATCCTTGCAGGACACACCTATTAGAGAGAGCCAAAATTACGATATGACTTGTTAGAATTGCTCTCTATGCTTCACTTAAATCTTTATGAGCTATGGAATTGCTCTAGTACTTCACTTATATCTTTTTGAGCACGGTGTGCTTTAGCATTTTTGAAGAAAATGCTCTCTTGCTCCACTTAGATTTATTTGAGAGTTAGTAAAAAATTTAAAAAATTCTCTCTTGCTTCACTTAAATTATTTTGAGAGAAGACAATTTTTATGCTCATGTTCTTCACTTAGATTTGTTTCAGCTATCAAAAGCAACATATGAAATTAGTCCGAAAGTGATAGATATTCAAGAGGGATATAATAAAAACTTTCATGAAGTTCATTTGACAAAACAAACTTGATTCCTTGTAATGGTTTTGTGACATGTTGATATAATATGTGAGTCATGTTGATGAGTAATTATGCTTTAGTAATATTATTGGTGTTAAGGTTTGTGATTCCCTATGCAAGCACAAAACTCAATAGTTATGCTATGAAATTACATCCTACTTGTGGTGCATTATTCGGTGTTAGTTATGCTTAATGCTCGCTTATGAGATTTTTCATTTCTTGGTTTGATGCTTCTCAATCTTTTGCTAGCCTTCATTTGCACTAAGTATGATCACTACTTGTGCATCCAAAATCCTATAAACTGGTTTTGCCACATGAGTCCACTCTACCTACCTATATGCGGTATTCTTTTGCTATTCTAAGAAAATTTGTATGTGCCATCTCTAATTTTCAAAATAAATTTCTCTTTTGTGTGCTTGTACCGCTCATTGAACGGTAGGGGGTGGCTGATATATTTCCATGCTAGATGTGTTATTCTCAAGATGAGTGTCTATTCACTTGTCATTGCACGAGAGTACGGCAAAGGTATTTGTGACGCCCCCGATTTGACCGTACACTAATCATGCACGCAAATGTGTACGATCAAGATCAGGGACTCACGGGAAGATATCACAACACAACTCTAAAACATAAATAAGTCATACAAGCATTATAATACAAGCCAGGGGCCTCAAGGGCACGAATACAAGTGCTCGATCATAGACGAGTCAGCGGAAGCAATCATATCTGAGTACAGACATAAGTTAAACAAGTTTGCCTTAAGAAGGCTAGCACAAACTGGGATACAGATCGAACGAGGCGCAGGCCTCCTGCCTGGGATCCTCCTAACTACTCCTCGAAGCCGAACTCGATGTAGAATCATCCTCGGGATCTCTAGCTCCTGGACACCAGCATTTGGTTGCGACAATCAGGTATACAAAGGGGAAAAGAGGGAGAAAAGCAACCGTGAGTACTCATCCAAAGTACTCGCAAGCAAGGAGCTATACTACATATGCATGGGTATATGTGTAAAGGGGCATATCAGTGGACTGAACTGTAGAATGCCGGAATAAAAGGGGGATAGCTAGTCCTGTCGAAGACTACGCTTCTGGCCATCTCCATCTTGCAGCATGTAGAAGAGAGTAGATTGAAGTCCTCCAAGTAGCATCGCATAGCATAATCCTACCCGGCGATCCCCTCCTCGTCGCCCTGTTAGAGAGCGATCACCGGGTTGTATCTGGCACTTGGAAGGGTGTATTTTATTCAGTGTCCAGTTCTAGTTGTCATAAGGTCAAGGTACAACTCCGGGTCGTCCTTTTACCGAGGGACACGGCTATTCGAATAGGTAAACTTCCCTGCAGGGGTGCACCACATAACCCAACACGCTCGATCCCATTTGGCCGGACACACTTTTCTGGGTCATGCCCGGCCTCGTAAGATCAACACGTCGCAGCCCCACCTAGGCTCAACAGAGAGGTCAGCACGCCGGTCTAAACCTATGCGCGCAGGGGTCTGGGCCCATCACCCTATGCACACCTGCACGTTGCGTACGCGGCCGGAAGCAGACCTAGCCCCCTTAATACAAGCGCGAGCTTACGGTCCAATGCGGCGCGCGCCACTCAGTTGCTGACGTCAAAAGAGCTTCGGCTGATACCACGACGTCGGGATACCCATAACTACTCCCACGTAGATGGTTAGTGCGTGTAGACCAAATGGCCAGACTCAGATCAAATACCAAGAACTCGTTAAGCGTGTTATGTATCCGCGAACGCCGACCAGGGCCAGGCCCACCTCTCTCCTAGGTGGTCTCAAGCTGCCCTGTCGCTCCGCCATAAAGTAACAGTCGGGGCCGTCAGGAACCCAGGCCCACCTCTACCGGGGTGGAGCCACCTGTCCTTTCAGCCCCCTCATCAGAATCACTTGCGGGTACTCCTCGAGCCGACCCGACTTTAGACACCACATGTGTCATGTATATAAGGTATATAGTATATACCCGTGATCACCTCCCGAAGTGATCACGGCCCAGTAGTATAGCATGGCCGACGGACAAGAGTGTAGGGCCACTGATGGAACACTAGCATCCTATACTAAGCAGTAGGATAGCAGGTAAGGGTAACAACTGTAGCAAAAATGACAGGCTATGCATCATGATAGGATTAACGGAAAGCAGTAACATGCTACACTACTCTAATGCAAGCAGTATAGAGAAGAATAGGCGATATCTGGTGATCAAGGGGGGGGGGGCTTGCCTGGTTGCTCTGGCAAGTAGGAGGGGTCGTCAACTCCGTAGTCGAACTGGGCAGCAGTAGTGTCGGTCTCGTAGTCTACCGGAGAGAAGAGGGGGAAGAAACAGTAAATATAATGCAAACATAAACATCACGATGCGTGACATGACAATGAGCAGTGCGAGGTGTGTCCTAACGCGACAGTAGGTGGTACCGGCGAAGGGGGGGGGGGAACATCCGGGAAAGTATTCCCGATGTTTTGCGTTTTCGGACAGTTGGGCCGGAGGGGGAAAGTTGCGAGTTCGATAGGTTAGGGAGGTGTGGTGGACGAACGGACTGCGTATCCGGATTCGTCTCGTTGTTCTGAGCAACTTTCATGTTGAAAATATTTTAATCCGAGTTATGGATTAAAAGATATGATTTTCTAAAGATTTTATTAATTTCTGGAATTTAATTAATTATTTAAATTAATTCGAAAATGGATTTATGACATCAGCATGATGTCATGCTGACGTCAGCAGTCAACAGGGGTTGACTGGGTCAAACTGACATGTGGGTCCAGTGGGACCCACCTGTCATTCTCTGTTTAGATTAATTAGGGTCTAGCTAAATAATTAGTGTTTAATTAAATTAATTATCTAATTAGATTAATTTAAACAGGATTAATTAACTTAATTAATTTAGTTAATTAATTAATTAATTAATTTAAATTATTTTTATTTTTATTTTCTTTATTTATTTATTAATTTTTATTAACTAGTTTATTGTTTTTATTATTATTATTATTATATTTTTTTTTATCATTTCATTTTTTTAACACGTTCTCTGGGCTGGGCCCCGTTGTCAAGTGGCCCAGGGCCTTAGCGGGTTAGCGGGCAGGAGGGCGACGGGCAGGCGCCCGTTAACGGTCGAATCCGGGCGGCCGCCTAAGGCACGCGCGCCAGCGCCGGCGAGGCGGGCTGGGCGCCGGCTGCAGGCGAGAGGGGAGGCAGGCCATGGCAGGGCAGGGAGCCAAGGCGGGGCGTGGCAGTGGGGGTGAGCCGCGGCGGCAGAGAGCAGAGCCGACGCGGTGCGTGCTCGCGCAGCGAGGCAGAGGCGAGGCCAGGATGGCGCGTGCCGGCGCGAGGGCGCGCTGCTCGCTGCCAGGGCGCGGCTCGGAGGCAGGGAAGCGGAGGGAGGCCGAAGGAGGAGCCGCGTGATAGGGAGCGGGCTAGGCGCAGCGTGCGCGGCGGCGTGCGCGTGTGGGACGGCGCGGTCGCGCGGTGACTTGGCCAGGAGAAGGGGAGCTCACAAGGGGCCGTAGGGAACTGGCAGTGGGCTCGGGGAAGAGTCGAGGTCGCGTCCGGCGAGGAGGAGACGAGGACGACGGGGCGAGGTGGCAGCGATGGCAAACGGCGTCGGGTCGACGACGAGGCGAGGCCGCGGCTTCAGCCGGGCGTCGCGCGAGGGAAAAGGAGGGGCGAGGAGGAGTCCGGGAAGGGCGGCGTCGACGCCGTCTGGCAAGGGGATTGGGTGCGGGGACCTCCTCTCCCCGGCACGATGTGTGCGTGTGTGTGCGTGCGGCGCGAGGTGGGGAATGAGGGAGAGATGGGGGATCGACCTAGGGTTTGCCACGGTGGGGGGTTAAGCAGGGGTGAGGGGCCGGTTAGGCCAGTCGGCTGGCCGGTTGGGCCGTTGGCCCAGTTGGCCAGGGGGGCCTTTTGTCTTTTTTTTGTATTTTAGTTTCCTTTTGTTTTTTTTGTATCTTATTTCTTTTCTGTTTTATTTTAGTTACATTTTATTTTAGTTTTGTAAAATGCCAAATGAGCACCTAATTTAGTATTACTAATTAGTCCACTGCCACAATTAACTTGGCACCTAAAATAAAATATTTTGTAATTGTTGAGTATTTAAAGTATTTAAATAATAGTTTTGCTACTGTTTTATTACCATTTGATATTATTTAAACATTTTATAAAGGTGTGGTTTCTCCACAATAATTACCTATGCATTATTTGGCAACACCCCAACGTTTTAGTTTTAATATTTGGAAACTTTTGTTGTTTGCCATATTTTGAATTTGAATTTTGATCCGGTTTTGAACTAACGCGAGATTATCAACTCTAACAGAGGTGGCGTGGCATCATTAACGTAGGTTTACTGTAGCATAATTATCCGGGCGTCACAATTCTCCTCCACTACAAGAAATCTCGTCCCGAGATTTAAGAGGGAAGTAAAGGGGGAAGGTTCGGGTTACGAAATTCTAGGGATTGTTCTTGGTCTTGGTGGTTCTTCTCGAAGAGGTTGATCCATTACATTGATGTCTTCATTCTGCTGTTTCAGGTCATCATGATAAAGCTGTCGTCCTTTCTTCGGGAACTCCGTCGTACTTACGAATAGGTAAGGGGCAACTCTACAACGATAGGATGTTATAAGGGAAAATCATCTGGGGGTATCCCAAGAATGAACATATGAGTATCTCTCGAGTTGAACAAAGGAAACACATCGAGAGCAACCTAGGACAGTGCAATAAGAAGTTTCGAGCGGATAGGCAATCGTTCATTGCCTGAAACAGAGTGTGAAAGGGGTTCAAAGCAATCGGAATAAGTATTATGTCTGGTACCAGAATAGATCACTAGGCAGGTGGCCCGTGAATCACATACGAAGTCAAGCTCGAGGAATAACTTCGACAACAGGGTGTATAGGAGAGTCAGGTTTCGATCCTGTGGAACTGTGGGTTATGGGCCCACCATGTGGTTTTTTTATAGGAGCAGTGACATCTTGCACGGTCATGATAGCAAGGCATGTCAGAGAATACCCTGTGAGTTATGTCGGCAACACGTTGGTACCAAGGGCGAGGGACGAAGAGAACCATTTTCCTGCTCGTTGAAACGAGGCGGACCATTAGGAAAAGTTCTCGTCCATCGATGGCTACCGGGATGTCATCAACAATAGTAACAGGGTCTTGCTGACAGAAAGGTACACCGAGGTGTTTACATAAGCAGGAGAATATTACTGCTTAGATCATATAGAACTCAAGAAGGGTTAAACAAAAGAATGGAAAGGAAAATATCATTATCAGATTAAACAGAACAATGGAAAGGAAAATGTGTTTAAACACATATTTCAAGGGTATATTCTTCCCAAGGGTAAGCAGAGCATGATATCCATGTCGGGATATAACGTAGAAAACCCTTCTAGGTACGGGAGAGAATTTTCATGACATAGCCCATACAGCGGTGTTTGGATAATTGAGCAGGAAACATTTAGCATTGGGCTTCAAATGTTCCTGTTGAAAATCGTAGTACCATAGACATGCTTTGAGATAGCATTGACATGGTCAACAGGTGAAGATCAGACTTTGGAAACAAAAGGGACCCATCAGGAACAACTTATAGAGTAAGTCTTACAATTTCCTCATGGAAGAATAGCTAACCTTGCTAAAAAGGAAAACTTATAACAATAGGTCCTCCCGCCAGGTGTACTGGGTATCATCACCTTATTGGGTCATAATAGACCAGTGTTATAACTCTTGGAAAAATGTTCCAACCATCATATATGACCGAGATTCAGATATGAACGGTGTTTGGATACCTCAGACTCAGGATGCCTGAGAAGAAAAGGTGCGACACAATTTGAAGAGATGACATTGTAAGATTCTCGGGAAATGAACTATGGAAGCGAGTTCCGAAATAAGAGTTCATCATTAAACCAAGGAGAGGGTTAGGAGGTGGCTGATGGACTCAGCGACATTCCATTGAGATTTCCAAAAGATGGATTTCCACAATTATGGGAACAAGGAGATAACATTAGCTAGATCGAATGACTTAATGATGTATGCTCGAGGAAAACATACACAATTAAACATTGGTTGAAAGGTGCACCCGAATATGGGCTTAGGTAGCATCATCAAGGTTAGAATGGTGATTCGATAACCAATACACAAGGAATGAACTATCGTTCATTAACTTACAAGCGATAGGGTTGCTGGAAGTTTTGAATTTTACACATCACAGTTCATTTGTGGGTACTTCGGTTAGAAACAACACGGGGATCAGAAAACAAATGGAGATGGCGAGAAGTATTACTATATCAAGAATTCTCAAGAGGTGTAGAAATTCTCACAATATCCTTGACATAAAAGATGGTAATACTCCAAGGTAGAACATAACATAGGCGGGTTAGCAAGGAGCTCCATAACTTGATCAAGTTTGTGATGAAAGGAATGAAAGGTTGTTGTCGATGGTAACTCAAATTACCAAGGAACGAGGATGGCACTTATCATCAAGAATTCCATTGATATTCTGGAAGGAGTCAAAATGTTGATGATGTTCACGGCAAATTTTGTCAAGAGGCTCCACGAAGGTGTAATCGATCGGCGATGACATCAAGTCAAAGGAATGATGAAGCGATAGGTTAATGGAACCAAGGGGAAGGCACAAACTTGAAATCAAGCTTGTTGTTCAAGGCGAACTAATATGACGAGGAAGATCGACGTAAGCTTAGCCCATCACCGAAAGTTGTGTTCTGGGAAGGACCGGGTAGCACAGTTAAAAGTTTGTACGATAATGATATAGCCGATAAGGCTAGGAATGACTTGAAGGATTATTACACTCGTAAGCAACAAGAATTACTTAGAGTTATTGAATCGGAGTGCGGAATCGATTCACTTATCGGTGTTCTCGAGTGACTAATAACTCAGAGCCAGTGGAAAATTGGAATCAGTGAGAATGTAGCACTTGATGAAAAACTCATAAGAAGTTATGCAGTTCCATGATAATCTCGAGATACCAGGGGGTAATACTCGACGAAAGATCAAAGTAGAGGGTGGATTGGGGTATTGCTCTATAGAAGACAATTACTTAAACTTGCATAGGAAATGGTATTTAAAGGAGAACATGGTCGGAACCACGATCGCAAAGGATCAATTCACCGATACCAGATGATATTATACCAGGGAAATAGCTATTATTATAAGAAGCTTCCATGATAGGATCTACATCGTGCCCATGGGCATGAACACAAAGGTTCAAGGTCGACTCCCACTTCTTCAATGCATAACCTTCCATTCGCCTCTCGTATTTTGATAATGACATTAGTTGTCGAAATTTTTACCTGGTGCAATACCAGATAAGTATGTCCCGCGAAATCTTTCGGGTTCACACAGATTAAGGAAGGCATAGGTTCAACCCATCGGGGCATCGTAGAAAGATATACTACAAACTTCAGGAGTAAATAACACAAGCTCAAAAGTAGAGCATGGTTGACAAAGCAGAGGATACAATTTACCAAAGGCATTATGTATCCGAGGAAAAGCTCACAGGCTTATTGAATATGAAGGACGCTGTCGGATAAAATCCAACAAAGGATCTGGTGGTCCACAAGGGATCTGACGTGAGCAACGGTACTCCACCAGAGGAAGAAGAATGCAAGGGGATCAGATTATAGAAACAACTGACTAACTCAAAGCTCAAAGGCAAAGGGATTATGATTTCCAAATCAAGGGGTCAGAAGCAACGCTCTGATCAAGGATGGATATGTTGAGTAGGCTTAGGGGTACAATCGATGGCAATTTGATAGGTCGAGATCCAGCTCACGTTTAAAATGACGTCTGAGCCGGAAGCATGAATTCTAGGATATGATTGAGGATTACGAGCATTCGCAACAAATTGAATCAACGGACTCAAAATGATAATGACAAGAGATGCCAATAATTTTACGAGACTTATGGGATTAACCATAATGCAAGCAAACAAGAATTTCAAGAGCAATAGGCTCTTGAGGATTTTCGGAAGATCGAATAGTATTTTGAAGACTATTGTGAAATACTTGAATAAACTGGGGATGACCGGATACTCGGTAAGTGCGAGAATTATCCGTAGGGGTATTTAGGTGACAAAGAACAGCAAGGCAGTAAGCTCAAAGGATTCTCGGAACAACAGAGAGAATTTCGGGGTATCTTGTAATAACAAGATCAACTGGGAAACATTGTATGAGTGGCGAGTATACGTGGTTATCCATAGGAGTTTATCGATGAAAGGGAATTGCAAAAGCGATGAACACAAGTTCTCGGGTTATCAGCGGAGAGTATCTTCAGGGTCTTCACGGGCAGCAGACGATCATCAGTAATAAGGGGCTCTCCGGGTGAAAGTGATAACGAGATCCTAATGTTAGATTTAGCAAAATTCACTTAACCCGAATAGAAGAGAGATCAGAGTCCCAGAGTATAGACAAGGAGTAAAAGATCCTAATACCACCCAATGGCGACGTGGGCCCGTAAGCCATACAGTCATGTTAGTAAAACAGTTTTCACTGACTAGACTCAACTTCGGCCAAGGAGTCGGAAAGGGGGATTCCTACAGGCAGTCGGCTCTGATACCAACTTGTGACGCCCCCGATTTGACCGTACACTAATCATGCACGCAAATGTGTACGATCAAGATCAGGGACTCACGGGAAGATATCACAACACAACTCTAAAACATAAATAAGTCATACAAGCATTATAATACAAGCCAGGGGCCTCGAGGGCTCGAATACAAGTGCTCGATCATAGACGAGTCGGCGGAAGCAATCATATCTGAGTACAGACATAAGTTAAACAAGTTTGCCTTAAGAAGGCTAGCACAAACTGGGATACAGATCGAACGAGGCGCGGGCCTCCTGCCTGGGATCCTCCTAACTACTCCTCGAAGCCGAACTCCATGTAGAATCATCCTCGGGATCTATAGCTCCTGGACTCCAGCATTTGGTTGCGACAATCAGGTATACAAAGGGGAAAAGAGGGAGAAAAGCAACCGTGAGTACTCATCCAAAGTACTCGCAAGCAAGGAGCTATACTACATATGCATGGGTATATGTGTAAAGGGGCATATCAGTGGACTGAACTGCAGAATGCCGGAATAAAAGGGGGATAGCTAGTCCTGTCGAAGACTACGCTTCTGGCCATCTCCATCTTGCAGCATGTAGAAGAGAGTAGATTGAAGTCCTCCAAGTAGCATCGCATAGCATAATCCTACCCGGCGATCCCCTCCTCGTCGCCCTGTTAGAGAGCGATCACCGGGTTGTATCTGGCACTTGGAAGGGTGTATTTTATTCAGTGTCCAGTTCTAGTTGTCATAAGGTCAAGGTACAACTCCGGGTCGTCCTTTTACCGAGGGACATGGCTATTCGAATAGATAAACTTCCATGCAGGGGTGCACCACATAACCCAACACGCTCGATCCCATTTGGCCGGACACACTTTTCTGGGTCATGCCCGGCCTCGTAAGATCAACACGTCGTAGCCCCACCTAGGCTCAACAGAGAGGTCAGCACGCCGGTCTAAACCTATGCGCGCAGGGGTCTGGGCCCATCGCCCTATGCACACCTGCACATTGCGTACGCGGCCGGAAGCAGACCTAGCCCCCTTAATACAAGCGTGAGCTTACGGTCCAATGCGGCGCGCGCCACTCAGTTGCTGACGTCAAAAGAGCTTCGGCTGATACCACGATGTCGGGATACCCATAACTACTCCCACGTAGATGGTTAGTGCGTATAGACCAAATGGCCAGACTCAGATCAAATACCAAGAACTCGTTAAGCGTGTTATGTATCCGCGAACGCCGACCAGGGCCAGGCCCACCTCTCTCCTAGGTGGTCTCAACC
This sequence comes from Aegilops tauschii subsp. strangulata, assembly GCF_002575655.3. Classification (NCBI taxonomy): domain Eukaryota; kingdom Viridiplantae; phylum Streptophyta; class Magnoliopsida; order Poales; family Poaceae; genus Aegilops; species Aegilops tauschii. The sequence goes on from NC_053038.3 coordinate 215,669,524, forward strand.
TGCCCTGTCGCTCCGCCATAAAGTAACAGTCGGGGGCCGTCAGGAACCCAGGCCCACCTCTACCGGGGTGGAGCCACCTGTCCTTTCAGCCCCCTCATCAGAATCACTTGCGGGTACTCCTCGAGCCGACCCGACTTTAGACACCACATGTGTCGTGTATATAAGGTATATAGTATATACCCGTGATCACCTCCCGAAGTGATCACGGCCCAGTAGTATAGCATGGCCGACGGACAAGAGTGTAGGGCCACTGATGGAACACTAGCATCCTATACTAAGCAGTAGGATAGCAGGTAAGGGTAACAACTGTAGCAAAAATGACAGGCTATGCATCAGGATAGGATTAACGGAAAGCAGTAACATGCTACACTACTCTAATGCAAGCAATATAGAGAAGAATAGGCGATATCTGGTGATCAAGGGGGGGGGCTTGCCTGGTTGCTCTGGCAAGTAGGAGGGGTCGTCAACTCGAACTGGGCAGCAGTAGTGTCGGTCTCGTAGTCTACCGGAGAGAAGAGGGGGAAGAAACAGTAAATATAATGCAAACATAAACATGACGATGCGTGACATGACAATGAGCAGTGCGAGGTGTGTCCTAACGCGACAGTAGGTGGTACCGGCGAAGGGGGGGACATCCGGGAAAGTATTCCCGATGTTTTGCGTTTTCGGATAGTTGGGCCGGAGGGGGAAAGTTGCGAGTTCGATAGGTAAGGGAGGTGTGGTGGACGAACGGACTGCGTATCCGGATTCGTCTCGTCGTTCTGAGCAACTTTCATGTTGAAAATATTTTAATCCGAGTTACGGATTAAAAGATATGATTTTCTAAAGATTTTATTAATTTTTGGAATTTAATTAATTCGAAAATGGATTTATGACATCAGCATGATATCATGCTAACGTCACCAGTCAACAGGGGTTGACTGGGTCAAACTGACATGTGGGTCCAGTGGGACCCACCTGTAATTCTCTGTTTAGATTAATTAGGGTCTAGCTAAATAATTACTGTTTAATTAAATTAATTATCTAATTAGATTAATTTAAACAGCATTAATTAACTTAATTAATTTAGTTAATTAATTAATTAATTTAAATTATTTTTATTTTTATTTTCTTTATTTATTTATTTATTAATTTTTATTAACTAGTTTATTGTTTTTATTATTATTATTATTATTATATATTTTTTTATCATTTCATTTTTTTAACACGTTTTCTGGGCTGGGCCCCGTTGTCCAGTGGCCCAGGGCCTTAGCGGGTTAGCGGGCAGGAGGGCGACGGGCAGGCGCCCGTTAACGGGCGAATCCGGGCGGCCGCCTCAAGCGCGCGCGCCAGCGCCGGCGTGGCGGGCTGGGCGCCGGCTGCAGGCGAGAGGGGAGGCAGGCCATGGCAGGGCAGGGAGCCAAGGCGGGGCGTGGCAGTGGGGGTGAGCCGCGGCGGCAGAGAGCGGAGCCGACGCGGTGCGTGCTCGCGCAGCGAGGCAGAGGCGAGGCCAGGAGGGCGCGTGCCGGCGCGAGGGCGCGCTGCTCGCTGCCAGGGCGCGGCTCGGAGGCAGGGAAGCGGAGGAAGGACGAAGGAGGAGCCGCGTGACAGGGAGCGGGCTAGGCGCGGCGTGCGCGTGCGGGACGGCGCGGTCGCCCGGTGACTGGGCCAGGAGAAGGGGAGCTCACAAGGGGCCGTAGGGAACTGGCAGTGGGCTCGGGGAAGAGTCGAGGTCGCGTCCGGCGAGGAGGAGACGAGGACGACGGGGCGAGGTGGCAGCGATGGCGAACGGCGTCGGGTCGACGACGAGGCGAGGCCGCGGCTTCAGACGGGCGTCGCGCGAGGGAAAAGGAGGGGCGAGGAGGAGTCCGGGAAGGGCGGCGCCGACGCCGTCTGGCAAGGGGATTGGGTGCGGGGACCTCCTCTCCCCGGCACGATGTGTGCGTGTGTGTGCGTGCGGCGCGAGGTGGGGAATGAGGGAGAGATGGGGGATCGACCTAGGGTTTGCCACGGTGGGGGGTTAAGCAGGGGTGAGGGGCCGGTTGGGCCAGTGGGCTGGCCGGCTGGGCCGTTGGCCCAGTTGGCCGGGGGGGGCCTTTTGTCTTTTTTTTGTATTTTAGTTTCCTTTTGTTTTTTGTTTTTTGTATCTTATTTCTTTTCTGTTTTATTTTAGTTACATTTTATTTTAGTTTTGTAAAATGCCAAATGAGCACCTAATTTAGTATTACTAATTAGTCCACTGCCACAATTAACTTGGCACCTAAAATAAAATATTTTGTAATTGTTGAGTATTTAAAGTATTTAAATAATAGTTTTGCTACTGTTTTATTACCATTTGATATTATTTAAACATTTTATAAAGGTGTGGTTTCTCCACAATAATTACCTATGCATTATTTGGCAACACCCCAACGTTTTAGTTTTAATATTTGGAAACTTTTGTTGTTTGCCATATTTTGAATTTGAATTTTGATCCGGTTTTGAACTAACGCGAGATTATCAACTCTAACAGAGGTGACGTGGCATCATTAACGTAGGTTTACTGTAGCATAATTATCCGGGCGTCACAGTATTAGGGATGCCCAGTCTCGAAATGAAATATGAATTTACTTTATGTTGTCAAATGATAAATTCCTTGGAAAGTGTTGGTATGGAAGGCACCCGTGAATACGGCTAGCCATGGAAAGTGAAAGTATGGTTGAAAAATTAATAAACTTTATTTTCTGTTTGGGAACCGCCTATGATATATCTAGCATGGAAAGTATTGGGAACTACTCGATCGTTTTAGTGACAGGAAAAGCATGCCACTCAAAATGTTTTATCTCTATCTTTTTCGCTTTGAACTCTGGCACCTCTACAAATCCCTACTTCCCTCCGCGAAGGGCCTTCCTACAAAAAAAAACACTTCCGTGATGATACGTGTTTCTCATAGTAGGTCACGTTTTCTGTCATGCATGTACATCCATGAAGATTTTATGACAGAGTCAAGATAGTCATACATGTGCTCTCGTAGAAGTGTTCCATGACATTACCAAAATTATCAACACGGAAGTGTCCACTTCCAAGACGATAAATGGCGCGTCATGGAAGTGCTTTCATCAAGGGTGACCAATACGTGGCATCCACCGTAACAGGTCGCCGTTAAGCTATCGGGTCCGGTTTTGGATCCGATAACCCGCTAACTGCCACAATGCCAATTATCCACGTGTAAAATTCTCATTGGCCGACGGAACCACGTGACAGCTCCGCGTTAGCACAGGTGTCACTCATCCAATGGGCGAGATGCGCCGATGATATGTTGGCACATGGACCGGCCCAAAAGTGGCCCATAAAGATTAAATGGGCCAGCCCAACTAAAGGCCCACAAGATTTAGCGGACCATAATGGGCCGGCCCAGCTAAAGGCCCATAATATTTTGCATACCATAATGGGCCGGCCCAGCTAAAGGCCCAACATTCTCAGTTAAGGCCCGTATAGCTAGTGTCAAATCGGCCCGTCAACGGGCCGTCCTAAACTTGTCATCATCGCGGCCCATGGTCACTTCTGGCCCGTTAACGGGCCGCTAAGTATCTCGGCCGAATTACGGCCCGGTGTGTTTCCCGCCTGTTAAAGTCCTGCTTCATTCAGGCCCATTTGTAGGCCATTGAAACTTTCGGCCCATAAACGACCATGAAGGATTTGGGTCATATTCGGCCATGTCTGACATTTGGCCTGTTAGAGGCCCACTATAGATTTGGGCCACTTTCACCATGTTGTGATTTTCGGCCTGTTAACGTCGGGTGAAATCCATGGGCCATATGTGGCCCAATGTCACATCGGGCCTATTAACGGCCCATATAAAACTGACACTAATCAAGCCCGACCGAACTTCCGGCCTGTTAAAGGCTCGTGTAGTAGGTCGGTGCATTTATGACCCGTCTAAATTTCGGCCTGTGAACGATCCGCACTGTAAATGGGCCACCATTTTGGCCTGCTAATGACCAGTGGGTTATTTGGCACAATCAGGGCCCAATCTCACTTTCGGCCTATTAAAGGCCCATGTTTTTTATGGGCTCGAGATATTTACACCTGTAAACGGCCTATTGTTACTGAGGGCCCAAATTATGTTTAGGCATGTTAAAGGCCCACTATGGGCACAGGCCTACTAGAAAAATATGAAAGCTTATGCTGATTTAGGCCCAAATATTTTAGTGGGCTATATGCAAATTATGGCCCATAATCGTTTTTAGCCCAATTGGAATGGGCCCGACGAATGTTGGCATGTTGGGCTCCTACGAAGCTTTCGGCCGAATATATTACTAAGATAAACCTAAACTATACAAAAATAGCATCATAATTACTGCAGCCTTTGGCAGCATCATAAATGATGTATCACAACAAAATAAATTCCAACCATACAACAAAAGGCCTGTTGACATAAAGTCTACAGTCTTTGCAGATAAAAGCACCATTAGATGTATAGAAGCATAGATCATTTGACCTGAGTGCTAATGTTTTAGGCTGTAGAATCTGATGGAGCAGCATGATCTTCCCCTTTTTCCGCCATTGCTCTTGAACAACGAAGCAAATGTCTGATAGTCTGGTTTCAGAACCATTCATATCTTGAAGACATTTGTCAACCACTATTCTTGTTTTCGAAACGACGTCCATTAGGGATTGGACTTGTGTCTGGAGCACAGATATATCACTCTGTCTAGCCAGAAGATTTTGTTCAGTAGGCGATTTGGACGAGGTTACCTTCACAACCAACTCAGAATTACGCAGGAAGGTGCTTTTTGCACTGTTAGTGGAGAGATACTGATGCCCTGCAACAAGAGGTGGCATTGTGCCTGTGGTAGGCTCGTCACCTTCACGTGGTTGTGGCTGTTGAATCATTTGTTCAATAGCTTGCTGAAAGTTTGAACTTGTAGATTAGTGTACCAGATAAGTTACTAATGAGACAAAAACAAACAAAGTAGGTTTCATGTTTATACATAACTTATTTTGGTGAACTACTGTAATACATTAGCATGTATTGTAGTGCCAACTACATAACAAAATCACTTTCAGAACATATGTCCATGTAGCACACCTACTGTATTATATCTTTCCTCTCAATCGTTGACATCTAAGGATAAAGAGACATGGTTTAAAGTAGGATGAACATAGTATGACATCATTCATATCATGGGCAAACATATATAAAACAAACAGGCTATTGTATCATTGTGTGCGCACGTGAACATCACAACTAGATTACAGATAAGACCAAAAGAATATCCTTCATCTCTTTTAAACCATGTAAGGTGAAATGATACGTTAAGACAACTGTGTATAAAAGTGAACAGAGTAACTAACATTGGCTGAAACCAAGCAGTTAAATGAACACATCATAGTACCAATCAGTTCAAAGGCAGGAGGAGTAAGGACTTACAACAACGGCTTGAACTGGTGTGCTCATGTCCTTCATCTTGCTGGTGTGGCAATCCTTGAAGATTTGCACTGCAATCGGTTCAGGTTCTTTTTGGTCCGCACAGGATTTCCTCTGTATTTGGAACAAGTCAATATAGATACGATAATATAGCACAGAAAAAGAAGGAACTAGCAGCTATTTACAAGAGCCTCACAGTGTGCAATATAGCTACGAGATCCTGTTGTCTGTTGGAATTTCACTTTAGAACGGTTGGTCTTGTTCTTCAAACAATTAGCCTAGAAGAAGATACACTTGTAAGGCACATACATAAATACAAGTTCAGTATGTGGTCTGATCAAATACATATACCCTACCTAATACTTTGGATCAGACCAGTGTTTAACAAGGGTTGTCCAATCTTCATCTGTAATATATTCCACTGGAGTTGTTTGGGCGATTTCATTGTTAGCCTTGCCTTCAAAATGAGATTTTCTAAGGTGGTACTGATACTGTCGCAGAGCAGACTGGAAAACATGAGTGCATGCTTGTTTAGTTGTATCATCTTTTGGATCCAACTTGAACCTCATCTGTTGAAAAAAGAATGTGAGTCTTATTAGGAGGAAGCTAGAAAGTATGGGACAAAGCAAGACAATATTACGAATTGCGATGAATAACATTACTTACGGATAAATGGTCAAGGAAGGTGTTAAGCTAGGTATTGTCTTTCTCATTCCTGTACTAGATCCACGTTGGGAGGATACGTGCATGAAACCTAACGGCAACGGCTGCCTCTGATACTAACTTGGCTGACTCTATAGCATCACGTGGCCTTTTTAAACCTGCCTCAAAATGGATCTCCATTCTTACTCCTTTAGATTTTTTTAATCTGTCAAGCATTATCCCTGATGTCTGTTTCCGCTTGCGCCGTGGTGCTAGTTCAACAACGAATATGGAAAGTGTTAGTGCACATCAAATTGTGAGAGTACATATAAAGGAGCATGTAACTGCAACTTGACTCGGTCAGGTACCGTCTTGGTGTTGATGCTCATGAGGTTCATCTGATCTTGCCATGTCCTGTTGTGTCAGCAGTGCTTCAGAAGTAGTGTTAGGTGTGAAGGCAGCTCAGGAACTGGCCATTTCCGGAGCAAACGAACGAGTAACTCATTGAGATGCTGGTACAGTTGAAGCGGATGCTGCAGCTGGTGGAGCAGGTGATACCGTGTTTGTAGATTTAGCCGGTGGACTTGGACCTTCTACTGCACTATAAGTACTAGTAGAATCTCGAGGGCAGATCCTTTCCTGTTTCACCCGACGAGTAACACCATTCCCTACTATATTCTTTTCCTTGCTCTTTTTTGACTTTGCCATGTCAAGCCGTACCCACAACACAAAAGAATAAAATCGCTCTTCAGAACTCACTGATGCATGATACGAACAAGCAATACTTTGATGTAAGACAACCGTATGAGGATGGAATATGTAAGAAAAACAGGACGGCGTGACATATTCATAGCTATGATGTGTAAACTAAGCACAAGAATTTTCAAGAAAATAGAAGTAATGCAAGCTAAACACCATATGAAAGATGCAACCAATATCACTCTGCCAAGTTAAAAGTGTCTTGTCATAAGTGGCATTTCGAAAAATTAGAAGCAGTACAACGTAGAAATCAATGCAAGATGCAACCACTATCAAACTTCCATGTTAAAAGTGTCCAATCATGAGTGACTGATGCGGGATACACAACAACAGTACTTTGATTTAAGAACATGGTATGATAGATAGATGCAATGTATTCTAGACACAGAAAGGCATGTCATATGCACATGTATAACGTATAAACTCAGCAGGTGCAATTTAATCAAAATAGAAGAAATACAGGCTAGACAACATATGCAACATGAATCCAATTATCACACTGTAAACTTAGAGCAAGCACCTGCGATGGTGGAGTACGGGAGATGAACTCATCATGTAGACTTGGGACTTCAACTTCATTAGCAGTAGAAGTGGCACATCTAGAGAGTCTCTGTTTGCGTTGGTCCAGAGGACCACCAACATCCCCTAACTTACTCTTTTCCTTCCTATTTTTTGATATTGCCTTATGAAGTAAAAACCACAAGAATATGAATAAAATTAGCTCTGCATAACTGGTTGATGCATGATACAGATGAACACTACTTTGATGTAAGGCAAGCGCAGGATAGGAGGATGGAATATATACAAAAAAGACAACATTTCATATTCACACGTACGATAGGAGGATGGAATATGTATGAAAAACATTAAGCAGAAGGCATTTCAACAAAATTAGAAGAAATGAAAGCTAGGCACCATATGAACATGCAACCAATATCACTCTATCAGGTAAAAAGTGTCTCGTTGTAAGTGCCATTTCAAGAAATTAGAAGCAGTACAAGCTAGAAGACAATGCAAGATGCAACCTACATCACACTCCCAAGTTAAATGTGTCTTGTGGGCAAGTGATTGTTGCAGGTATAAGTTGTAAGCTACGCAGATGCAATTCAACAAAATCAGAAGCAATACAAACTAGACATCATACAGAACACGCAACCACATATAACAGTTCCAAGTTAGAGCAAGCACCTGTGATGGTGGAGTAGGTGAGATGTGCTCATCATCTACACGTACGCTCTAGAAACAGGAACACGTGTCATATTCACAGGAATTATGTGTAAAGTAAGCAGATGCAATTCAACAAAGATAGAAGCAATACAAGCTAGACATCGTACGCACCATGCAACCACATATAATAGTGCCATGTTAGAGCAAGAACCTGTGATGGTGGAGTAGGGGAGATGTGCTCATCATCTACACAACTACGTTGACTGTGCATCCTTGTGTTGTCTTGCGAATCTTGTTGGGAGGATGGCGGAGTAGAATCTGTAGAGACCCTCTGTTTGAGTTGCTCCGAAGGACCACCATCATCCATTGTCAGACTAATTTCCTTCAGCTGTATTGATTCTGCATTGTGAAGTCAAACTAATAAACAAAAGGAATTAAATTCGCTCTTCAGAACTCATTCATGCATGATATTGACAAACACTACTCGGATGAAAGGCAAACACATGATACGAGGATGGAATATGTACGAAAAATAGGACGGCGTGACATATTCACACCTATGATGTGGTAACTAAGCAGAAGGCATTTCAACAAATTAGAGGCACTGCAAGCTAGACACCATATGAAAGATGCAACCAATATCACTCTGCCAAGTTCAAACTGTCTGGCGTTTCAACAAATTAGAAGTAGTACATGCTAGAAATCATATGCAAGACACAACCAATATCATAGTGGCGACTTAAAGGTACCTTATCATAAGTGACCGATGTTGGGTATGCAAGAACAGTAGTCTGATGTAAGAACATGGTGTGATCAGATATAATATGTTATAGAAATAGGAACTCGTGTCATATTCACAGGCATTATGTGTAAAGTAAGCAGATGCAATTCAACAAAGATAGAACCAATACAAGCTAGACATCATACGCAACATGCAACCACATATAATAGTGCCAAGTTAGAGCAAGCACCTGTGATGGTGGAGTAGGGGGATGTGCTCATCATCTACACAACTACGTTCACTATCTAGCCTTGCGTTGTGTTGGGAATCTTGCTGGGAGGATGGCGGAGTAGAATCTGTATAGACCCTCCGTTTCAGTTGCTCGGAAGGACCACCATCATCCAATACCTTATCAATTTCCTTCTGCTTTATTGATTTTGCATTGTGAGGTCAAACGACAAGAAAAAGGAATAAAATTCGCTCTTCAGAACTCATTCATGCATGATACCGACGAACACTACTCTGATGAAAGGCAAAGTCATGATACGAGGACTGAATATGTACGAAAAACTGAACGCTTGAATATTCACACCTATGATGTGGTAACTAAGTAGAAGGCACTTCAAAAAATTATAAGCACAACAAGCTAGACACCATATGGAAGGTGCAATCAATATCACTCTGCCAAGTTAAAACTATCTCGTCATAGGTGGCGTTCATCAAACTAGAAGCACTACATGCTAGAAATCGTATTCAAGACGCAAACCAATATCACACTGCCAACTTAAATGTGTCCCATCATAAGTGACTGATGCAGGATACACAAGAAGAGTAGTTTCATGTCAAAACATGGTGTGATAGACAGATACAGTATGTACCAAAAACAGGAAAGCGTGTCATATTCACACGTATCATGTGTAAGCTAAGCAGATGCAGTTTACACGAATTAGGAGCAATACAAGCTAGACACCATATGCAACATGCAACCAGATATCACACTGCCAAGTTAGAGCAAGCGCCCTGGATGGTGGAGTAGGGGAGCAGAGACTTGGAACTTGTAATGCACTAGCAGTACAAGGAGAATCTGTACAGATGCTCCGTTTACGTTGTTGCAGAGGACCACCTTCATCGCCTTCCTTACTCTTTTCCTTCCTCTTTTTTGATTTTGCCTTGTCAAGTCAAACCCACAAGAAAAAGGAATAAAATTTGCTCTTCAGAACTCATTGATGCATGATACTGACGAACACTACTTTAATGTAAGGCAGCCGCGTGATAGGAGGATGGAATATGTATGAAAAACAGGACGACATGACATATTGACATGTATGATGTATGAAGTGTAAACTAAGCACAAGGTGTTTGAACTAGTTAGAAGCAATGCAAGCTAGAAACCGCATGAAAGATGAAACTGATATCACTCTTCCAAATTAAAAGGGTGGCCTAACAAATGTATTTGACCAAATTAAAAGCAATACATGGCAACAGGCTAGAAATAATATGCAATATGCAACGAATAAAGGTGTCTCATCATAAGTGATTGATGCATGATACAGAAGAGAGGTAGTTTCATGTTAGAACATGGTTAAAAGATAGATGTAGTGTGTACCAAAAATACGAAGGCATGTCATATTCACAGGTGTAATGTGTAAACTAAGAAGATGCAATTTACCCTAATTAGAAGCATTACAAGCTAGACATCGTATGCAACATGCAACCACATATCACACTATGAAGTTAGAGCAAGCACCTGCGATGGTGGTGTAGGGAAAGTGCGGTCTTCAAGTATAGAGCTACGTTCAATATCTTCATTTAGGCTTGCTGTTTCTTGAGAATCATGTGGAGAGGATGAAACTGCACTCTTTATAAGAATAGCGCGTCTCATACTAACCCACGGGCGTGACTGTCTCATCATAAGCGATACATGCAGGATACACAAGAACAGTAGTTTGATGTAAGAACATGGTGCAATAGGCAGATGTAGTATGTACCAAAAACAGGAAGGCGTGTCTTATTCACATGTATAATGTGTAAGCTAAGGAGATGCAATTTAACAAATTAGAAGCAATACAACCTAGGCACCATATGCAACATGCAACCATATATCACACTGCCATGTTAGAGCAAGCAACTGGGGTTGTGGAGTAGGGGAGATGAGATTTGGAACTTGCACTGCAGTAGGAGTAGCAGGAGAATCTGCAGAGATCATTTGTTTCGGTTGCTCCAGAGGACCACCATCATTCCGTGCCTTCGTCCTTTTTTAATTTTCCTTGTCAAGTAAACACACAAGAAAAAGGAATGAAATTCACACTTCCAAATTCGTTGATGCATGATACTGACGAACACAACTTTGTAGGAGGATGGAATATGTACGAAGAACGTTAAGCAGAAGGCATTTCAACGAATTGGAAGCAATGCAATCTAGACACCATATGAAAGATCCAACCAAAATCACTCTACCAAGTTAGATGTGTCTCATTATAAGTGGCACTTCAACAAATTAGAGGCAATACATGTTTGAAATGATATGCAAGATGCAACCAATATTACGCTGTCAACTTGAAGGTGTCTCGTCAAAAGTTATTAATGAGGGATACACAAGAAAAGTAGTTTGGTTAAGAACATGGTTAATAGAAAGACGTAGTATGTACCAAAAACAGGAAGGCATGTCATATTCACAGGTATAATGTGTTAACTAAGCAGATGTAATTTACCCTAATTAGAAGCATTACAAGGTAGACACCATATGCAACATGCAACAACATATCACACTGCCAAGTAAGAGCAAGCACCTGCGATGGTGGTGTAGGGGAATTGTGGTCATCAACTAGAGAGCTACATGGACTATCTTCATTTAGCCTTGTTTTTTCTTAAGAATCATGTGGGGAGGATGACACTGCACTCTTTAAACAAGTAGCGCGTCTCATAGTAACCCACTAGGGTGACTGTCTCATCATAAGTGATTGATGAGGGATACAAAAGAGCATTAGTTTGATGTACGAACATGGTTAATAGACATATGTAGTATGTATCAAAAACAGAAAGACATGTCATTATAAAAGGTATAATGTGTAAAATAAGCATATGCAATTTAACCAAATTGGAAGCAATACAAGCTAGACACCATATGCAACATGCAACTACATTTGACAGCGCGAAGTGAAAGCAAGCACCTGGGATGGTTGTGTGTGGCAATTGAGATCATCAACTGCAGAGCTACGTTTACTGTCTCCATCTACTGACACTACACCCTTTAGAGCGCTGAAACACTTAGTGCTTATCTTCGAATTACACTAGAGCGACTTCTGTCTTTTCTTTTGTGTATTCATCAACACTGCGTCAGAGTCTGAAATACCCATGCATAAAAAACAATAGTGTGAGTATGTGTGAAGTGTGTGCACAAGTAGTATAGTGTAACAGTACCAGATAGCAGGTCAGTGAGAAATAAATGACAGGAGACATATGATAGCTCTACAACATGCATGGCACAAGAAATTACTAGATTCTAGGATTTTTAAATATGAGCACAGCGATGGCTCGAAAATGCAGATGCTCCTCCAGCACACCACAAGGTGTGGTCCTATGAAAATAACAGTCGACTGAAAACAAATAGGCCAGTTCATTTTTTCTGCACCGTCCGATGTACAAAGAACGGGCTGATCGCCTTCATCTACCTCCAGCCAGTCAGTGTTACGATCTTCCTCGAAACGCAAGCGACCACCAGCCCAGTTCCCTGCCTCCGCCTCCCCTCGACCTCACCACAGCGCCGTGCTTGGCACTGCCCCCTGGCCATCCCTTCAAGCCCCGCCAACCTCCAGATCGGGTGCAAGCAGCTCCTGCGCCCACACCCCTTTGATACACACTGATGCGCTGCTTCCCCGGCGAACATGCGGACTAGGTGCTCCGCGCGCCTAAGCGGGTGCTCCTTCTTTTAATTGCGATTCAACTGACCATGAATTGAAATATAGGCGGGCTACTGACCTCTAGCCAAGGTGAAATAGTACATGGGAGGAAACCTTGTGCATTTAGCATCACGAGGAAGATGCAGTAAGAAGCGCTCAACTAGTTTCTTTCGTGGGATGAATACGGTGTGAGCAGAGACATAAGATTTGCACGAATAAGGGAAGAGGAGTACCTCTTTCTGCTGGCAGTGTTGTGTCCTCCTTATGTTTTTCCAACGATCTTGTTGTGTTTCGCTGGGAACAAGAAGTTGTGGAGGACGGTGGAGCCTTGGACAAACCCATGGCCAAGTTCTTGAGTGTGGTGCGGTGGCCATCTGCCGGTGGCGGGGAACCACATCCGAGGTGGCGAACGATGGTGTAGTGGGAACAGCTCCGGTGCGGTGGACGGTTGCGACAGTGGAGCGACAATGATGAGGCACAGGACGGCATGGTCGAAGTGGTTCTGGTACAGCGCACGTTGGCGTTGCAGTCCTGGAGGCAGCTCTGCCTCGACTTCAGCTGCTAAGTCCTTTAGGGTGTTGCGGTTGTGGTTGCATTGGACGACGACGTCAGGGTACCGGCTCCGGCGTGATGGAGGAGGGCGGCGGTGGATTGGGCGCGATGGGGTGGAGGATGGAGGAGGCTGGGGTTTCTCGGTTGGTGGAGAGGGCGTTTTGGCGCCCACGAAGTATGAATGGGGAAACGGAGGGAGGGGGAACTAAGGGGGAACAATGTTTCGGTTTGGGACGCGCTTGTTTAAAATTTGGGGAAAGTTACAAACTTTGCCCCCATCTAAAATTTCGAACATATTGCGGGTTATGGGTAGGATAGTAATCTCTCATGTCTCAAATGGTGGGCGGGATAGATTTCGGCCGAGCGCATGGTTGTTTAGGCGCCCATGGCGTATGAATGCTTCTCGGAGGCGGTTGAGACTGGCGTCTTGGTGAAATTACAAACCTACCCCGGTTTAGGCCTTTGGACATCGGGCTGATAGGCTACACGGGCCAGAGTCAGGACAGTAATTTCCTACCACCAAACATTAGTCTCACATGGTTTTGGGTGACCAGAGGCTTATTTGATGCTTCGTTCAATATTTGGGAGCAGAAGCATTAACGTTTTTGGTTCTCTTGAATTGAACTTTTAGGATTTGTCAAACTTCACAAATCTTGACTCTTGAAAATCCTAAAACTACGATTATTTTGGAATGGAGGGGGTACATTTGAATATACATTGTACACGAGTATATATTAAAAAATATGCAACTTACCTCAATTCATGCATGGTTCTAGATATAATCTCCTTGGTTGCAAAAAAATAGTTAGACCTGCGTATGAATATATAGCACGTTCAAACGCACAACAAAGATTGATGCCCCTTTTATATCTGATTTACAAATGCCATTATCTCGGATTCAAATAGATGAATGCACTTCCTATGAATTCGAATCTTCGAAACCCCCTTTATGTTGAATTCAACATGTATTCTTTTTCATAGCTAGCAATTTGGAATGTGTCGATGTAAGTGACAAATGTATAAAGTGCTTCACACTAACAACATGGAGTACACTAATTAATGTTTATATATGAATTGCAAAAGCAATGCATTGCGTGTATTTCAAACCGCTCTCACTCTATGGATCGATAATATGAAATAAACACATGCACCTGCTAGAATTCAATAGAGTATGGGTGTCTGATAGACCGATTTTCGTTCATAAGCAAATTGAAAAATTCATGATCTCATCCAAAAATAATAATGCCATTTATATTTCAATTTAATGCGTAGAACCGACTTTGACACGTAGATGCACTATGGCTCGGCCAGGTCTCACACACGCGCTATATATCTCTCTATCTAATGCATAAGTGCACACACTTTATATACATCGACATCTCTCTTTCACACATGCTCACAATCTCTCCCGAGGTGTCTCACGCACACACTCTCTATATATCTCCCTCTCTCTTTCTGACTACTATGTACCACTCTTTTCACAAATCTCAGTTGGAAAAACTATTTCTCTCATGCATATATACACACGCACAGTCTCTACTAGCTCTCTATATGCACATATATGTGCCTACGTGTCTCCCGCAAGCACATTATCTTTAGGCCTCTCTCGCACACATTGCACCCCCCCCCCCACATACACACCTCTCTCTTAGTAGTTGGCAGATATGATTCCATCAGATCATTCGGTAGGATATCCCTGACTGTTAGGCTAGATGGTAATACGAGGCAAAGTTTTACCCAAGTCCAGGCCATTGCAGTTGAGGAAAAAGCCTACTCCCAGTACTGTATATTAGTGATAGGGTTGTGTACAAAGTACACATGAATACCAGGCATTGTGTGTGTGTGTGTATACTATCGACGAACTAGCCCCCGAGCTTCTATAACATACTCGGGGCCTTGGGTTACAAACCATATATAGTCGGCTTATCATCAGTGGGGATAGAGTCCTCCACGACTCTGGTAGCTTCGTCTTGTACGCCGAGTCCTCCACATGGGTCTTCGTGTAATGCGTCTCGGTCCAACCTATGTGGCGCAGGATGTAACCGACCCATGAGTCCTCATGTTGACCCACCACAACTAGAAATGATGTGCCCACCCCAACTAGAAATGATGTGCCCACCACACCACACACACAATCATCCACTAAGAAAATAAGCATATACAATAGTACAATGTTATACATGAAAGTTAATTGCATGGTGCATACAAAAATATTTGTTCTGCATTATGAATGTTTATATTTTCTCCTAAATGAAGGGCATATCTCTCCTTGTCTCCACCGGACACTCCCTCTTTCTACACCACTTTCACCTACGCACACAAACTATCTCTCGGCCCTCTAGAAGTATCCATGCCCCTGACACATTCACGCGTGACGGTCACTGTATTTCAAGCGAAAGCACTATACGGTCATTGGACTTCAGAATATGCTCATTACGGTCACCATATACATTCTCGTGGTGATCATACGGTATCTAGCTCACAATACATCTCCGTATTTTATTGATGACACTGATGGACATTGTATTTGATGTGTTCTCCGTATTTTGTTGACGACACTTACGGTCACTGTATTTGAAGCGAAAGCACGATATGGTCACTGGACTTCAGAATAAGCTCATCACGGTCACCACATACATTTGGTGGTGCTAACCAACCTGTGGTTGGATGGTTAAGAGGACAGTGGTTTCCCGAGCCCACCAGGGTTATAGTCATGGTGCTCGCATTTATCCTGGGTAAATTTCAGTATGTTCCGGCGATGTGCGTTCAGTGGGAGGAGACGTTCCCCTCGACTACGAGGCACCTATGGTGACTTCGTAAAATCTCAAATCATATGTTGGCTCACTCTCTCGAAGGTGCTCATAGGGGTAGGGTCTGCGTGTGTGCGCTTATAGCGATGAGTGCTTGCGCGTATATATGAGCGCTTGTGTCTGTACCTTGTTAAAAAATTACATATTGTGATTATACGGTCACTGGCTCACCCGTACAAGTCCATATTTTGTTGATGACACAATCAATTAACAAGTCAAACGTTCCACGTGGCGCAACTAGTGTTGTCGGAGTAAATAGCCACGGGTAGCCTAACCGACTGCCCCTGGCTATTCAAAAAATTATCAGGCCATTTGGGCCTTCAAGCATTTCAAGCATTGGGCCGCCTTCCCCGGCCGGCTACCTCTGAAGCCGACTCTCAGAAGGCGACCCAGCCTCAGCAACCTCCCCCCAAGATAACCACGGGGTGGCCGACTCCAGGCAGCCGGCCATAGAGGATGCCGAGTCCCCAGAGCCGTCCATGAAGAACGCCGACTCCCCAGAGCCGGCCACGAAGAGCGCCGACTCCAAGAAGCCGGCCGAGACCGCACCCACCAAAACTACACCCACATAACGGTGACAAGACAGGGTGTGGCCACAGTGCGGCCCACTACCCCCGAAGCCCGAGGCAGGCATGGCCACAGGACGCCGTACGGGACGGCCATCTCCCGTCCGGCTCGGCACTGTAGCCATGCTGACCTCAATGTCACCCACGACAGATGCCAGTACGGCCCACGGGCGGCGGGCCCCTTTAGCCAGAGAGAGGCGCGAAGGCGGCCCGACCTCCCCCAGTCGGCCAAGGGCGTAGCCGGCCCCCAGAAGCCGGCTACCCCCTCCCTCGAAGCATGTGCCACATTAAGGAGACAAGACGAGGTAAGGCTACAGTGAGAACCCTCGAGGCGGCACACTGTAGCCACGCTTACCTCGACGAAGTCCTTGTCATCAGGGACGAGGCTACAGTAAGCAGCCGCCGACAAGACCCCTAGGCGGTGGGGCCGGCCTGTCGACCAAGAGGCCGGCAGCCGGCGGGACCCACCAGTCGGCGGGCCCCAACGGCCGGCGGAGAAGCCGACGAGCGCAGACACTGACGACTGGGACCCGCGCCCAGCCGGATTACAATTGTACCCTCGGGGGGTAGGCCTATATAAACCCCCGGGGCACCCATGCAAAGGGTTGGCTTCTTAGCGTTACACACACACCATAGAGAGAGGGAAGCAAGAGCTAGCCTTGCTCTTCTTCTCCCTTGAACCCAACAGCTCTAGGAGCATTTGTAGCTACTCTTTCTGATCTAGTGATCATGCGGAGACCCCGCAGAGCAGGACTAGGGGTGTTATCTCCTCGGAGAGCCCCGAACCTGGGTAAGATTCGCCGGCGTGCATGTCTTCGCCTCATCCCGTTTCCAGGCACCGGCGATGTCTTACTGGCACCCACCATGATAAGCCACCCGTTGGCATATGTCGTACCTACCACCCGACAAGTGTTGCACCATCGGCGCGCGTAACCGTGGGGCCCACCTATTAGTGCGTATATGAAAGAAAGAAATGGTAGTTTGAGTATGTGATGTGTTAATAAAATACATTTTAGGGTGATCATACGGTCACTAGCTCACCATACAGCTCCGTAATTCGTTGATGACACGATCAATTGACCAGTCAAATGGTCCACATTTAGGAGCGCACATTACGATAGGGCCCACCCGACAACGCGTACATGAAATACAGAAATGGTAATAAATTAGTGGTCGGTGGGGATTCGAAGTCGTGAGACCTCTGGTTGGCAGTCGCCGGCGGTGGGGGCACGGTGATTGGGCGGTGGCGTGGGGATCGCCGGAGAAAAAGCTCGGCGCGGGGGTGGGGGCTAGAGGGATAGCCGGGGCGGTGGCGGACCGGCGGCAGGGAGTGGTTACGGGGCGGCGACACGGCGCGGGCTGGCCGCCGGCGGCGGGGGCCGGCGGTTAGGCCGGTGGTGGCTGTCGGCCAAGGGGGTGGAGGTTGAAGATAAACTGCAGGCCCTTGATTTCGTATCCACGGCTGGGAAATTGACTAACCAGAGATGAAAAGTTAGTCGACTGATGTGTAGCCTCACCCTGCACGTACACATGCACGCATGCAACACTCGCACGAACACACGCACGCATGCAGGCGTGCAACACTGACATGTACACATAACGAACACACGCACGCACGCACGCAGGCGTGCGACACTGACATGTACACATGCACTCACGAACACACGCATGCACTCATGCATGCAACACTGGAACGTACGATGCACCCTTTATTAAGGACATGGATTGTTACGGGTATTAATCAATCTTATCTGTGATAAGCAGAACATTGATGTTTGCAACGGTCTTTATGAATCACAACGTATCGAACGACTATCAATGTATATATGAAAATTTTAAAATTCACTTACATTATATAGTAGGCTTATCTATATGAAATAGACGATGTCACACTCAATGAACAATCATAGGTTTATGAAATGCCCGCTTCTGACCACCCTGGCCCACGAAAACTTCCTGTGCCGTGTGCTGCCTGCGTTGAATCACTGACATGCAGGCCATGTACCCAAAGAGCCCACACGTCAGTGGAAGAACGGTGTGGTGTCGTACATCTGAGTCGAGGGCGCCGCTCGCTGCACGCCCGGCTGAACACGCCTCTTTGCTGCATTCAAACGCCTCCATGAAACCCGTGTGAAAGCCGAGAAACCCACTTTGGACACACGTTCGTTCATGACCGGGCCGGCATTAAACGCAACGCCGGAAGAGCTCCTCCCATCCGCCATCTATTTAATCTCCTATTTAAACGAGGCCAGACGCCAGCCGAGAATCGCACACCTCCGCAACTCCCCTATCTCCTCCTTCACCATTTTGTCCACTCTTACAATGGCATACGAAGAGTAGTTATCCCGCATCCAAGCCGGCTGGGTGGCCCGCCGAGACCGCCGGATACGAGCTGTAAAGCTCGCTGATCCAGCTCGCTCCCCTCGCCCGACGGAGCCAGTTGCCGCCCCAGGCCGGCACGCGGTTCAGCAACTCGCCGCTCCAGGCCAGCTCAACGAGGAGCGGCGAGCTGCTCCACGCCGACACGGTGGGGAGCACGGGCGTTGTAGCTGCCGTCCACGCCGCCGCCTCATACCGCGCCTCCTGTGTCTGCGACCCCGTCTCCTGTTTCTATGGCCGAGAGTCCCATGCCAGCGGCCGCGCCCTGCAAGCAGGGACAGAAGCCGGGCGCCCGGAGAGCGATGAGTCTGTGGCCAGCGCCTCCGCGTCCGCCGCTATCATCGAGGAGAAGTAGAACACGGGAGGCCGCCGCCGCTTGAGTCCTGTGAAGGCCACCGCCGAGGCGATGCCGGCGTACACAACAGGTGTCTTGCCGGATCCTTTTGTTCCAAGGACCTTCGTCGACCCGGCATGGGCTCCACAGAAGCAGAGAAGCCCCCTTCCGCCTCCATCTCGGGCATCAGCCAATGATGTCTATTGAGCAATGGGGAAGCGAGTCGTCCTTTGCACTGAAGCATATACCTCCGGGGCTCCCGGAAGTCCGGTGATCGTGCTGCCAGACATGAGGAACACAAATGGATTGGCGGGCGACCATTTAGGCCATGTATTATTATACCTGTGCTGCCGAGAACAAGCACTGCTTAGTTGATTTGAACGTAATGAAATCCGTCATGTTTGTATGAAAATCCGGTATTTTATATGAAATATCGCCGTGTTTGCATGAATTTCGTCCGGTTTGTTGAGTTGCTGTCAGAATGTGTGCGACTACGGTTGGATGGCGTAACTTGCGGGTCGCCGGTCGGTCTGCGGCCGGCTCGGGCGGCGTGGTGGGACAAAAAAGCACAACTCATCCGAGCTTGTCTCCAACGCGCGCGCTGGAAGATGCATGAGCACCCGAGATATTCCTCGTTCATCGGTGGCAAAGGCACCAGTGGACAAATGGGTCGCCAATATTTTGGCTACCCCGGGCAAGATCCAAACATCCCCTCCCAGCACATTCAAATCCCTCATTCGCCGTGAATTTTAGCCATGTGTTGTTTTCATGGACTAGCAAGATGCCCGTGCATTGCACGGAACATCAAGATGCATTTTTTTACAAAACACCTGTTGTGATTGACCCATGCAGGAGTAATCCCATGTGTAAAAACTAATGATATCTCGAGAATTTTATAGGAAAAATGGTATCTCGAGAATTTCATCGAAAAAATGATATCTCGAGAAAGATGAGAGATAAGGTGAGGAGGAGTGGGCCATGGTGGTGACTGGTGGTCAGACTGGGCGGAGGCATGGGGATGGACGGCGCCTTATGTCTAGGTCTGTATCTCTCTCACACACCCACGTAGGTGGGGGACGTGCACGAAGAGAAGAGGTGCACGCACGGCGCACGTACTCCCGTCTCTTTCCCAGCCACACCCACGCGGGTACACGGTGGAGCTCATTTCTGTATGAAAAGGCAGCCCACGTGGTAATTTGACACGTGTACTAGTTGTCCACTTGATGGAGGATCGTGTACCACGGGCGAACAAACAAATTACGACTTGACGCGTTATGTTAAAAAAAGAGGCAAACCATGTGGGGCCTACCTTAGAGGCAAGGCTCTATACACTGGAGATGCTCTATACGTATTAGTTTTGATGTGTCCCGTCAACTCGCAGAACGAGGAGAAGCTTGCTTAGTACGCCGTCTCCCCCACCCACGGGCATGGTGGCTCGCAGGACGAGGTGAAGCTTGCTTACTACGCCTTTCACCCGCTCCCTCGCCCACGCGCGCGGTGGCTCGCGGGACGAGGAGAAAATTTTACTACTCCCTCCGTTTACTCCTTGTCCCTACCTTGGTTAGAGAGATTATCATATTGTTTGAAATATGTCTTTTAGTAGTAGGAGTAGTACAGTTGTACAAAGGAGTAGTACTACAGCAATTTCCTTGGAGTCCGTGGTGTAGCAAGCTACCCTAGGCTATGTTACAACTCCCTCCTTTCCTGTTTATGGCTCAATTTTAAAATCTCTCCAACCAAGGTAGGCGGTGAGTGGTGGAATTAATTTCGTAGTTTGCACAAGTAATTAGTACGCTCGTTTTTCTTAAGAAGCTATGTTTACCGAGGCATTAATTAGAACGAATGCATGCATGACCACTAAATTTCCATGAACTTCTACATGCATTGGCGAGTTTTCTATTGACACTGCTTGCATTGGGTGATTTAACGCACCTCAAAATCCAAACATGTCATGGTACTACTACTACTAGTAGAATTGAGACTTATAAAACGGAAAAACAATTTTTTTAGATATGCCCTATAAACCGGAAAGGAGGGAGTAGTAAGTAGTACTACCTCCATAGTGGGTACGCTCCGTAAAATCAGATTTTCCCAAAACTAATTCGGTCAACCTTTATTTGCTTGTTTCCCTTCCTGCCTCGTTGCCTCGAACAGACTATCCCAAACTCCCATGCCTGCCACGCGGGAAAAGACCCGCCCTCGCCTTTTTTTAGTTCGGGTTTGAATCGATGGATCGCGCGAAGCAGCAAGAACCAAGCCGTGTCTTGTACTCCTCTGTCGATGCTCGCTTCCATGAATTCTGTACTCCTCTCGCTGACATGTGGGACATATAGCAACTGGGTCGAAGTGTCATGCACCAAATAACAGTGCAGAACAGCAGGGGGACGCACCCCAGTCGTACCGCCCCAGCAGTAGTAATGAGCAATGAGACGTCAAATCACAATGCCGCACCTTCCCAAACGGACGAAACAACCATTATTTCACACTTCGCTGAATCCGCTTCGCCATCATGTCCTTCAAGAAAACCACGTATTGCTTCTGCCATTGTTCTGCCTCAAGAGGGACGCGCATCGCCTTGGTACATCATGACACGTGAGACCGCATGACAGGCCATGCTCCCCCGCCCACCGCTCGGTAAAATCACCTCATTTTTACTACATCCTCCGTATCGGTTTACACGGCATGCACGTCGTTCTAGGTTGAGAATTTAACTGGCTATATATGTGATGAACAATATATGTTTAGAAACTACATCCTCTTAAGAATCCAATGATATACTTTTTGTGACATAGTATCTCATATTTAGTTAGTCAAATGGATGACCTAGAACTACGTCCACGCCCTATAAACTGAGACGGAGGGATTAGTATCTTTTTAGATCAATATAGTCAGGATTCACCAAGGAGAAAAACCAAGTGGTAGGCTGCTCCTGTCGTTTTGGCATAGCAACTCAAGCAGGGTCAGTCCGCACACGAGATGGCGACACACTTAGCACGACCCCTTTGGCCGACATGTGGCTCATCCACCGTCTTGTTCCAGGTGCGATGCACCAAATTACAGTTCGGAGCAGCGGTTGGGCTTGGAGGCACCCCGGCCGTAGCGCTGCAGTAGTACTAAATGAGCGATGAGGGGTCAAATCACAAAGCCCCACCTTTCCCGCATTAAGCTGGACGGACGAAGCAACCATCATTTCACTCTAGGGCGCAAGGGCATAAAAAAGAGAAAACCAATGATGCGTGCGGCAGCTACCTAGGGCACCCTAGGGTAGGGGCCTCCCCTACAAATCCTTTTTTAAAGCGCCTCCACTACAAATCCGCTTCTCCCTCATCCTCTTGAAGAGAACCGATTATGTGTGTAGCGGTAGGGTTTGTATGAGTACTACGGCATGCGGGGCCAGATCGTAGTAAACGGGAGAGGGATTGAGTTTGAGTCGATGCCTTAATATGTGTGGGCCGCTTGGTTTTACGGAAACGAGGCAACATTTTGGGTTCGGGGACCAGTGGAGTTATACGTACAAAAAAATTGTGGACGTAGGTTCGACCGAAAGGCAATGATGCATGGGCCCTGCATTTTGATATACTCGTGGTTGCGTGAAATTTGCTACTCTACTCAAAATAATGCATAAAAGTTCCTCCAAAAACATCTATAACTATTGGGAAGTGAATGTATGCTTAAAATGAAAATGTAATACTCCCTCCGTCTAGGTGTAAAAGTCATCTTTGGTTTTTTTGCTAGTTAATAGCATTCCATGCAATGAATTAACCACTGCATGTCATGTTTGAAAGTCTCAAGCCATTGAAAGCATGCGCGGCCCAAATCTCTTATTGGTTGATATGTCACGAAACAAGAAATGAGGACGGAGTTAATGTACTATGCCTAAGTGTTTTGCGATTATTTGGTTCTCGGAAGATGACTTACACACCTAGATTGAGGGAGTACAAAGAGAAAAAATGAATTGCAGTTAAAAGAATGACATTTCTAACAAAAATGTGAATGTGAACTACATATGTGTGCACGTGACCAAAACATACATTGTCAATGCAAAATATAATGCAAGAAATAACTTATGAGTAACATGCGCGAATTGATGATGTGGTACTTGCATGCATAGAGTAGAAAAACAATGTGATTTATGACTTGCATGCATGACTTGTTCTTGTGCCATAGTTGCATGTCTAAGAAAAAAGGCTACTACTGGGTTGTACTAGCTATATAGGAATAGAAGATGTATACATGGAAGTTGTAGGGAAAGAGATGACATGTATCTCAATTCCTATGAGTAGGGATTGGAAAAGAGATGTCATTTGGTTCACATCATAGGAACTTTTCTATTGAATCTAGAGATGACATATATCTCAGTTCCTATGAGGACGGATTAGAAAAGAGATGTGATTTCATTCACATCATAGGAACTTTTCTATTGAATATACGCTAATGTTTATTTTTCTTTGAAATTGTGGGAGTATAGGAATCCATTCATATGAACCAAGTGGCTCTAAAGCTATAAAAATGATATCATGTTTATTTCCTTTGAAATGTGGAGTATATGAATCTATTCCTATGAACCAATTGGCTCTAAAGGAAAAAATCCTATAAAAATCATATCATATAGAGTTCCTATGATATTCCTCCACACCAAAGGATGGTTGAAATTGCTGCAGGTGATACGACAGTCTTTCTTTGTAGACTCCTCCCCATCTTTATAGTTACCTCTCGAAGATGAATGAAATTATATATACTGGGTATTCTATATGTGCATTTTGGTACACGAAAACTCGGTAAAAGTTTGCGAGGTTTGAATTTTCAATAAAGCTATATGCATTGTATTTTGGAACGGAGGGAGGAGCATACGAAAGTTGATAACACTCACGTGGAAGATTTGTGTGTCGGAGGAGTGGCTGTTCTGTTAAATGACATGGCAAAACTGACACTTTCGGATGCCGATCTAACGGTTCTTACGGCGTTTGTCAGGAAACGGCTTGTGGCAAACGTTTGTCAGATACTCCCTCCGTCCCAAAATTCTTGTCTTTGATTTGTCTACATACAGATGTATTTATTCACATTTTAGTGTTAGACACATCCGTATCTAGATAAATTTAAGACAAGAATTTTGGGACGGAGGGAGTATGTTTTACGGACACATGCATTGCATTGATACGTGCCCCCCCTCTCTCTCACGCACACACGCACCCTCACAAGTCACGACTCTCCCTAGTCGTCTCGCACCCACTGTCTATCTGCAGGTAGACGTCACACACATATGTGCTCTTCACACCCTACCCTCAGAACTTCTAAAAAACAAAAGACGTCGCGCACCTTTTATTTTAACTCACACGTCACACACTTATACTATTACTCTTGTGGCGAACGTTCTTTGGGCGTAGTATATTGTACACTCACGAAGAGAAGCAGTGCACGCACGCACTAGTTCTCTCACACCCACTCGCGGGTACACGTAGGAGCGCATTTTTTTGAAGCTGGTACAACAAAATCACTCCACTATATATATAAGCAGGAGGCTTAGCACTTGCTTTACTAGGGTTCCCCTCTTTCACTCTCTCATGCTCTCTAGATCTAAGCAAGACATAGGTGGCCACACTCTCTCTCTCTCTCTGCTCACGGCTTGTCACAAATACGGCCGGACCACCTCGAGCGGGGCAGGGGTGTAGGTGCATCGTTCACCCCGTCGTCGCCGGCGAGGGAGGAGACCAACGGCTGCCCGCACGTCCCGATCGGCGGCCGTGCCGTTCTCTCCGAGAGAGCGCTAGCTCGGGAGGGCCTCTGGCCCCTTCTTCCTCCCTGCGGTATTGTAGCTAAGATGCGGCCTCTCGACGCCGTCTTTGCCACATGCCGACAACCCTCAGGTATATATTCCTTCGAAACCTGCCTTGCTCTACTGCCCTAGCTCCCCACGTGGCTGCGTGTGGGTCTTTTTCTACTTCCGCCAGCTGTTCCAAAGCCACCTAGACTTTTACTATTATTAGAGGTAAAGCTAGTTCATACAGTCGATTCTAAGAGTTGGTTCAAACAGGGAAGAAAGTGGGAAAGCTGTAGCATGAATCTAGGAGTTGGTTCTAAGAGGAAACGGGGGAAAGTAGTAGATACTGGCTACCCAACCGGTCTCTTGGTTGAAAAGGCGAAGAAAGCATGGTGGATGGCGAAGGGTGGGGGAAAGTGGACCTGTCTCTTGGTCGAAAAAGGAAAGAAAGTGAGGGGTGTTGGGTGCAACGCAAATGAGAATGAGCAGGTCTAGATTTCCTGTGCTCACATTGGAAAATGTCGCTGAGGAGATAAAAATGGGACTAATACAGATATGCTGCCTGAGTTCCGTTAATGTAAAATCACATGAAGCATTAAGCAATGCCACCTAATGTCACTATAAGTAATGTTCTAGTGCTGTCGATTAATGGAAGCAATGCCACCACCATTTTATGAAGTGCTTCCGTCTTGCTTTATTTCCCATGAACTGTTCTTTTTGCAGTAACACCTAAATCTCACACCGCTAACATTGCTTCATCCCAGTGGAACTGCCCAAATTTGATTGCACATTTACTGACCATGTGCTACTCTCATGATAGTAATACTAACGCTATTGTTCTGCATGTTAATCTAGTGGCAGTGTTGATGTGATGTGATGCTACTTACTTAAGGGCACTTTCATACTATCAATGTAGTGCCAATTATAACACAATAGATGCTGCTGTTAATCATATGCCACTGCAAATAACTGTCATGTTTGCACAAACAGGCATGTCTGTCTTTCTATCGTTTCTATCTGCGCATTCAGAAGTACACACCTCAGTTTTAGTAGAACTGCACAAAATGAGATGGCTATTCCTAGCTGTCGTCCTCTAACCACCCGTCTTCCACGTATTCTTACATTGGTAGTAACTAGGTAGAATGACCAACACAATCTAAACGAAGATGATTCATATGTTTTACTTGCTGATTGCGGTGCAGGGACGAGCAAAAACAACTGCATCCTAGTCCGGAATGCACTTTCTACCAGTTCATCCATGGACCGAGGACTAGCTGGCACGGTTGCACGAAGGTTTTTGGGACAGGTGCGCGGACAAGAGGCATTGTGGTCTGCTACCTCTGCAAATAGCGATGCTTAAATTTAGTGCAATGCACAAGAATTTCATATGGTCAGTACACTACATGGTTCAGTTCAGCATTGCAGAGTGAACTCCAGGAAAAACCAGAGTGAACTCTAGGAAATTAAAGCATGCCTAGGGAGGCCCTTTGCTGAGAGAAGCCTTGCTTGATTTTTCCTGATTTGTAAACCGTCTCACAACTTTGTCTTTTGCTGTGAACAAGTATATGTTTGTTATGTTCTATGAATCATTGAGATGTATAAAATTGCTTAACTTATGCTTTTCAAGTTTTTTATGAAGCCGAGTTTAATGTGAGTGTTCCACATGAACGCTGGACTAGCGTGTGAACGTTTGGAATTTACATTGTGGCATCAGTTAACGGCATGAACCATTGTAACAAGATACGTAGTTGCTTATATGTCAAACAGTAGATTGTTGATTGGTAGCTGGTTGATAGCCTAGTGTTGAAGCGAGGTGAGCCAGTGTGCCGTGTTTTTAACAACTGCTTACAAGTGGGGTAGCAACAACAGTGTTTACAAGTACTTATGTATACGTCAGCGCACAGTTCTCGAACGAGTACTCTATTTCAGCAAACACACACTGCTCGTATGATAAAGCGTGACAACTTATGTCTTACTATGCCATATTCATGAAAAAACTAGTGAGGACGCATCTGTTTCGGTAACAACTACGATGGTTCTCACATGATTCATGGGCACACAAAAGTAACAGCAGTTCCCATAGACAGATTCAAACAGAGTACAAGCCCAGAGGGCTCGATAATAGCCAAGGTTCCAATAATTAGACACAATCCAAATTACTATTAAACACTAGCTAGGGAAACTAATTTGGGTTGGACACAAGACGGACCTTGACATGAACATCGTCGATGACGTCCGGCAGCAGCTCAATCCTATGAACCTTCCTGAAGATAACCTTGTGGCCTTGCCACTCATAAACTTGTTTGTGGAGGCATGCCACGTCATCTTCCTGCGTAAGCTTGACAAGAACAGTATGCCTCACAAACGAAGGAGTAGCTTTGAACTTCCTGTGCTTCAGTACACCCTGGACAACACGCCAGACAACAGTGAGGCTGGAATACAACTCGACATTGGTATAAGCGCAAATGGCTTCCAGGATCCAACAGCCTAAGAACTCTGTTTTCCTAGTGCGTATATGCAGGTCATGCGCCTCATAGCGAGTGACATGTACAACCACACAATCCTTGTCTGCATGAGGGCTCTAATTGAAACAGAAACAAATTCTGAATTACTTTCCATTATAAGAAACACAAGTTATTTAAACCACTATGTATAGCATGGCATCGAAGCTAATAACATTTTGCACTGTTCATCGCCACATACTTAGATGAAAAAGCACAATGGAGATCGGCAAAGAAGAAAATCACCTTGGGCAGCTCAGCGGGGGGGACACATCCTCGAAGGGGGAAAACTATCCTGCAGTGCCACGGGGGCTGTAACCTCAAACGGGGCGTTGACCATCTCAGTAGTGGCAGTGAGCGTATCTGGGGTTGGCTCGGCAGCTGCCTCCATCTTCTTGGAGCTCTCTGTCTCGTGGGATCAGCCTTCTGTGTCTGCTCCAATATCGGCAGATCTTTGCCTGGTTCTGCTTGGTCCATCATGAAACTGACGAATACTTGGAGACCACTGAAAGGAAAACACAATCGCAATAACAATGAAACAAAAAAGAGAGTGACGATCGGTTACTGCTTTGCAAAAGTTCTTTTTTTTCTTTGAACGAAACTATACCAACATCAAGGATCCACTTACCTTCCCTTCGTTGGGAAAGAAAAACAGTGGCAGATGCGAGTGTTGGCT
This sequence comes from Aegilops tauschii subsp. strangulata, assembly GCF_002575655.3. Lineage (NCBI taxonomy): Eukaryota > Viridiplantae > Streptophyta > Magnoliopsida > Poales > Poaceae > Aegilops > Aegilops tauschii. Next base: position 215,697,677 of record NC_053038.3, read on the forward strand.
TTCTTGAAGACGGTGAGGGAGAAGGGGATTCAGCGAAGAGTGAAATGATGGTTGCTTCATCCTTCAAACTTAGACTGCGGGGAGGTGGGGTTTTGTGATACGACGGCTCGTTACTGCCGCGCTATGACCGGGGTGACTCTCCGCGTGCATACTTCCTTCTAATTTGGTGGATGGCATTTGGGCCCGCGCGCTGCATGGCCCGCATGTCGGTGAACAAAAGTAAAACGACATTCAATAGAGGCAGACGTTTCGATGACCTCGGAGGAGCCAGACGCGGTAGTGTATTCACTGTACTAGTAGTAATTTTTTCTGGGTAGCTGTAGAGTGTCTCCACTTTACTAGTAGTAATTGTTTCTCTGGGCCCAAGAAAAAACAGCCCATCCACCCTTGTAAAATCAGTTCAGAAGCCCATCTATTTACTTAATGAGAGGCGCTACCCACACCCAGCACACCGCCCCCCAAAAAAACCTGGGTGCTCTTCTTCCTCCTCCCTCCCACCCACCTGACGTCAGCTCGCTCCATTCATACCCCCAAATTCCTCACCTCACTCCTACAGAAAACCCTAGCTCCCCTTCTTCCTCACTACTGCAGAAAAACCCTAGCTCCCCTTCTTCTTCACTCGCACAACAACTAGGCTCGTCATTCGTTACTCTACTCAACTCTGTGAGCTCGACGCGACGCCCTCGAGGAAAATGGAGTCGGCTGACCCCAGCGCCAAGAAGATGAAGCTCTCGCTAGCGGTGACACCTGTTGTAGATCCTGCACTCGGCAGCGCAGGGAGAAGCGGCAAGCCCGCCCCCACCGGATCCCAGGAACCCGTAGAATCTCGGGTGGACCGCATCAGCGATCTCCCGGACGCCATCCTTGGGAGATCATCTCGCTTCTCCCCACCAAGGATTGCTGCCGCACCCAAGTCCTCTCAATTCGGTGGCGCCCTCTATGGCGCGCCGTGCCCCTTAATCTCGACTGCCGTCAGCTATCTCTCTTCAATGATTTTGAACTCCCCAGAGCGATCATCTCCTCCCACCAGGGCTCCGTATAAAGCCTCTGCATCCGGTCATGCTACCTAAGCAAGCATACCATGCCCTGCACGGTGGACACCTGGCTGAAATCCCCTGAATTCACAGAAGTACAGCTGCTTGAGTTCTACTATTCCCAAGGAAATCACCTACCAGATACCGAACGCCATGTACTTGTGCCCTCAGCACCAATGTCCATCTCGTGGTTTTCCTCCTCTCTCCACACCGCCACCTTTGCGCTGTGCTACCTACTAGACAATCTGTTTTTAAACTTTCGACTCCCATTTCTCAAGAAACTTTCACTTGTGCGGGTTCGTATATCGGAGGCCTCATTGCACAGCATCATCCACTCCAGTTGCCCTGCCCTGGAGTGCTTGGTGCTTGTTTTCACAGTTAGAATCGTTTGTCTCCGAATAAAGTCGCCTAACCTTGTAAGAATTGGAATTTCTTTTGACAGAAGGCAGCTCATCATCCAAGATGCCCCTTCACTTCAAAGGTTGATCCTTGATTCTAGTTATTCACCATCGCAAATAACAGTCCTCTCTGCGCCTAAACTGGAGACCTTGGGTGTAATACATGATCTCTGTGCTCATTTCAAGATGGTGTTTGGCTCCATAGTTCTTTAGGTACTTTATATTACCATCTACACTTGTAACCATAAGCTACATTTTAAATTTCAGCGCATAAGTTATATATCATCTTGGAGTACACATTTTGTACTAATATTATGTTCTATGCTCAATGAAGAGTTTCTCCATGGATAGCCCAACAATGGTGCTGGATTCTGTCAAGATCTTATATATCCAAATGAATAGTTTGATCTGAACAAGATTATTGGCTTGCTGCAATGCTTTCCATGTCTGGAGAAGTTGTATATAAAGGTGATAATTTCACGCACATTGGAAGCCTGCATATAGTGTACTAGAATTAACCGTTCAGCTATTGCTCTTTTGACACTCTTTGTTAGACATTAAATGTTTTCAATCGTCATGTCTATTTAGGCAATAGGACGGGGTAAGAAATTTATAACCAATCGGTGGATTCGTAAGCACCGGATTTTCGCACTTCTCATGACATTCGATTGAAGACAATAACGCTAGAACGATATGTAGCCAACCATGCAAACACTAGATTTGTCACATTCTTCCTGCTGAATGCGAGGTTACTATTGTCCATCAGGCTTAAGTTTATCAGCAGCATGGTTTTGACGGATGGGTATGTAGAAGAGCAAAAAAAGAAGTTTCAGGTGGACAAAATAGCTTCTGAACATGCCGGGCTTCTATTTACAACATATTGTGGTCATAATCTAGTAATTTTTACGACCCAGGATGTTCATTCTATGGACCTGACCGATCCATTTGATTGTGACTACCGAAAATAGAGCTGGAGTTAGATGTTATTGCCTTTTTCAATCTGGGTTTTGTCTAAACCTGATGAACAATTAACCCTCGTACTTTTGTACAGTTTGTAAGCTGGAGTTAGATGTTCTTGCCCTTTTCAGCTCGGCTGTGACTGTCATATTTAGAGTGAAATATTGTAACAAATCCCAACCAAGGGAAATAACATCACTCTCGCCGGCTGCTTGAGCTCACTATGCATTACAGAAGCCAAGTGATGAGCCCCCACCAGCACCCACAAACTTATTTTGAACTAGCACAACAAATGGGCTGTAAATTTTCATAAGAAAGGCTGCATGACCGTGATAGATTTCGATTCTGACATTAGGGACCCACGAGGAAATAGCCTATCCAAGGTGGTGTCGAATTACTAGCTAGTCAACAAACGATTCTGCCTACCAGCCGTTGGATTGACATCCAACATCTGTCGTGTATCTTCTATCTCTTGTCTTCTTCCTCCAGCGGCCCAAACCAAACCACCCCGTCGGCTCCGCCTGCTCCCGCCTCCCATGGCTGGTTGCGCCTCCGGCGCCCTACCGTACTCTCCAACGTTGGCCAGTCCCTCCCTCTATTCCCCCACACAACCTGTTATTCTCCGGCGACATCAGCCCCAACACGGACCCACACCCGAACCAGTCAACCCTCGTACTCCCCTCCGCATGCGACTGGACCAGTGCATCTCCCACGACTCCTGTTCGTTCCGTCCGAGGCCTCGCCGTCGTCCTCCGCCTTGGTTCACTCACCGTGCGTGGTGCGTCACCCTCTTGCGTTGTCAACGTCGTCAACAACCGAGAGGAACAAGGAGATGACTGTACGTGGAGAGGATGACAGTAGGGACCCACCAGCATCATGGCAGTACGCAAGCAAGTGCCTCGTTATTACAAGCACAAAAAATGGCTCCTCCTAATGATTGGACATCTGGGGCTCACGCCATTGTCAACGTAGTCAATAAACGAGAGAATTACACAACGAGCGGCTCACACCAGGGACCCAGCAGGTCGTGCAGTTGTTATTTACTTTTTTAAGGAACAAGCAGCTGTTATTTGTACTAGTTTTAGCAACGGATCAGGGTAACAACGGGGCTGTGCGGGGGTTGTGGCCCGTCTAGCCAGGGTTTTATTTATGTTTACCACATCATGAGCCCAGTTGTGTTTTTTTCTTGCGGAAAATGGCTAGCCCAATACTACTTTTTTTAAAGAAATACCCAAACGGGCCTACTTACTTTGTCAGCCCTGCTGGGCTGCAAATCTTTCAAGACGAGGAGAGTTTCATTCGATTTGCCCAGAAAATGGGCTATCAGTAATGAGAAATGGGTTGTACATTTTTAAAACACATCAAACTGGGAATTGGTTTCAATTTTTTATGATCATTACAAGATTTTAAATTCCATTGATTTTTATGCGAGGACAATTATTTGGATTTTATATTTATATAAATTATTTTTCAAAATAGTTTGAATGTGACTCGATATTTCGGGATTAAAAACAGCTGACCGCACCGAAATATGCAAAATTTCGCATAATTTTTTACCGTGGCCACAATATGTGCGGTAATGCTAACAAAAAGAAGATGGGCTCCAAAAAAATCCTTAAGAACTAGCAAATGGCTTGTAAATTATTAGAAATAATGGCAGATGGGTTGTATGCTGTTTTCCACAAATTTGATGCTGACTTGTGCGGCTACTATAGGTTGACGCATACGCTTTCCTAAAAAAAAGGTTGACGCACACGCAATGCCGTGTCAACTTAGTCAACACACGAGAGCAGTGACTATTGGATGTCCATCCAACGGTCGTCGTGCTTCTTCAATATCTGCTCTTTCAAACAAGCGCCGGCGGGACAGCCTCTCCCTCCTCCCGCGGCCGGCTGTGCTGCCGCGCAGGCCTCACCGCACCGTACTCCCATCGTTGGCCTAGCCATCCCTCTACTCGCCCACACCTGCTGTTATTCTCTAGCAAGGGCAGACGAACCACTAAACCCTCGTCCTCCCCTTCGCGTGGGAAACAACTGTCGAGTCATCCCTGGCTCCGTGTCATTTCCTTCATAGGCCTCGCCATCCTCCACCGCCCTGGTGCTCTCGGCGCGGCGTGGTCAACATGGTCAACGAATGACATCCATCTGAAGTGGACTGTACGTGGAGAGGCTGACAGCTGGGTCCACAGCCGCACGCAAGGAAATGCCTCCTTATTATGCGCAAAATAATCATTCCTCCAACTAACAAATGGGACCCACCGGAAGGGCCTCTGTATTTTCCAAAAAAAAACGTTGCTCCCGCTGACAGGTCGAACCCACCAGCTATATCTTTGCACGCAAAGAAGTGCCTCCTTATTACACACAAAAAATGAATACCCCCTGCTAGCTGGGACCCACCGTAGTTGGAGGCTGACTTGTGGGCCTACTGACGCGGACGGAGGGCTTTGTCAACTTAGTCAATATGAACGATTCTAGCTCTAGTGACTGTACGATGTCTGAGGGAGTCCTGGATTAAGGGGTCCTCGGGCGTCTGGCCTGTTGGACATGGGCCAGACTGATGGGCTGTGAAGATACAAGACAAAAAACTCTCTCCCGTGTCCAGACGGGACTCTCCTTGGCGCGAATGGCAAGCTTGGCATTTGGATATGAAGATTCCTTTCTCTGTAACTGACTTTGTACAACCCTAGTCCCCTCCGTTATCTATATAAACTGGAGGGTTTAGTCCATAGGGACGATCATAATCATACAGGCTAGACTTCTAGGGTTTTAGCCATTACGATCTCGTGGTAGATCAAATCTTTTAATACTCATATTCATCAAGATCAATTAAGCAGAAAGTAGGGTATTACCTCCATAGAGAGGGCCCGAACCTGGGTAAACATCGTGTCCCCTGTCTCCTGTTACCATCGACCTTAGACGCACAGTTCGGGCCCCCTACCTGGGATCCACCGGTTTTGACACCGACATTGGTGCTTTCATTGAGAGTTCCGCTGCATTGTCTTCAAGAGGTTCGATGGCTTCGTCAATCATCTACAACAAAGTTGTCCAGGGGGTAGTTTTTCCCCCAGCCAGATCTTCGTGTTCGGCGGCTTCGCACTGCGGGCCAACTCGCTTGGCCATCTAGAGCAGATCGACAGCTACACCCCAGGTCACCGGATTAGTTTTGGAAACCTGGATTATGTCGCTGACATCCGGGGAGACTTGATCTTCCGAGGATTCGCGACCCCAACTCCCGCTCTGGCCTTAGATCCGGGACTGTGTCGCCATGTCCGAAGACGTACTTCTCGAGCCCGCCGGATTGTCTGCGGCCACCAAACCCAGTACGGGAGAGCCGGTTGAAGTGGCGTCGCTGGAGACCATCACGAAGCCAGACCATTCTCCGGACACTGGCTCCGGACCCTCGGAGTCAGCACCGTGTGAGTCCGGCCGAGGAGTATCCCTCCCGCCGTACTCCGCGGACTCTCTTCTCTCTGGACAAACCTCACCTTTAAGCGAGGCTCTGGAATTAATGCAATCCCTTGTCATTATAGAGGAGCAATGTCCGAACTATGCCCGGCCTGGACTAGGGGCTGAGAGCAGGGAATTTTTCCTCCCACCCACCAGCCACCTTATAGCCACTGTCGAGGATTTAACCGACATGCTCGATTACGACTCCGAGGACATCGACGGTATGGACGACGACGCCGGAGAGGAGCAGGCCCAAAGCCCACCGCATACCGGACGCTGGGCGGCCACCTCCACGTACGATATATATATGGTGGATACATCCAAATACGATGGCAAGGACGGCGGTAGGGATCCGTTTAAGGACAATAACGCTGATAAACCACCAAAGCTGCGGCATCAGCGGCGCCGTTCAAAATCACGCCATGACAAAGAAAGCAAGACCGGCATCAAAGAAAATAATACCCCGGAGAACGCCGAAGACCCGGACGCCCTCATCGAACCAGCTTCCGAACAGGAAGGTAGGGAGGAAGGGCAGAGTAACCCCGACGAGCCAGTTGGGAATGACGACTCGGAGGACAGCAGCTATATGCCACCCTCTGCAGACGAAATAAGTCTCAGCAATGAAGAATTCATCATGCCAGAAGAACCCCTCGAGCAAGAACGCTTTAAGCAACAACTCATCATAACCGTGAGGAGCCTGAAAAGGAAGCAACAATGGCTTCAAGCCGAACAGGATACACTCAACAACAGATGGACTCAAGTCCTAGCAGCCGAGGGATACGGCCTCGAGCTCCCGACCAAAAGTTATCCGAAGCGCAAATTGTTACCTCAATTTGACGACAAGGCGCTGGAGCGTGTACTGTCAACGCATAATGCGGCTGATCGACCACCACGTGGCCAGGACAAAGCGACACCTCAAGCCGAACACCGGCCCGTATTACCTCGTTGTAAAGGCAGAGATAAAACAGCTTGGTGTAATTCATATGACCTACAGCAGGACCTGGACAGTAGAGCAGGTCAGACCAGATCGATGTACGGATCTCGGGGCATGCGCCAACGCGCGACGACGGCCGAGCCGAAACCCGCGGACGAACTCCATCCGAGCTACGTCGCGACTTGGCCCGATATAGAGGCGCTGCACACCCCCTTTGCTTCACCAATGAAGTAATGGAACACGAATTCCCAGAAGGATTTAAACCCATGAATATCGAATCATATGATGGGACAACAAACCCCGCGGTATGGATTGAGAATTTTCTTCTCCATATTCATATGGCCCGCGGTGATGATCTCCAGGCCATCAAATATCTCCCACTAAAACTAAAGGGACCAGTGCAACATTGGCTAAATGGCCATCCAGAAAACTCCATTGGCAGCTGGGAGGACCTGGAGGACGCCTTCCGTGATAACTTCCAAGGTACATATGTCCGGCCAACAGACGCCGATGACCTAAGTCACATCATCCAGCAGCCCGGAGAGTCAGCCAGGAAGCTCTGGACAAGGTTCTTAATTAAAAAGAACCAAATTGTCGATTGTCCGGACGCCGAAGCCCTCGCGGCCTTCAAACACAGCGTCCGGGATCAGTGGCTCGCCCGCCACCTCAGTCCAGAAAAACCAAAATCCATGGCAGCCCTTACCGCTCCGATGACCCGCTTTTGCACGGGAGAAGACAGCTGGCTCGCTCGTAGAAGCAACATCACCAGTGATCCGGGCACTTCCAAAGTTCGAGACGGCAATGGCAAGCCACGACGCAATAAACACAAGCGTCAAAACAATAATGAAGGAACGCAAGACACAACGGTCAACGCCGGATTCAGCGGCTCCAAACCCGGTCAACGCCGGATTCAGCGGCTCCAAACCCGGTCAACGCCGGATTCAGCGGCTCCAAACCCGGTCAACGGAAAAAAGCCATTCAAGGCAAACAGAGACAGACCATCCAATTTAGACAACATACTGGATCAGCCCTGCCAGATTCACAGCACCCCCAATAAACCAGCCAATCATACCAACAGAAGCTGTTGGGTCTTTAAACAAGCCTGCAAGCTTAATGCCGAGCACAAGGGGAAGGGGCCGCCCAGTGACAGCGATGACGAAGAGACTCACCAACCGAACACCGGGGGTCAGAAGCAATTCCCCCCGAAGTAAAAACAGTAAACATGGCATACGTGACGCACATCCCTATAGGGGAACGCAAGCGCGCACTACGGGACGCCTAAGCCGTAGAGCCGGTCGCCCCAAAATTTAACCAATGGGAGGCCTGCCCAGTCACTTTTGATCGCAAGGACCACCCAGCCAGTATCCGTCATGAAGGTTCGGCAGCTCTGGTCCTCGACCCAATTATCGATGGGTTCCATCTCACGAAAGTCCTTATGGACGGCGGCAGTAGCCTTAGTCTACTCTACCAAGACACTGTCCGCAAAATGGGCATTGATCCTTCAAGAATCAAGCCCACCACAACTACCTTCAAGGGAGGAGTACCCGGCGTAGAAGCTCACTCCACGGTCTCAATCACATTGGAAGTCGTTTTCGGTTCGCCGAACAACTTTCGAAGCGAAGGCTTGACCTTCGATATTGTCCCGTTCCGGAGTAGCTACCATGCACTGCTCGAGCGTACCGCTTTTGCTCGTTTTAATGCGGTCCCACACTACGCCTATGTAAAGCCTAAGATGCCCCGTCCACATGGCGTCATCACGATAAACGGAAATACGAAACGCTCCCTCCGCACAGAGGAGCATGCTACGGCTACTGCAACCGAAGTACAAAGCGGCCTCATCATGCCGCGTATCTCATCGGCCATCAAGCCGCCGGTCTCTATTAAACGGACCGACCAATCTCAGAGCTGGATTAGCAGTTCGGCCTCCGTCGTTCGCCTCATATAACCGCGAAGTTTGTACCGTGCATACATAATTATGCACTTAAAATACCCTGGTCATCGGCGGAGGCACAATACGGACAGGCCTACAATGTGGTTCGCACTCCCATAGCCTTTTTCCTTTTTTCTAACTATTTTTATCTTTTACCATAGGTGACTCAAAGCCTGGTCATCTTACGGACTTACAGGGACTCTTTCTGAGTTCGGCTTCGTACAAATAACCAAAGGCTATTCCTCCTAGGAATCCTTTCGCCGAGGCAAAGGCAGCGCAGACGTGCGACAGGAGGTCCAAATGATTTTTTGTAGACCGCACTCTTTATTTCAAACCTGTAAAGTGCCTTTTTTCTCAGCCTCCGACCCCCGGCATGTCAAATAGCCCGGATAGTGGCATTATAATCTGTAAGATTGCGTTTGACATATCAATCAGATTCCAGTGAACATAATTCGTATTCAGTATTCGCTTTTCTAAGAGCTGAATTTTGCTTCTTCAGTTCTTTCACGCACGCACCTCGGCACAAGTTGCCAGGGGCTCGATATGGGAACATATGAGTTGTTGACAAGTACGAACAGCTTTATAGCACACTTTGGCTTCATGAGTTTGGCCTTATATGCATCAGCTCCGAATCATGTCTTTGGTCAATAGTTGGGTTGCCCGGCTCCTGCGCTTACTACCTTACGTTCCGCTCTATCGGCTAGGGTAGTAAAGGGAGAACTACTGCAATTGTGTTTCCGGTTCATTTGGTCAAGCACCTCAGTAGAGAAAGCCGAAAATGGACTGTCATGATGCGGCGAGAGCTGGTCAACCACTCGATTACTTATCATAATCTTTCGTGATTCCTTCCGTATTACACGAAGGACCGTTCTGCTGGTCACCTATGTAACGCACCGTATTCGGATAACCGCGTACATACCAGGGGCTATATCATAGACCCACCTTCAAACTCCTATGGCTAAGTGAAAGTGTTAAAGCCCTATAGTCCGATTGCCTAGTTCGCCGCATTGACACCTCCTTCACGGACAAAGACATTGGGTCAAGAGTGCTCAAGTGCTTTTCTGAACACCCCCGAATTATACAAAAAAATGGCCGCAAAGGAGGAATCAAAACTTTTAGGCAAAATTATAAAAACACAGCCTTAATACATCATAATATTGTTTTGGTACATTCATTCGAATATCATATCCTTTGAGCACTGACCCTCTACCAAGCGGGCGCGCTATAGGACATCTTCAAAATAATGCTCTGGGGTGTGATTGTCCTTGCCCCCGGGTGGACTCTTCGCTACAATATCGGTGGCCTTCATCTTCGCCCAATACGTCTTGACGCGGGAAAAGGCCATCCGTGCACCTTCAATGCACGCCGACCGCTTCATGGCGTCGATACGTGGCACCACATCAACAAGTCATTGCACCAAACCGAAATAACTATTCGGAACTGGCTCAGTCAGCCACAGCCGGACCACGACATCCTTCAAGGCAGATCCGGATATCTTGTGGAGCTCGGCCCAGTGGGCCATCTGTTCGTTCAGCAACAGCGGACGCTTCGGCATGTTGAATTGTGACCAGAAAAGCTTCTCCGTTACTTGCCCTTCTTGCGCTTGGAAAAACTGCGCCGTATCGGAGACACTCTTCGGCAAGTCCAAGAATGCGTTTGGAGAACTCCACATTTGATTAAGCGGGGCATACGTCAGATCGCTGAATTTAGTCTGTAATTGAAAGGGCTTACCGGCCGCTATCTCCCCGGCTTGCCGGATGTCCTCCCGAGCCGCTCTAGACTCGGATCATGCTTCTCTCGCCTCTTGTAAGGCCTTGTTGAGTTCGGCTACTTTGGCCTTGTTCTCCTCCTCGAGTGCTTGGCATTTGCCAGCGGCATCCTTCAGATCTCGCTCTAGGGAAGACATTCTCTCCTCGCACTGGCGCCGAGCAGCTTGTTCGGCCCTTAACTCCTCAGCTTCCTTCTTGGTAGCCACATTACTCATCCTGGCTTGCTCCTTGGCTCGGGCAAGCTCAGCCCGAAGGGTCTCAACCGCGGCAGCACTATCTATAGTTATGCATGTCTCAGTATGTAATTCTCAGCTTCGTGCTCATGTTATTATACATACATATACTGGCCGTCCCAAAACATACCTTCCGCCTCGTCGAGCCGCCTGTTAATAAGGGTGATGTCGTCATCCGCCACCTCAAGTTTTTGATTCAGACTTGCAACCTCTGTAGTGTGGGCAGTCGCCATGGATGTAATAGCATGTGTTCCAAATAAATAGATTATTTCCTGGGCATGTCTTTTTCGATCCTCTAATTGCCTCCCTTTGGACGCTAACCAGAGTCTCAAGGGCTATTATCTATACACAGGTGCATTTTGCGCGTAGAGCATAATTGAAAATATTACAGTACGTACCTCGAAGCCTCTTTTCACGGACAGAATCCACTCAACTACCAGACCCATTAAGGTACGATGTTCCTCTGAGACGGACGCATGTTGCAGCCTGTCCGTCAATGTATCCGGCGCCTCCGGATTCCTGGAAGCGGCTGCAGGAGTACGGTCTCCCTTTGAAGGGATATGTTTACTCGACCCTAGAATCGTCTCTGGCTTTAAATCGGATAGTCTGGGGCCTTTATTTTTGGTCCCCGTAGGGGCCGCACACCCCGGACCCTGGGCGGCCGAAGTTTCACCTTCGCGCGTTGTCTTAATTGTCTCCTGCACCACTTGTTGATCGGGAGAGATCCTCCGGGACGACACCTCGAAGTTGTCCGCCCTATTGGGGGAAGAGGCCTGTGGAGGCGTTTCGCTTTCCATCATCTCCGGAAGAAGATCCCCCGAGGAAGAGGATTGTTGAGGAAGACTGCGTGCCGGACTGCAAACATATATTCTAGATGTTACCCTTGTAACAGGAAAAGAACGGGATATGTTTAAGACACCCTTGTTCACTTACGACTCGGCTAAAGGCTTGTCCTTACGGAGGAACTGTGCGACAACGTTGTCTTCCAAGCCCGAACCGCCTGACGGGGGGATCTTCCCTCGCTTAGGAGCCTTTACGTCCCAACCTTCGGAGGCGGCCCTTCTCTTACCAGGGGGAGAAAGGATGTCAGCTTCTCCTTCTCTTTCGTCTTCGGAAGAGGGAGCCATAATCTCCCTAGACACACTGCCTTCAGAATGGAGGCCACCTTTAGCCTACATGCTCTCCTCCTTGTTCTCTTTCACCGGCACTTGGTACGGTGCCGGAACCAGCATCCTTGTTAGCACAGGATCAGCTGAGCCTTCGGGAGAGGGGCCGAACACCTAATTCCCTCCGCCTTCTTTATCCAGCCCTGGAAGAAGATGGTTTCCTCAGTATCTTATTATGGGATATTTGACTAAGCTGTGTTCGGGAGTCGAGTGCTTACCGAGGTATCTAGATGGTTGCAGTCGAGGCCGATGTCCTCGGTGGTATCTGGCCACTGTTTCGTGTCCTGAAAAATAACTTCCACATTCCTCTATGCGTCGTGCCGAAGAAGTGTTGAAGGGTTCGTGGTCCTTCCAGATTGAACTCCCACATGCGGAGGGGCCGTCGCTGGCACGGCAGGACCCGGCGGACTAGCATTACCTGGATCACGTTGATGAGACCGGTGTCCTTCTCAAGGAGGCTCCAGATGCGGCCTTGTAGAATCTGCACTTCATCAATTGATCCCCAGTCCAACCCCTTATTGATCCATGATGCGAGCTGTACTGGAGGGCTAGATCGGAACGCAGGTGTAGCTGCCAACTTGGTACCATAGGGTTCAGTGATGTAAAACCACTCCCGCTGCCATAAGTTGGAGGATTCCGCTTGATTCCCCTAGACTACCTTCCGCTTCACATTAAAGGTCTTGAGCCATAAGCCGAAGTGTGGGGGAATACTGATAAAGGCCTCGCACATGACGATGAACACCGAGATGTGAAGAAAGGAGTCCGGAGCTAGATCGTGAAAATCTAGCCCGTAATAAAACATGAGTCCGCGAACGAAGGGATGGAGAGCGAACCCTAGCCCCGGAGGAAGTGGGAGATGAATACGACCCTCTCGCTGGATCAGGGAGTAGGAATAACCTGCCCTTTAGCAGGGAGCCTATGGAGGATTTCCGCGGTCAGGTATCTTGCCGCCCGGAGCTTTACAATATCATCCTCTGTGACAGAGGAGGCCACCCACTTGCCTTCAGGGATGGGTCCGGATATTACTGGGAGGCTCGATTAAGTTGAAACCTGGGTGCTGGAACTCGAGGTTGGAAAGGTTGAGGAAGAGGTAGGCATAGTGGAGAAAGACGGGTCTGTGCCCCTTTATAAAGGTGATGAATATCAAACGCCTCCTCATGGGCCTTAAAACTTGCCTATTCCCAAGGAATCATGCCAACGGGACGGTTGGGTTACCCACGCCCGTAATGATGAGAATCCCGCAATAAGGGGATACGGTCTCTGCTTTGACAAGACGTGACAATGAAACCGCGCCTCAAAACATGGAGCGGCAGGCTAAAAACGGTTCGAAATAATGACCGGGTGGTGACGTGGTGTCACGCTACAAAAGTTTTTAGTGGATTGGACTCGTGAAATGTTATACTCTCTGCGGTTGTGTGTCGATGCAGAGCCGGACACGTTATTTGTGTTTGAAGGTTGTTTTGGAGTATTCGGAGAAGGAACCCGCCTTGCAATGCCGAAGACAATCTGCGCACCGGACACCTCGTCATTGAAGCCTGGTTCAGGGGCTACTGAGGGAGTCCTGGATTAAGGGGTCCTCGGGCGTCCGGCCTGTTGGACATGGGCCGGACTGATGGGCTGTAAAATACAAGACAGAAAACTCTCTCCTATGTCCGGACGGGACTCTCCTTGGCGTGGATGGCAAGCTTGGCGTTCGGATATGTAGATTACTTTCTCTGTAACCGACTTTGTACAACCCTAGTCCCCTTCGGTATCTATTTAAACCGGAGGGTTTAGTCCATAGGGACGATCATAATCATACAGGCTAGACTTCTAGGGTTTTAGCCATTATGATCTCGTGGTAAATCAACTCTTGTAATACTCATATTCATCAAGATCAATCAAGCAGGAAGTAGGGTATTACCTCCATAGAGAGGGCCCGAACCTAGGTAAACATCGTGTCCCCTGTCTCCTGTTACCGTCGACCTTAGACGCACAGTTCAGGACTGTCGGATCACGGATTTCGGCAAAACCCTTAAGGTTCGAACTCTAGGGTGCGCGCGAAGTTCTTTCCCTCCTACCGATCCACGCACTAGCTCGCTAAGATCTCGCGGACGAACTCGATGAACTCACAGCACAAGGGACACAAGATTTATACTGGTTCGGGCCACCATTGTGGTGTAATACCCTACTCCAGTCTGTGGTAGTGGATTGCCTCTTGGACTGATGAAGAACAGTACAAGGGGAAGAATGACCTCCTGAGGTTGAGGCGTTCTTACGTTCGGTCTGTGGCTAAGGGTTGGCTCTCGATCAGATGAGATCAAGCTACCCCCTTTGGTGGTGGCTAGTTCTACTTATATAGGCCTTGGTCCTCTCCCCAAATATTGAGCGGGAAGGGAGCCAACAACGGCGGCCAATTTGAAAGGGGACAACTAGTACAAGCTATCCTGACAAAAGCGGTCTTCGCCTGCGAAAGGGCTCTAGTGATGACACCGTCTTGGGCTCCACGGTGACCTCCGTCCTGCTGGCTTGCTGGTCTTAGTCTCATTGCACTGATATGGAAACCTTTGCTTGATGCCTCGGTACTCCGCACCTGCGCTGGCCTCCTTAGCACCAAAGAGGAAACAAGGACGCTGCGCGCGCTGGCGCCCGCCCTGCGCCCGCCTGGTGTCGATCGTCATGGCTCACGTCACGAGAGCCTCGCGAGGTTTGCCCCGCCTTGATATCTCCTCTCCTCGCAAGGCAGCCTGGAGAGGCCGCTCCTGAGGAGGTCTTGCGTCGTCCGCCTCGCGAGGCTTGGCCCCTCGCGAGGGTCTAGAATGCTTTGTTGATGAAGATGGGTTGTACAGGCTGCTAGCAAAGCCATGTCGTGGGCCGCAGGCAGGCAGGTCTGGGGACCCCCGTTCCCAGAACGCCGACAGTAGACCCGGGCCCAAGGCGTGCTTGGGCTTGACTTCAAGGCGAATCAAAAGATCAAGTGCAGAGCGCCACGGGCCCCAAATTCCCGCGGCCTCGGTTGACGCGTGGCGGTTGATTGGTCGTGGGCGTCTCCACTTCCCCACGCGGCCTCGGCAAATGCTCGACTTGACAAAAGGCTGGCGCAGGCATCGCTTGCCTTCACTGTTCCCCTTTGCCTAGCCTCAGATTCCCTTTATCCCTCCTTGCTGCCGATACCTCTAGATCTGCTCCGATTTCGTTCCGCATCTGTGACCCATGGCGCCGCGCAAGGTCAAGTCCTCCTCGACGCTGGCTTGGTACGAGCCAGCCCTTGAAGCACCCACTGTCACCGAAAAGAGCCTCGCCTTCGCGCGCCTGCTGACGGCGGGGGAGAGCAATGAATGGGGGAAGACGGACCTCCAGCTTGCCTCCGACGTGCCGGAGTCTGAGGGAAGCACCTTCTTCCCCTTCTTCTCGAGCAGTATTGCCACCGGGTTGGTTCCCCCCTTCTCCGATTTCTTTTATGAGGTCCTCGACCACTACGAGCTGCAGGCATTGCACCTCCATCCCAACTCTATCCTCCTCCTGGCCATCTTCGCCTACTATTGCGAGGCATATCTGGGCGTGATGCCGTCTGTGGCGCTTCTGCGCCACTTCTTCTTCCGCGCCAACGACGGCCATATTTCCAGGTGCGCTAATTTCGTCGCATCCTGCAAAGCCAACTCAATCTCAAGCACCGGGAAGAGAGCCGACAACATTCGGGCCAAATGGGTCATGATGGACGCTAAGTGCGTCCACCCGCGCTTGGCATTGCCCCAGTTTAACAAGGGGTGGCCCTGCGCAGAGCGCGTCGACGAGCGGGCGTCGCCGGTGTTCGCGCAGATGCAAACCGACCTGAAGCTGGGCAACGCGAAGGTGGCGAAGGTTACAGGGGCCATGCTCCTGAGGGAATTCTTGATGTTGCGTGTCGTCCCGCTCCAGGCACGAGCGCGCCCCTTGTGGAAGCTTGGAGATGGCGAAGACAAGACCCGCCTGAGGCCGGGGGCCCTGCCTGACGACGAACTGGATGCTGTCCTGCGCCTCCTGGTTGGGGATAACCAGGAGTACCCGCCGAGCGCCTTCGCTCCTTTGTTCCTTCGCAAGGACTGGGAGCCGCTCGTGGTCTCCAGGCCAACCTTCGACGCGTGCGGGCTGGTGCCGCCTGCGTTCTCTGGAGCCCCGGCGGCGCCGAAGCCGGTGGAGCTATCTTCTGATGAGTCCCATGAGGGGAAAGAAGAGGAGGGAGACTCATAAGCGACCCTCGAAGAGATGGGGGAAAACTCCCCCTTGAGAAAAGCCGAAATCCTCTGCGTACTTCCTCACGATGCTGAGGTCGATGCCTGCCAGGAGGAGGGAGAACTGCCTATCATTACGACAAGGAGCAGGTCATCGTTGGTTCCTCGAGATGCTGCCCCCGTCTTGGCGCCTCTCGAGGCCGGCTCCGGCCCTTCTGTTGCGCTGCCTTCTGCCGCAAGAGCCCGCGCGCCCACTTCTCACGCCCCGACGCTTTCAGGCTTCAAGCTTCTCAAGCAGAGGGTGGAATACACCATGGTGGACCAGTAAGTGATTGATCTCCGTCTTGTCTTTTCTCATGTCGCTGCCTCCTGACTTTCATCTTTGGTTGTCCAGGCCGCTGTCTGCGGCGAAGAAGAGGAAAGAGGTTACGGCGGCTGCGCCCCCTTCTGCTGAGAAAGGAGACGCGAGTGCTCGCACCTCCCGAGCCCGGTCGTCTTTGCGAGGCCAAGAGGAGCATCGCCGGGAGGAGTCAGCCCCCATGGCCCCGCTGGCCCCAGAGGTGCCGGCGTCTGGCCTGGCTGAAGAGGTCCCGACTGCTCCGGAACCCGCAGTCTCCCAGGCCCTGGTGACGGCGTCGCCTCCTCCTACTGCCGCACCTCCACTCCCAGGTTCTTCTGCCTCTGCTGCTATCCTGGAGCGTGCTCTTTTGGAGATGACCCAGTTGCAGGCAGATCTCCTAAGCGCGGACCCACGCCTGGTGCCCGGACGCCTGGAGCTGGCCTCTGGCTGGCTTCACTCCGACTCGACGGTTCGCACGAGGCTGAGCCAAGCCGCGGCATCTTCCGAAAAGGAGAAGCAGAGCGCTGCCAATGCTGCAGCCGATCGTGAGGCGACACTGAAGGACGCCAAGGCCGCCCACGACCGCTGCCGAGAGCTGGAGGACGAGCTGAAGAGCCTGCGCGACAAGCACGCCGAAGAAGCACGTGGCCACCAGGTGAAGGAGGAGATGAAGGCCCGGGAGGATGCCTTCAAGAACCGTGATGCTGAGGTGGGAGAGTTGGGGAAACGCAGGCTGCCGAGCGCAGCCGGCTGGAAGAGCTGGATCGGAAGGTGAAGGCGAGGGAGGCCGATCTTGACGCCAAGGCACGGGTCCTGGCCGAAGACCACGTGGCCTTTGCCGACCTCGAGGAGAGGTCTCGCGTGGCACTGAAGACCCTCTACGAGCACGGATTGGAGAGGCTGCTGACCACTGATGAGGACGGCCCCGCCCTACTGCTTCCCCTCTTTGGGAAGGCGCTCGAGGAAGTCGCGGATGGTATCGGTCCCATGGCGGAGGTAGAAGCTCGCGTCCTGTCTTCAGCTGCATTGACTCGCGTCTTCAGCCATCCGCACCTCCGCGACCCCAACGCTTGTCTTGATGAGCTGCTGGAGCCTGTGGCTGATGATCACTGTGCAGCCGCCGCCGCAGCTGTGCAAGGTCAGGTCGAGGCCCTGCTGAAGAAGTTCCATTGTTTTGCCTCCACACCCTTGTCTGGCGTTGCCGCCGATCCTGCGGCTGGTGGTGCATGTGAAGGCGACGTTACCCGGGGAGGAGCATCTTCTGCAGGTGATGGCGGTGTCCAGGGGTGACCTGCGGCTGCTCTCCTGTTTCGTTCCTGTAATATGCATCAGGCCTCGTGGAGGCGTTAAACTTTTCTTTTGATATTATGAGGACAATATGTTTTGTAATATTTGCTTCAAGATTTTGCGATTTCCTTCCTATTTGCTTTGTGTTCTGCGTCGGCAGAACCCGGCCCCGCGCATACCTCAACCGCCATTGGGCCGACCAGGACAGACCAAGGAGTGAGGGGCTACGTGACCAGTTAGGCTCCTAAGTCACGATGCTTAGGAGTCCCCCTTGACGCGCAAACAGCTTATAGGGAGAGTACGTGAGGATAGATTAATGTTCTACGTCGGCAGAGCCCGGCCCCGCGCATACCTCAACCACCATTGGGCCCACCGGAGACTAGGACGGACCAAGGAGTGAGGGGCTACGTGACCAGTTAGGCTCCTGAGTCGCGATGCTCAGGAGTCCCCCTTGACATGCAAACAATTTCCATACCTTCCCTCGCCGAGGCCTTGGGAGGGGCGTGCAACGGCCAGGTCCGGGAGTCATGGTTGGGTGGCGTGCGCTTGGGCGTGGCCGGGGCGCAGCCCCCAGGTCCGGGAGACCTGGTTGGGTGGCGTCCGCTTGGGCATGACCCGAGCGCAGCCCCCGTGCCCAGCCCCCTCGCACGGCTCTCCCGAGGGGAGGTGTTGCGGTGAGGCCGGACGCTGAGCTCTGGGGCTCGCTGAGGTTGGTACGGCCGTGAGGCCGCCCTCAGTTGTTTATCACCCGCGCGGAGCATAGTGCTTTTGCTTGTGCACGGGCATAGCCGCTCCTCGGCAGTGTCGACGGCCAGCGTGGAGCATCGTGCTTCCACTTGTGCGTGGGAGGGGGCCCCCCTCCGAGAGAAGCCCCCGGGGCGTGTACTGCCCCGCCCTGACACCTGGCTGCACGGCAGGGCTGCGAGGTGTATCTGGGCACTCATGAGCCAGCGCGGGACTCACGAGGCCCTACCTCAAGGCGGGTTGCGCCTGGTCTTGGGTCTTTGATAGATGTGTGTCCGTGCGAGGCGGTTAGGTGCAAGTGCTCTACGTCCTCAGGTCCCGGCCTTCGAGCGAGCTCAGACGCCGCTGGTATGAAAGGTCGCGATGCCGTGGTCAAGGCCAGGGGGTGAGGGCTGAAGAGCCAGTAAGAGCTCCTGAGTCGCGATGCTCAGGAGCCCCCCTTTTAACGCGCAAGCGAATTACATGATGAAGGGACGTACCCGTGGCGGGTGGCGATCGAGCAGGTGATAATCATAGGCAGATTAAGCATGGAAGGCAAATCAGCTTGGGTAAATGCAGAAAGATGCATGCCACTGGGTCAGGCCCGAGCGGCTTGGGGATGATGCAGCCCGAGGGGCGCCCCCAACAGGGTAAACTAAAGATAGAAGCAGAAGGGATACATGCCACAGGGACGGACCCACGCAGCCTGGGAATAATGCAGCCCGAGGTGTGCTCCCAGCTAAATGAACTTGGAAAGTGTCACCTGGTCATGTTGACGAATAGATGTCAGGGCAGCTGAAGGCACGCAGCGAAGGGGTCGTTCCCTACGAGCCACCAGGGCCCTGATCCTCGAGAGGCTCTGGGGGCTCAGGCGGTTCCTTGAGGACCGTCTCCATCTCCACCAGGACGGCGCGGCGCCTGGCCTGCTGAGACACCAGGGCGCGCCGCAATTTGCGCTGGTAGGCGAACGATATGCTCGGCAAGCCAAAAGGCATGCGAACGTAGCTATGCAGTGGACCCTCGCAATGGCCCATGCGCGAAGGCCAGAAAAACTCCTGAGATGCGGCCCTGTTGAGCCCTGGTACGTCGATGCAGACGCGCAGCCCGGCATCCTCGCCTGGATGGGGAGCTGCGCCTCGTGAGCGGCGGTCGCCGCGCATGGCCCTTGCGTCTTGCAATTCCTGAGTGGTCTTGGTGATGAACTCCTGAGCGGTGGGCACTCCTTGCCCTGTATTCTCCTGAGGGAAACATGCCGCATAGCACGCCTCCAAGTGGTGCCCGAGGGCCACCCTCGAGATGTTGGCAAGGTCTGAGGCCCTCCAGAAGAGAGCCCCCGAGCCCTCCCCGAGGAGGGCGCTGGGCGCGCCTTCCTATGCAATGGAGGGAGGCGCCCCTGGAGCGGGCGCTGATCCTGACGAGGCTCCAGCTGCGTCAACACCCTCCTGAGGTCCGGCACGGTGCAGCTGCTTCTTCTTCTTGGGGATGGCCTCGAGAGGATCCTCGCTCTTGCTGTCGGGGTCGTCGATTGCTGTGGCTTGAAAAGCGCGCTCGAGGGAGCACACCGCGTCTCTTTCTTCGCACGGGACCGTGATGATTCCGCCGCTTCTTGGCATCTTGAGGACATTGTAACCGTGGTGTGTCACCGCCATGAACTTGGCCAGGGCCGGATACCCGAGGATGGCGTTGTATGGCAGACGGATGTGCGCGACGTCGAAGTCGATGAGCTTGGTGCGGTAGTTCTTGCGTTCTCCGAAGGTGACAGGTAGGCGGACTTGCCCTATCGGTGTGGTGGAGCCGTCGGTCACTCCTGAGAAAGGCTTGGTAGGCTGAAGCTGCTCATATGGCACTTGGAGGTTGTCGAACGTGTCGACGGACAGGACGTTGAGCCCTGCGCCGCCATCGATGAGGGTCTTGGTAGCTTTTACGTTGCTGATGACTGGTGAGCAAAGCATCGGGAGGGCGCCAGCGGTGGCCGCGCACTTGAGCTGATCTACCGAGTTGAAGGTGATGGCGCACTGGGACCACCTGAGCGGGCGCGTGGTTTCGAGCTTGGGGAGGACTGGATTCAACTCACGAGCGAACTGTTTGAAGATGCGTTGCGAAGCTGGGGCCTGGGCTCCGCCCAGGATGCAGGCGGGTGCACGCGGCTCCTGGAAGCCCCCAGCCCCCTCGTCTTGATGGTGGTCGTCATTCCTTCTTGGTGGTGGCGGCAGCGGGGGAAGACCGGCATTGCCCTGAGGACGATCCTCATGAGGCTGGTCCCTCCAGGCGCCCTCGCGAGGATGATCCTGCCAGCGGTCCTCTCGAGGCCAGTCGCGCCACTCCTGGCGCGGGCCACGGTCGTCCCAGCGTCCGCCTACACATCCTCCAACTCGGCCGTAGCCCCGGTCGCTGCGCTCGGGGCGTCGACCGAAGTGTCCTTCACGAATGGCTCTGAGCTCTTCGCAGTCGCTGGTGTTGTGGGTGTTCAGGTTGTGAAAAGCGTAGAATGGTCGGCTACTCTTGGATGACTCGGGCTGGTCTCTGCCTCGCTTGGTGTCCGGATCGGCTGCGAGCACGGCTACTCCCTTGTGCTTCACGTCCTTGGCCTTGGCTTTCTTCGCCTCTGGGTCCGCAGCCGGCAGCTCGAGGAGGGAGAGGCGCCCCTCCTCAGCTCTTGCGCGCTTGGTCGCCAGGTTGAACAGCTCCTTGTGGATAGCGAGCTCCTCCTTCATCTTGATGTCGCGGACGCCGTCAGAGAACGCGGAGATGATGGCCTCGTCCGTGACCTTGGGGATCTTGAGGCGAGTGTTGTTGAAGCGCTGGATGTACTTCCGGAGGGTCTCTCCTAGTTGTTGCTTGATGCGGTGCAGGTCACCCGCAGCCGGCGGGCGGTCGCGCGTGCCCTGGAAGTTGGCAACGAAGCGGTCGCGCATCTCGTCCGAGGAGGAGATCGAGCCCTGAGGCAGGTTCAGGAGCCACGAACGGGCACCGTCTTTGAGCGCCATTGGGAACCAGTTCGCCATGACTTTCTCGTCGTCGTTGGCCGCCTCGATGCTCAGCTCGTAGAGCTGCAAGAACTCCGCGGGGTCGAGGGTGCCGTCATCGCGAGGAGGCAGATCCTGCTTGAACTTGCCCGGCCAGGTGACACTACGCAGCTTGGGGGTGAAGGCGCGCAGCCGGCCGTGGTTGCCGGGGCCCATCTCGGAGGTAGAGATTGGTCTTGATGAGGCCCGCGTGCCGCCACCGCGTGTAGCACGCGGTCTTGGCGAGGCAGCGCGGGGAGCGCAGGTGCAGCTTCTCACGGCCGAGGAATTTCTTGGCAGCTTCTCTCTTTGTGCGCGGGCACCTGGCGTGGTGGGTCACGCCATCGGGCCGCGCGCCTTGGCGCCAAGGCACCATCTTGGGGCAGAGGTGGTGGAGGCGCTCCATGAGCCACGTCGCCCGTGGCTGGTGGAGGGCGAGGCAGAGAGAGGGACGGCACTGGGGAGCCCCCTGCGGCGAGGTCGAGCCAGTCCTCATAGAGGTCGTTGACCGGGCGGTAGCGCAGGAGCTCGTTCGCCATGAGGAGCGTGGCCTGCGCGTCCATGGGAGCGCGACATGCGTGGGACGAGGAACCGGCCGGGGTCAGCGATGGAGTGGCGGTGCGGCCGTCCTGCCGCACCGACGGGTGCAGCGAGGACGCTTGCTGTTCATTCCCCGCCGGGCCGGTGGTGGCGCTGGTGGCAGGCGACGGGGAACGACGAGGTGGCCCGCCGACGGGAGCCGTTTGAGCAACACGGGCGGTGAGGGCAGCCCGGCGCTCATCTCTAGCGCGGCGAGCGTCCGCCATGGAGACGACGGAGCGACGATCGACGGAAGGGAAGCTACGGCGCACCCCTACCTGGCGCGCCAAATGTCGGATCACGGGTTCTGGCAAAACCCTTAAGGTTCGAACTCTGAGGTGCGCGCGAAGTTCTTTCCCTCCTATCGATCCATGCCCTAGCTCGCTAAGATCTCGCGGACGAACTCGACGAACTCACAGCACAAGGGACACAGGATTTATACTGGTTCGGGCCACCGTTGTAGTTTAATACCCTACTCCAGTGTGTGGTAGTGGATTGCCTCTTGGGCTGATGAAGAACAGTACAAGGGGAAGAACGACCTCCTGAGGTTGAGGCGTTCTTGCTTTCGGTCTGTGGCTAAGGGTTGGCTCTCGATCAGATGTGATCAAGATGCCCCCTTTGGTGGTGGCTAGTTCTACTTATATAGGCCCTGGTCCTCTCCCCAAATATTGAGCAGGAAGGGAGCCAACAACGGTGGCCAATTTGAAAGGGGACAACTAGTACAAGTTATCCTGACAAAAGCGGTCTTCGCCGGCGAAAGGGCTCTGGTGATGACGCCATCTTGGGCTCCACGATGACCTACGTCCTACTGGCCTGCTGGTCTTGGTCTCGTTCCACTGATATAGAAACCTTTGCCTGATGCCTCGGTACTCCGCGCCTGCGCTGGCCTCCTTAGCACCAAAGAGGAAACAAGGACGCTGCGTGCACTGGCGCCCGCTCTGCGCCCGCCTGGTGTCGATCGTCATGGCTCACGTTATGAGAGCCTCGCGAGGTTTGCCCTGCCTTGATATCTCCGCTCCTCGCGAGGGAGCCTGGAGGGGCCGCTCCTGAGGAGGTCTTGCGTCGTCCGCCTCGCGAGGGTCTTGAATGCTTTGTTGATGAAGATGGGCCGTACAGGCCTGCTAGCAAAGCCACGCCGTGGGCCGCAGGCAGGCAAGTCTGGGGATCCCCGTTCCCAGAACGCCGACAGGGACCCCCTACCCGAGATCCGCCGGTTTGGACACCAACAATGTCCATCCAATGGCTGTAGTGCTTCTTCAACCTCTGGTCTTCTTGCTCCAGCCGCCCAAACCAGCATTGGTCGTGCCGCCTGCTCCTACCTCTTGTGGCCGGTTGTGCTGTCGCGGAGGACTCACCGCCCCCTACTACTCCCATCGCTGGCGAGGCCATCCCTCTACTCACCCACAGCCCCTGTTATTCTGCGGCAACGGCAGCCTCACACCGTAGCTGAACCAGTGACCCTCGTACTCCTCTCCGCGTGGGCATCCACTGTCGCGTCTTCCCTCACTCCACATCGTCCCCTTCCTAGGCCTCGCCATCGTCCACCGCCGTGGTGCTCTCGGTGTGGCATGGTCAATGTGGTCAAGGAACGACTTCCATCAGAAGAGTACTGTACGTGGAGAGGCTGACAGCTGGGTCCACGGCCGCAGCAAGGAAGTGCCTCCTTATTACACGGAAAATAATGATTCCTCCACCTAACAGCAGGGACCCACCGGACGGGCCACCATATTTCGCTAAAAGAACATTTCCCCCCTGATGGCTGGGACCCACCAGCTACATTATCGCACACAAGGAAGTGCCTCCTTATCCTCCCTGACAGTCGGGACCCACATGGTCGAAGCGTACGCAACGTTGTCATTCTAGTCATGAACGTGTACGTACATACGATCGGTCTGTCTGCAGGCTGCAGCGATGAACCGTTGCCGAGTAAGGAAGGGCACGTGTCGTAGTACAGGCGCGCACGTGCCTGGGTCTAATACTTTCTATACGGTGGGTAACTCCACCACCAAACTTTCTTGAAGATTTTCATTTGGCGTCATGATTGCATTATCTTCGCATTTGGTTTGTCTTCAACATTGATTTGACTTCAAGGTTTATCTTCACATGTCGATTTGGTCTTTTCTGATGTATACACACACACATATATATATATATATGTGTGTGTGTGTGTGTGTGTGTGTGTGTGTGTTATGTCCTCTACAACATTCACTTATAGCTATGTCTTCAAACTTGCCATTTTCTGAACTAAGTGAATGTGATCGGACCCTAACCCCTTCTGTGCTTCTTCCTCAAATTCTGTCTATCTAGTCATATGCATTCTGTTGAAACGCGTCAAATGTCTTCACTGCGTCCTTGTCAGCTGAAGATACAGAGACACGCATTTAAACCTGCTTTTAATGCAATATCTCTTTTGCCTGAATACCGGAGAAGCCGGAACGACCACCCGACAAACCAGACGTGCGTGGGAACATGGAACAACTTTGAATGAGTTGCATGCATGCTATGTGTCCCTCAGATGTGAACCGCCAGGGGCACCTGTGTAATTGCGCTGTGCAGCCCTTCACCTTATAAATACACATCCAGAGCGGTCATTATTCCCTCTTCCACCTTGCCATCTCGCTCAAACCCTAGCGCCACCGCTAGCTCGCGTCGACGCCAGATATGGAGCGCTTAGCTATCGCGACCTCTTCGACGCAGTCCTCGTGCCGGCCGCGAACCTCGTCTTCTCCGCCACTGCCGTAGGTGTCTTCCGCCCCCAAGTTAGGGTGCAGGAGATTGGACTACTCGGCCTCCCTTCTGCCTCGTCTAGCAGTTCGTCTGTGGTAAATAAATCTCATTTTTACAGCCTTTTTGATCTGTCAAATCCATCCACTTTCAGCCAAAAGTGGTTTCTACACTTACAAATTTGGATCTATCTCTTTCTGAATCTCATATCTTGCAAAGTATATTCACTTATGCTTCATAACTAGTTAGATTCCTCACTTTTACTTATTCATGGATTCGTACAAATCTGGAACCAACTCACTTCAAATAAGTGAATGTCTTCGCACTATGAGGTCAATGTCTTCAAACTGATTTATGTTCAAAATCTTCTGAAAATGCATATGACCTCTTCCCCTTCCATCGCATCTCTAATGCTGTCACAGGTACATGTCCGTGGGAGAATCCCTTAGTTCTCATAGTCTGCATTCATTTGCAGAATTCTTACATCATCACATTGACTCCCCTGAAGCCAGTTCTTGTTTGACAAGTAGACGAAAGCCTTTCACATTTTTGAAGCCTCTCTGTCTGAATATTATGGCTTTTGAGAAATATGCAAGGAAAGGTGGCAGGCAGCGCCGTGGCAATACTGCTCTGGATCTGCCTCCCGATCTATTTGAGATGTACAAGATAGATCCTGAAGAGAACTACAATTAGCGCAAGACTAGAATCCAATGGATTCGAAGATATTGGGCTGAAAAGTTGTTCAAGTATAACTTCGTCACACCTGAATATACTGAGAAGAACACTATCAAGCGCCCGTGGGGCGATATTCTGTACAAGAATCTGCAACCTAAGTCGAAGCCTGAAGCTATTTCCCAAGGCTTCTATCCTTGCATGGTCTGAGGACCTCAGCCAGAAAATGCCGACCCATCGTCTCTTCTATGGTGTCGTGATGACAATCTCTTCAAGTGCAACTTTCAGTTCGCAAAGGAGTCTACTGCCAAGAACAGGAAGGAGCTTGGACTCCACTTCAACCCTGGCCGTCTGCTCCAAGGCCTGATGGCACACGTGATGCCAATCCTAATGTCATTGGTCCCTTCACTAGCTTCGATGGGCTCCTCTCCCACATTGCTGCTCAGAGGGCCACGGTGGATCAATTTGCTAATGATGCAGACTCTGAAGATGCACCTGCACCACCAAAGCAGAAGAAAAAGAAGTCAAAAGCTTCAAAGCCCTCTGTTGCACCAACAGCTTCAACTGTGAAGCCATTGATGACTGCACCTCCTAAACCCAGTGTCCAGTCTGAAGACTTGTCTCGTGTCTCCAAGAAGACTAAGAAGACCAAGAAGCCCAAGAAGATTTCAGGGCATGACCTGACTCCTGCTGCCATTCTGCGCAATGAAGACCACAACATTGATCTTTGACGAGCAGATCTTCGAGAAATATGTTTTTGCAAATGTCCCCATGCTCAACTCCTATCACCGCCTTGGTTGAAGGGATAGTCCCATGCTCAACCTTCTTGTCACCGTCTTGTTGTAGGAGGCCCATATGATGTGGCACATCGTAGCTCGTCTCCATGACCGAAGGTAATTTCCCATGCTCGCCCATCTTTCTTGAGGGCCTTCCGAAGATGGAAGTGTCGCCCTCACTTCTAGGTGGTCGCCTCATACTTGATGATGTCGATGTAGGCGAACTCATGGGAAGTAGGCGAAGATGTCGTACATCCAGAGGCGAAGATGCCTTGATAGACATTGGCGAAGATGCTGAAGTGGTTGTTGTAGTCGGCGCCGTCTTGGTTGTGGTCGTCTCGCGGTCTTCTCTTTTGCTCATGATGTTTGGCCGTATCTTGATGTAGAGCTTGTTGGGACTTGTAGGTTTGCCCTTGGCGAGCATCTTCATGATGATGGTGTCGTTGTCACACTTGAGCTCATAGTAGATGTCGTTCGTTGTCGTCGTGCACATGTTGCTTGGAGGTGACTTGCCCTTTATGACGATGTAGATCACGAATGTGATG
The DNA here is from genome assembly GCF_002575655.3 of Aegilops tauschii subsp. strangulata. Classification (NCBI taxonomy): domain Eukaryota; kingdom Viridiplantae; phylum Streptophyta; class Magnoliopsida; order Poales; family Poaceae; genus Aegilops; species Aegilops tauschii. Next base: position 215,724,385 of record NC_053038.3, read on the forward strand.
GTGGTCACCATGGAGATGTGGACGTGGAAGACTTGTGACTTGAATGTCGTCGCCTTGAGGATGATGAAGGGGAAGAACGGTTGATCAACAAGGTCCTAATCTCCTCCATCCTTGCATCTTCCTCCTCCTTTTGTGCGGAAAGCTTGTTGTCGAAGTAGTCTCTTGTATGTGCTTCGGAGTGTCGTATGTCGATGGCGAGGTTGTTGATGTGCTCTCGCAATCTTGATTGTGCGCCTTGCATTTGTCGTTGTAGATCGAAGATGGACGCTTTGGTGATGTAGTTGTTCGCGCTATCATTGTTGTGGAATACCGGAGATGAAATGCCTTTCCTATCCATCACAAGACTCGAGCAAATATGAGTGAAAGAAAGGAGAGAACTATACCAAATGTACCTTGACCGATGAGAATGGATCAATGATCACTCAATGATGTAACAAGGAAAGAGCACAATTGGTACCGATCTCATGAATTTCTCACACCTACACAAATAAGGCTTATGGTGGAGCTCGGTGAGGATAGTGGCGCAAAAATTTGATGCAAAATGTTAGCACGAGTCAATAATGTTGAAAGAGATTCACAAATTCGCAAATGTAACAAGTAGACCAATAGCAAAGAATGGCACACGAAAAGGCACACACGGATAGATAAATGGGGTCGTGCAACCAAGGAATGAGCTCAAAATGTGGAATCCACGGAAAATGCTCTTGTTGCACAACTCTAGAGAGACGCTAGCACGATTTCTCAATAGGCAGATACGACACTTGTGCACAACCTACAGGAGACAAAAATGCAACGACTTCTATCCCAAGTATGCTAGATACGTATGATGTTCCAATGTTCCTCTAAAGATGATCCAAGATGATCGGATATGCCAATCTTATGTGCAATGTGGTATGACGCTATTGCTCTTGCTTACAAGCTTCATTTCTCTTTCTCTTTTGCTTAAAAGCTTATTTTTTTTGTATGGTCACTTTTGCACAATGCACAAACCAAGATAGCAATTGAGTATATATGCTGGAACAAACTTGAGGCACAGGAGATGATATGATACCAATATGATATGGTATGTATGCAATGGATGATGTAGATCACTAATGTGCACAAGTAACGTTGTCGGCAATACTCAAATGGCTAGTCTCGATAGGCAAGTAACGCAAAATAGGCTAGGGGTTATCAATGTAATGGCAAGGGAATATACAATGGAGGGATACCACGATACCAAGATGATATGGAGGTTACCGTCCGTGGCGATGATGAGTGGCGGTGTTCTTGATGTAGATACCAAGATGATGGAGACTCGTCCCTAAGTAGCCGAAACACCTTAGGAAGCGGAAAAACCGCGAACTCAAAATCTCAAATGTCAAATGCCAAATGGTGGTAGCGAAAAGCGGTGGTGGCTTTGCACTCGGCAATGCGGAAGTGGAATGATGGGTTATGCGAGTCGATGTTGAAGTGACCGTCCCTAAGTAGCCATAACACCTTAGGAAATGCAAGCCACAACTTAAACAAGCTCAAACAAAATTGGGTTAAGTTGGGGTGGTGGAAGTGTATGGTGGGCAAGGTTATGCGGAAGTGCTGGTGGTTATGCGGATGATGTGGTGGAAGCCCTAGGCAAAGATGCCAAAGTTGCAAAAATTTGATGGAGTCAAATGATGTTGGTGGTATTTTTATGGGAGCGAGGATGTCAAAAGCTTCAAAACGAGCTAAAGAAGATCAAAATCGGAGTTCGGATGAATTAGTTATGGCCGAAACAAAAATCAGCCGAAGATGATATCTACAGGTAGCGGACGTCCGGTAAAGGACGGATCTCCGGTCATCGGACATCCGGTCGGGTCGGAAACCCGCTGATTTCAGCTCGGGTTAGGGGTTCCGGTCGTCCGGTAAGTGTCAGACTTCCGGTGGTTCCTGGGGCTCCGGACGTCCGGTAAAGTGGCGGTCATCCGGTGAGTCTGATTCAACGTGAGATGCGAGTTTCGGGACGCGATTTTGGGCGGAAATTGGGGATTTTGGGGTCAAAATTGAGGAGATTTCGTGGATGAAAGATGGGGAAATGCTAGATCCAATCAAAACCAAGCAAATCCATGGATCAAAATCAACAAAACAACATCAAACCAACAAACCACAAAAAAATTGGGGCTATTTTTGGTGGAGATTTTCGAATTTGGGGAAGAACACAACAAAACAAGGCTAGAAAACGGTGGGAGGGACTCCAAATACGTGATCAACGTGGCTCATGATACCAAGATGATGTAGAGTGAAACCCTATACGGCTGATCTTTCACGACAGGAGTGGATCCCGCGATGAACACGAAGAACACAAGGGGAAAACACGAAGAGAAAACACAAGAGAAACACTCAATCAACAAGATTAGGTCACACATTTGCTAGATCCTCGAAACACGAGAGGAGATACAAGATCCACGATCAACAAAGGACGATACAAAGGTAATCGGTTCTTCTCCGTGAGGAGGTCTTCAGGGGTCTTCCCATTAGGGGTCTTGAATCCAAGATGGATCTTCTCCGAAGAGGTGTTGGTCCCTCGCAAAGGAGTAGATCCGGATGGATGAGCGAAGCTCTATCTCACATATGAGCTAACACAACGCTGACCCTAACTAGGAGGAGGTGGACGAGTATATATAGTCTAGGGCCACGAATGGGTAAGTTGGGGATACATGGGCCTTGGCCCGATACTTTGCGCACAGATAGGCGCCGGTCATCCGACGGGTACCGGACGTCCGGTGGCTCACGAGGGTCCGGTCGTCCGGCATTTTGCCTCTGACGAGAGTTGTCGGACGTCCGGTGGAGGCCGGTCGTCCGGTCGCTGGAGGGGGTCGGTCGTCCGGTCTCGGTCGGTCGTCCGGACGCTGTAGACTTGGCCTTCGACTGTAGTTGTTCAGGCTGGTGAAGTGTCCAGGAGTCCGACGTCTGGCGTCGTCCGGTGGCTGAAGCTTCCGAGCAGCTCCATCTCTTGCTCCGCTTTCTCGTCTTCTCGTCCGATGCTCCTAGCTGCTTCATGGTCTTCCTCTTGGTTCCTGATCATGCATAATATATATGTCTGAGGTAGTAGCCATGTCTCATGTGTGGAAAGTGATGGTTCGGAGAGGAGCAAGTTCACCTTGCGTCCAATGGCGTATAGTCTAGGTCTCATCGTATGTCCTCTTGGTGCATGGGGAGTAGTCGAAGTGTAGATGGGGATTATCGTAGGATGCTCCGCATCATTTACCTATCTTTTTACCCGTGAGGTATTGACAACGCCTCTCTTACGTCGGGTTGCACGTTTTTGTTCTTTGTGTGCAGGAGTTGTTTACATGGTGTTGCGTGGTTCTCCTACTGGTTTGATAATCTTGGGTTCATCACCGAGAGAAATACCTACCGTTGTTGTGCTACATCATCCCTTCCTCTTTGGGGAAATACCGACGTAGTTCAAGCTGACATCAAAAGGAATTTCTGGCGCCGTTGGCGGGGAGACATCATCAACATCTACCAGGTTCCTAATCACAAATCTCATCTCCTTGCAATTTACATTTTTCGCCATTTGCCTCCCATTTTCCTCTCCCCCACTTCACAAAAATGTGTTGTTTTATTCGCCCTCTTTGTCGTTCACGTTTCTCGTTGGATTTTCTATGCGGAGCATCCCGCGACCATCCCCATGGACGTCTACTCACCACCTCAAGCACCAACGGGACCGATGACAAGAGCTCGCGCAGGCGCCATCGAGAACGAGGTCAATTCTTTCCTCTTCGAGTTTCATTCGGAATCACATATGAATCAGGTCCTACCTCAAGCGGAAATGTTGTGCATCCTTAGGTACCGAGAAGAAGCACGTGAGGAAGCAAGGATGGAGACCCTAGCACCTGAGGAGAAGAAGGAAGGAGAAAAAAAGAAGACGATGAGGCACTGGACCTCCCGGGTGCCCGGCCTCCCCTAGCCCAGGGTGCCCGGCCGACCGGCTGGGAGCCGCCCCTGAGCACCCTGGGTGCCCGGCCTGGATGGCCCCGGGTGCCCTGCCCCTTCCTAGCACTAGCTGAGGCCTCCCAGGTGCCCGGCCTAGCAGCTCCAGCCCCGCCCGGGTGCCCGGGCCACCAACCCCGAGTGCTCGGCCCAGCTCCAGCCGGCCTCGACCCAGCCCTGGTGCCCAGCCCTTGCTGCCCCGGGTGCCCGGCCCTGCCTGAGCGCACGCCTCTGTCCGGTCCAGGTGCCCGGGCCACTTTACCCTGGGTACCCGGACCCCTCCGAGTGTGCATGCGTGCACTTTGGGTTGTTGACCCTTGTACCCCTCCTTTTCCCCAATCTCGTCCTTAGGCTATATAAACTCTTTCCCTAGCCCATTTGAGAGGTTAGCAAAGTATTCGATAGACACTAGAGAGCTTTGCCCCTTGTATCCCCTCCTCTTGGAGATCAAGCCCCAACCTTGGGAAGAATCCTTTGGACTATCAAGGCCTCCTCTTGGAGAAGATCAACATCAAGACCTCATCTCCTAGGAGTGGGAAGAACTTTACCCAAGTGCTACTTTCATTGAATTGTGCTTGTATCCTTGTGGATCTCATCTATGCTACTCTAGTGGATGTGTTATTTGGGTTTGTTTGAGTGATTTATTCTTTGTGTTGTTGAGTGTTCTGCCTCTTTTCCCCCTCCAAGTGTGAAAAGATCCCCTCTAGGGTTTCACCCTACAATAATTTTTGTTTGCTAGATTTGTCACCATGAGTGACTTTCGTATGGCAGAAACAGAAGATGGCCTAACTCCTAAAATTGGACGATCTGGCAATCTGGATGTTAAAATTTTTGTTTTGGGGCAACGGAATGTTACACGAAAAGAACGTATCCAAGAATTTTTCAATTGTGTTGGAAATTTAATCTTGACGATGTTCCTATACTTAAGAGGACTAAATCTTATGCGCAAGCTATTTCAGCACTAGTTCTGGAACTCGAATATAAATTTAACCGTACTCATCCTACCTTGCAAAGATGTTTTTCCAGTTACCCATTGTAAAGAATTCCAAGGCTAAAAAGTTGGCCACCCTTGTTCTTATGAATGAATTTGATTACATAGTACGGGAAGCAAGGGAATTTTTTTATTTCTATGGTATGAATCGTGAAAAACTGGTGATAGATGAAATTCTTTCTAATAGTGATTATGTGCTGAGACATTTGCTTGGGGATAATCAAATCTTTGATGAGAATCTTAAAAAGGAAGTCCCTATTTTAGATATAATCCAACAAGTTTTCAATGATGTTAATCAACACTATTCTTGGATTGTTGCCGGAAATCAAAAAGGATATGATGATAAGCAACTTGATAGTGCTAAAGTCTCTATTGATAAGGTGTTCTATGTTGTTTTTACAAAACCTCCTGACAAGGACACCTCTAAGGAAAATGAAACTAAAGATGACAATACTTAGATCCTTGCGTTATGCCTAGCTAGGGGTGTAAAACAATAGCGCTTGTTGGGAGGCAACCCAATGAATAAAATGTATTTTGTCTTTTTCGTTCTGTTCTAGAGTGTTTGCACACTACTGTTATGATTGTGTTTTTTGTGTTTTACTTAGTGTTTGTGCCAAGCAAAGCCTTTGGGATCATGTTGGGTGATAGTTGATTTGATCTTGCTGAAAAACAGAAACTTTTGCGCTCACGAAAACAATTCTCATTTTTAACAGAAGCGTGATAAAATATTGATTCTTTTTGAAGAAGATTAATATACAAATTGCCCACGTTGTCCTAATTTTTCAGAATTTTTGGAGTTACAGAAGTATTCGAAACATTCCGATTGCTACAGATTGTTCTGTTTTCTTTGTGTTGTATGCTTGTTTTAATGATTCTATGGTTTCCTTTGAAGAGTTTTTGCCATAGAAAAGATGGAATACAGTAGATATAATGCAAAACTAAAATATGAATGGGTTTGCAACAGTACTTATGGTAGTGATTTGCTTTCTTATACTAACGGATCTGACGAAGGTTTTGTTGAGTTTTGGGTGATTGAAGTTTTCAAGTTTTGGGTGATATTACGATGGACGAAGGAATAAGGAGTAAGAAGAGCCTAAGCTTGGGGATTTCCATGGCATCCCAAGCTATTATCTAAAGAGAAGCAAGCAACTAAGCTTGGGGATGCCCGAGTGGCACCCCCTCTTTTTCTAACGACCATCGGTATTTTACTTGGAGCTATATTTTTATTCTTCACATATCATGAGTTTTGCTTGGAGCGTCTTGTATGATATGAGTCTTTGCTTGTTTTGCTTTTTATTTTTAGTCATGAGTCCTTGCTGGACACACCTATTCGAGAGAGCCAAAATTATGCTCTGACTTGTTAGAATTGCTCTCTATGCTTCACGTAAATCTTTATGAGCTATGAAATTGCTCTAGTACTTCACTTGTATCTTTTTTAGCACGGTGTGCTTTAGTATTTTTGAAGAAATGCTCTCTTGCTTCACTTAGATTTATTTGAGAGTTCCTAGTTTTTTTAAGAAATTCTCTCTTGCTTCAATTAAATTATTTTGAGAGAAGAAAATTTTTATGCTCATGTTCTTCACATAGATTTGTCTGAGCTATCAAAAGCAACATTTGAAATTAGTCCCAAAGTGATAGATATTCAAGAGGGTATAATAAAAAAATTCATGAAGATCATTGGACAAAATAAACATGATTCCTTGTAATGGTTTTGTGTTATGTTGATATAATATGTGAGTCATGTTGATGAGTAATTATGCTTTATTTAGAATATCGGTGTTAAGGTTTGTGATTCCCTATGCAAGCACGAAAGTCAATAGTTATGTTATAAAATTACATCCTCCTTGTGGTGCATTATTCGGTGTTAGTTATGCTTAATGCTCGCTTATGAGATTTTTCGTTTCTTGGTTGGATGCTTCTCAATCTTTTGCTAGCCTTCATTTTCACTAACTATGATCACTACTTGTGCATCCAAAATCCTTTAAACCAGTTTTGCCACACGAGTGCACTATACCTACCTATATACGGTATTCTTTTGCCGTTCTAAGCAAATTTGTATGTGCCATCTCTAATTTTCAAAATAAATTTCTCTTTTGTATGCTCGTACCGCTCATGAAACGGTAGGGGGTGGCTGATATATTTCCATGCTAGATGTGTTATTCTCAAGATGATTGTCTATTCACTTGTCATTGCACGAGAGTACAACAAAGGTATTAGAGATGCCCAGTCCTGAAATGAAAAATGAATTTTCTTTATGTTGTCAAATAATTAATTCCTTGGAAAGTGTTGGTATGGAAGGCACCCGTGAATACGGCTAGCCATGGAAAGTGAAAGTATGGTTGAAAAAGGAATAAACTTTATTTTCTGTTTGGGAACCGCCTATAATATATCTAGCATGGAAAGTATTGGGAACTACTCGGTCGTTTAAGTTGACAGGAAAAGCATGCCACTCAAAATGTTTTATCTCTTTCTTTTTCGCTTTGAACTCTGGCACCTCTACAAATCCCTACTTCCCTCTGCGAAGGGCCTTTCTTTTACTTAATGCAATTTTTATTTTTATTTTCAGTCTCCATCTTGTCTTATTAAGCGCCAACTAAGGGGCACTACGATCTTACTTGAGCATTGGGTGTAGCTAATATGCGAGTGTGTTTCAAGAATGGATTAATGATTGAGCATAATGGGTTAGGGATAACTTGCTTTAGTGTTGATATTTTGAAAGACATGGTTGCTTGTTGATATGCTTGATTATTGAAATCTTCATGTCAAAACTAGACTATTTCTTTGAATCATATAAAAGTCCAAATGTCCATGCTACAAAGAAAAGAATATTTGATGAAGATGTTAGGCAGCATTCGACATCAAAAATTCTGTTTTTATCATTTATCTACTCGAGGACGAGCAGGAATTAAGCTTGGGGATGCTGACACGTCTCCAATGCATCTATAATTTTTTTATAGTTCCATATTGTTATATTATCAATCTTGGATGTTTTACAATCATTTTATAGCAACTTCATATCAATTTTTGGGACTAACCTATTGACATAGTGCCTAGTGCCAGTTGCTGTTTTTTGCTTGTTTTTTACTTCACAGAAAATCAATACCAAACGGAGTCCAAACGCAGCGGGACATTTTGGAGATTTTTTCTGGACCAGAAGACACCAGATGAGCCCAGAAAGTACCTGAAGGGAGCTTCGAGGGGAGCACAACCCACCAGGGCGCGCCTGGGCCCAGGCGCGCCCAGGTGGGTTGTGCCCACCTCGGTGGCCTCCCGCACCGCCTCTTTTCTCTATAAATACTCCAGTATTCTAGAAACCCTAGGGGAGTGCGCGAAAATCAATTCCAGCTGCCGCAAGTTCCAGAACCACCAGATCCAATCTACACACCACCACCGAGGGGTTCATCATCCTCATTGGTGCCTCTCCGATGATGTGTGAGTGGTTCATTGTAGACCTACGGGTCCCTAGTTAGTAGCTAGATGGCTTCCGCTCTCTCTTTTGATTCTCAATACAATGGTCTCTTGAAGATCTATTCATGTAATTCTTTTTGTGGTGTGATTGTTGGGATCCGATGAACTTTGAGTTTATGATCAGATCTATGTTTTTAGCCATGAAAGTTATTTGAGTCTTTTGATCTCTTATATGCATGATTACTTATAGCCTCGTATTTCTTCTTCGAATCTTCGGTTTAGTTAGGCCAACTAGATCAATTTTTCTTGCCATGGGAAGAGGTGCTTTGTGATGGGTTTGATTTACGGTGCTTGATCCTAGTGACAGAAGGGGAACCGACACGTATGTATCGGTGCTATTAAGGATAACAAGATGGGGTCTATTTCTACATAAAAAGATATTGTCTACATCATGTCATCGTTCTTATTGCATTACTCCGTTTCTCCGTGAACTTATTACACTAGATGCATGCTGGATAGCGGTCGATGTGTGGAGTAATAGTAGTAGATGCAGGCAGGAGTCGGTCTACTAATCTTGGACGTTATGCCTATATAATGATCATTGCCTAGATATCGTCATGATTATTTGAAGTTCTATCAATTTCCCAACAGTAAGTTGTTTACCCACCATATGCTATTTTTCTCGAGAGAAGCCACTAGTGAAATCTACGGCCCCCGGGTCTCTTCTTTATTATATTTGCCTTCGTAATATATTTTTATTTGCTTTTATTTTCAGATCTGTTAATCCAGAAATACAAAAATACCTTGCTGCATTTTTTTATTATTTATTCTATCTTGTGTTCCCGCGAGATCTATTTATCCTATCATCTACAGTTTTACCCATCTTTTTACCCATGAGGGATTGACGACCCCTCTCTTACGTCGGGTTACAAGTATTTGTTCTTTGTGTGCAGGAGCTGTTTACGTGGTGTTGCGTGGTTCTCCTACTAGTTCGATAACCTTGGTTTCTTCACTGAGGGAAATACCTACCGTTGCTGTGCTGGATCATCCCTTCCTCTTTGGGTGAATACCGACGTAGTTGAAGCCGACATCAGTGTGTTGTGTCCTGATCTGAATTTGAATTGCAGGTTTTGATAACCCCAGAAGTCACATTATGCGTCGTCAGCCGAGTAGTGACGGACGAGTTGGTGAACCTGCATAGGGTGTCTTATCTGGTGGGAGGCTGCCAGCGTACGACGGCAGCAAGAGCTTGTACACAACAGGCCCGTCGCCTTTCACTTCCAAAGAGTTTCAGATCATTCTGCTTGACGATGATGATGGCTCGGGCTCCCGGAGGTCAGCCATTTCACACTCAATTTTCGTTTGGTGACCGGATGGTTTGTATGTGTTCAGTGTTCTGAATGTATTTTTGTTTTCCTTTTCATTCATGCGACAAAGGAATTTTAAGGTGGTGATTAATTTCTCACCGCGCAAGCCAACCTTCATCGCCTTGGGATGTTTTTGGCCGGGAAGCATGCAGAAGCTCCTCAGGAGGCATTGCAAGTTCTTGACATTGTGCTTCGGGAGCTACCCGTTGCAAGGTAGCAACGACGTGCCAACATTAGTTATGTTATATTAACATAACAGAGGATATGTAAGAGGTGACGAAGGAATATAATATATCTAATTGGTTTATCTGGCAGATATGCCCCATTTGGAGGGTCGTTCTTTTCACCTGACCTGCGCAGGAGGCAGCCCCTCGGTGACGGATTAGAGAGTTGGTGTGTGTTTTGCAAGAGCATTCGACCTACTCAGATGGGCTTGTCACTTAATATTGGTAAAGTATCTCGCATACAGGAAATAATCTCACAACTGGAACTGTCATATCAAATTATGTTCTACTTTGGCTTTGTCTGTTCGATATATGAGAAGATGTGTTTATTTCTCATCATTTTTGTGCCTTTCCAGATATGTCAACGACGGCTTTCATTGAGCCATTGCTTGTAATAGATTATGACGCGCGGCTGCTGCGTTCTGACATCCATTCGAGGCCACTCTCAGACGCTGAACATGTTGAGGTCTCCCTGCTAATATGCTCAATGCCTACTATTTCCAAACTGATTTTTGTGCTCTTGATGTACTCATATACACCATAGATCAAGAAGGCACTGAGAGGAGTAAAGGTGGAAGTTACTCATCGTGGCAGCATACGAAGGAAGTACCGAATATCTGGTCGGACAACCCAGGCAACTCGAGAGCTAATGTATGGAAGTTTATCATAGTTCTGCAGAGCATTTACCAAATGAACCCTACTATAGTCTCTGAAAATGACCCGTTCTTCTTCATGCCGCAATTTTCCTATCGTTGAAGGGGACACAATAAAGTCAGCTGTACAATACTCGACTATATTGTACTTATGTTTGAACATTTTTAGGTAAAACATGTGCTATTGTTCTGACAAAGGAAATACTTACTGATACCAGACGTGGAGGATTGGTTCTAGAACAGGCAAGGTTCTTGAATGAATGCAATTGATACGAGACATGGTATCCCAATGGTTGTTGATTCTGTGGAGACGAACGAAAAGGGCATGGCCAGAGTGATCAACACGTCTGAGCCTCTGCTAATTATTGCAGAAGATGTAGAAACTGAAGCATTGGGCACACAGATTATTAACAAGCTTCATGGAGGCATCAAGTTCGGTATTAATACACATGATGACTAATGTTTCCCCATTGTAATTTATAATCTGTTTTGAAACTTCTATGCTAACACATCAAACTTTTCAAGAACTTTTCCCTCCTAATAGGGCTACTGAGAATCGTAAAAAGTATTTGGCTAGCAGTTCATTCTGTACCAAACTTGAGCAAACCAAAATTGAGTTAGGTGGTTATTCTCTCATAGGAATGCATGCTCCTCTTGCTACACAAACTGAAGAAATCAAAGCGATGGCGAAGCATAGTACTGCAGGTGTTAACTTCATAATATCATGGGCGTATAATAATTACATTATTTTGTTCTCTTCAATTGTATGTTCTAAATGACAGAATAGTTGATCTAAACATCTTGGTGCTAATATTATTTAATGTAGTATATTTTGGCATGCATCCAGTGTACATTCCATCCATCCTAACTGATATGTTGATGTCAGATGGTTCACCCAAACTTCCTGTTATTAGTGTTGATCCATTAGCAGCACCTAGCCCATGATCTTAATGGGAGTCCGGGTAAATGTTCTACTTTTATTCTTACATTGGAATACTTAATTGTGTAACTGCTAGCTTCACCTCGGTAATAGCGAGTAATTGATCAGTATTTTCTATTATTCTACACGGAGTTTCTGAAGCTTGGTGTTGCCGCCGACTCTAAAGATACACGTTATATTTTCCAATATTGTGAAAGCTAAAATAAGTGTTGTAATGTATTTTATAGATTTATTTTCTGAAGAACAACATGCTTGACCCATCACTGTTGACCTTATCATCTTCACCAAACAAGGAAATAAAAATAATAACCTATCAGCCAGTGAAGATTATATGGCTGATCTGAGTTTTTTGCATGCTAGGTGAGCATTATGAACTACTATACTTGCCTTAAGAGGGTGTATTTCCCTTGTAATCAGATAGTCACTTATATTTCTATGAATAAAGAAATCTTTTGAAATTTTTGTTGGTAAAAAAGGAATTTCCTGTAATCCTTTCCGAGGCAACCTGTTATAGGCTTGATGCCTTAGCATCTGCCTAACTTAGAGTTTTAGGGAATCGACAATTCCTTGGTTTGGTAAATATATATTTTAGGGTGAATGAGGACACTTGACTATTTCACATACGAATGGCACAAAAATGAGATTGAGCTTGCATACATATCTAGTGTACATAGTGTCATTGTCCTAACACCTTTGTAGCGATTAAATGTTGATTTTGCTTGCGTGTGACCTATCATGAAGAATAAGGGTTATTTTATTTTTCAAAATAGGCGCCTGATTTTTCATGCTTTAGGCAGACCAATCGCTGCCCTATAAACTAAAAAACAATGCAGGGCACTCTGTATATGTTGTTTTTCAGGCTTTATATCATTAGAATGTGCAGCAATTCTCTTCCTAAGAGGCCTTTTAGCGGTTGTTGCCGTCCAGGTGATGATCTTAATTTTACTTATTAGGATGAAACATATTTTAGAGGATGCTTTATTTGGGTTCCTGCAGAAAGAGGTATTTTCTGTTTTAGTGGAATTACATCCATATTTTTTATCTTATCTTTTGAGTTTTATTTATCTCTTGCTCAACCATGTGTATGGTAATTTTACTTTTTCCATGCACCAATGACTATGGAGTGTTTGTAATGAAGTCAATGGAAATTTGGCAGCCGGTTATGCTGGCTACACAACCACTTCTCTTCAGTTGACATTGGCCACATCAGGATACAATACATGAACCAGTTCTACTTCACCTTGAAGAACTCAAGCATATAGGAGATTAGTTACTGATTACAGAGGTATTATTATCTTTTATCATTGCATCGAAGTAGACTTCCATGCCACATTTTTTGCATTGAAGTAGACTATGATTCACGATGCAGTGTTTTTTTTCACTTTTATTCTCCTTTTATCTTGTGATAGTGCTGCAGTTATATGAAATAGGGGTTAGCAACATTGTTGTTGTGCCACCGACGTTTGAATTTATAGACGTGTTAACGTATTTACAATTATGAAGCTTTACAAATCAGTTTCACGAATTTCTGTTATGATTGCTTCAATGATGATTTTCGTAGAAGCACTTGCCTTTGAAATTAAAGAAAATCAGCTTATGACACTAACCATAGATCATACAAAGGGGTGAGCTAATTCTGTTGTACTGTGTTCCAAGCTTTTCTACCATAGTTTGCGCTTTAAATATTTCGAACCATCAGTTTATCAGTTACATCCACGTATTGTGTTTGAAGTTTGATTACATGAAAACTGATATTGAATTTTCCTGTTGCATTTCCTTGGATTTATCATTTATCATATTATTATCTTTCTGATATTTGCATGAGATGGCTTTGAACTTCACTCTTGCTTCCTCTATCTAAGTTTGTTTGAGTTACTTGTAGAACAAAATTAACAAGTCCCTTTTAGTTGGCAAGCGTCAAGCTGGGAGGTCAATCAGTTTCCCCCTACATTCGTGAAGTGGCAGAAGAGGAGTTGTTGTGGCAGAAGAGGAGCTATTGTGCTCCGAGCACCACCTCAATCCTTGGACCATCTTCGTCACATGCAGCGACGGACTTATCTATGCATGGTGGGAGTGGATCTTCAAGGAGATTGAGCTTGAGGATGACGAGGCACAGAAGCAGCATGATGACGATGCAAAAAAGTCACACGTTAGCGGCTCCCACGGGTTGGCGTTGGCCACAAACAACGACGAGGCCGGCGGCTCCGGCATGGGAATTAGTAAACTTTTTTCTTTGGTTTTTAGTTTTTACTATGTTGGTTGTCCGCCTTTTTGCGTTGTAAAAAATAATTCCATGTACACTTTGGTAAATTGCATTGAACGACTGATGCTCGACGGATGTCCACAAACTCTATCCGTTTGGTGATTCACATTGAAGATGCCCCAATCTCCTTGTATTTAAGTGTCATTTATTTAGCTCCTTTTAAAATTTGTATTGCAACTTCTTAATAGCATGTCATGTCCATGTGTTATCGAAATTGCAAAAGGAAAAACTAGAATGGGCATCTACCAAGCTGGTGGTGCCCCGGCTTCCTCTCAGGAGGCGCCACAAGGTGGCGCCCCAGCCCCTAGTAATAACAACAACACACAATACTATGAAGAGTGCATTCACATGATGATCATGGCAACAACATGAATGACCAAATGCAATATGACAAGAGATAGGAATGGCAATGCAATAATTAAAAGAACAATGCAAAGCAAGAATATGGAACCAAAAATGATGAAACTCACATAGAATTAGATCATGACCAAGGTTGGATATATTACAAAATGGGACCCATCACTCTTGGGGTGTTACAAGACTATATGATTGGCTCACTGGTGTATATGTTGGAAATAAGAGCAAATTACTACGAGATTTAATCCGAATGAACAGAAGATAAATCATCACAGCAATAGCAGAGATTAAACTAATCATGCGAACTAGCATAGTAGATGAATAGATCACATCTAGGGCACATACTAGAAACATGAATTCTACCACGATCTCGAACAGGAAGGATAGAATCACATACGGTGCAGCGGGAACAGCACCGTCGGCGTTAGCGTTTTCGCCCATGTCGTCGAGGATGAGGTTACCGAGGTCGGGGAAGAAGTCGTCGCTGGCGAAGTCGTCGCTGCCAGCAGTCGCGCGAGTGCGCTCCCCAAAAACATCATCTCCCCTCTCCCATACAGGATCACGAGAGGCGGGGTTCCGGAGGCCTGCTGTCCCTTCTCCCGGTGCACGCCGAAAGGAGGGATGGAGAAGACTTGCTTGGCGGCGCAATGATCTGGAACGATGGTTCAAAACCATACGAAGCGGCAGCGGCTAGGGTAGACGTCTGCCTGACTATATAGTGTGGGGCGGGTAGGTCGTGGGAGTAAACCCCACGTCCGAGTCATCACGATCCAAAAGAATCGGAAACGGTTCAGTAATTAACGCATCCGTTAATTATTAATTTATGACTCATTAATTTTTCCCGAGCAGCAAAAATTTAGACAACGTGCATAGCTCTGTCCTCGGCTCGGCTCAATCCCGCAACCCACGGCGCATCGTGACGAGGCGTGGCATGGTTAGGCGAGCGAGGTGGAGGAGAGCGTGTGTAGGTCTCCTTTTCTCATGCTCATACAAGTGGCAGAAGAGCTCACCTTATAAAGAGGTGCAAGTCTCACTCAACTTCCATGGTGGGACTAAACTTTAGTCTCACTCACTCCACTCACATGTGTGCATGAATGGGCCAAGAGAATTTCAGAATTTTAGTTGGGCTTTGGGCCAAAGGCCTACTGGCAAAATTCCAACAATCCCCCACAAAGTCTCATTCGCACATCTCATCATTTAGTTCCAAAACATTGTTTATATACCAGTGCTTAGTGGAGACTATGAAGTTGAAATTCCACTTAGAGTTTTATGCTACACTAGATCACAACTTGAATAGTGGACTATGCCTTGAACTACAAGTTTTCTGCGAGACTAGTTTCACACAAATTCTTGACCGATACTGGGCTGCCGCATGGCTTCCCCGCGGGTGGAGCGTATACGTCATACTCCAGGGCCTTTCATGAATTTATTAGAGAACACCCAATTCTCATAGACTGCGATGTTAACAGTCAAATTCATATAGGTGTGTTCCTCGGGAGATGTTCTGCAGGACAACATCTCCGCTTACTCAAATAAGCCACTTGGAACGCATTAAGATACATATCAACCTGCCATGCAGATCAGGAGAGTATTGCATCTTCACGGAATGGGATAATTAAAATAGGGATACTCTC
The DNA here is from genome assembly GCF_002575655.3 of Aegilops tauschii subsp. strangulata. NCBI lineage: Eukaryota > Viridiplantae > Streptophyta > Magnoliopsida > Poales > Poaceae > Aegilops > Aegilops tauschii. Next base: position 215,740,173 of record NC_053038.3, read on the forward strand.
CTCTCAGCTGACCAACAGCTTGTCTCCCACTTCTACTTCATAGGATCTCCGATCACATAGAGTGGGTTACCACTATGGACAACTCATGCGGTGGGTCTCAAACCCATCTCCATGGATGCATTATCTATCACAGTACGTGATAGACCCTTTGTGAAGGGATCTGCCAAGTTTTTCGACGTTTGGATATAATCCAACGTAATAACTCTGGAGTTGCTCAGTTTTCTGACAGATTTATTCTCCTCTTCACATGCCTTGAGGACTTCATATTTTCCTTAGAAGTGTTTATCTTGACGATCATAGTTTGATTATCATAGTTCATCAGGATAAGGGGTATTGGGTTTTCAACCATAGTTAAGTCCATCAAGAGCTCACGAAGCAACTCTGCTTCAATAGTGGCAGTGTCTAATGCTGTGATTTCTGGTTCCATAGTTGACCTCATTAAGATGGTCTGCTTGCAAGCCTTCCAGGAAAAAGCGCCACCACCAAGTGTAAAAACATAACCACTTGTGGCCTTAATGTCATCAGCATCAGATATCCAGTTTGAGTCACTATAACCCTCTAGTACCCTTGGATAACCGGTGTAGTGAATCCCATAGCTCGCAGTGCCTTTCAAATAGCGCATAACTCTCTCAAGCTCATGCCAATGATCATCTCCCGGTTTTGACACAAACCGACTCAGCTTGCTCACAGCAAAAGAGATGTCGGGCCTCGTGGCACTCGCCAAATACATAAGCGAGCCAATAATCCGAGAATACCTCAGTTGATCTCTAGCAATCCGTCGATTCTTTTGAAGCAACGCACTAGCGTCATATGGAGTTGGAGAAGGCGTGCAGTCGCTATACCCAAAACGACTCAAGATCTTTTCCACATGGTGAAACTGAAGCAGTGTGATCCCACCATTCTCATCTCTCAACAACTTGATGTTTAAGATAACATCAGCTACTCCTAGATCCTTCATCTCAAAACAGCGAGATAAGAAATCCTTAACCTCCTTGATTAAATCAAGTTTGGTTCCAAAGATCACTATGTCATCGACGTACAGACAAAGAATAACTCCTTCGCCCCCACCATGGGGATAGTACACGCACTTGTCACCATCGTTTACTACAAAGCCGGCAGCAGTTAATGTTCTTTCGAACTTCTCATGCCACTCCTTAGGAGCTTGTTTAAGGCCATATAAAGACTTTAATAACTTGCACACCTTTCCTTCCTAACCAGGTACTACAAAACCATCTGGCTGATCCATGTAAATTTCCTCCTTCAACTCACCATTGAGGAAAGCCGTCTTAACGTCCATTTGATGAATGAGATGGATTCCATCTTGAACACCCACTTCCATCCTACAGGGTTGCACCCATAAGGACGGTCAGTGATCTCCCAGGTCCCGTTAGCTAAGATGGAATCCATCTCAATACGAACAGCTTCCTTCCAGTAGTCAGCATCGGGAGATGCATATGCTTCTGAAATAGTCCTGGGTGTGTCATCCACAAGGTACACAATGAGATCATCACCAAAGGACTTTGCAGTCCTCTGTCTCTTACTCCTCACAGGAGTTCCATTGTCACCATCAACAGGATTCTCAACGTGTTCCATCGCAATGGTGGGTTCAGGAATTACAGTGAATTCCTCACTAGATGGAGTAGGTATCTCCTGATTTGATGAACTCAACATATCCTTCACAGGAAATATGTCCTCAAAGAAAGTTGCATCATTAGACTCCATAATCGTACCAACATGCATGTCGGATACCTCAGATTTTATTACCAAAATCTATAGCAGATGCTATAAAAGGCATAACCCAGAAGAACACAATCCACAGTTTTTGGTCCAAGCTTGCGCTTCTTGGGAATTGTACAAAGGGTTACATGCCTCGCCGGCAAGGCTTGTACAAAAAGGTGGTTTGCCGGGGGGCCGGCAACTGCGCCTTACGGGTAAAACTTGCGAAGATGTTCGATGTTCCACGAATTACTCACTAGGATACCATCTTTGGTCTCCAGGCGGACTGCACCGGGCCTGGTGACTCGTATTACCCGGTAAGGGCCTTCCCACCTTGGCGTCAACTTGTTGAAATTCTTGGCGGAGTGGATTCGCCGAAGAACAAGGTCGCCTTCCTCAAGGCTTCGGGCATGAACCTTGCGGCTACGGTAGCGGCGCAAGGCTTGCTGGTAGCGAGCGGCTCGCACAGCAGCCCAAAGACGATCTTCATCAAGGAGCGTCACATCATCTTGGCGCAACTGCTCTTGCTCAAGCTCATCATAAGCAAGCACTCGAGGTGACCCGTATATGACTTCCAAGGGGAGAAATGCTTCTGCCCCGTATACCAGGGCAAAGGGTGTCTGGCCAGTGGCTCGATTTGGCGTCGTTCTGATCGACCAAAGAACCGTTGGCAACTCATCAATCCAGCGCCTTCCGCACTTGTGCAGCCTGTCAAAAGTTCTGGTCTTGAGGCCTCGCAGTACTTCCGCATTCGCCCTCTCAGCCTAGCCGTTGCTTCTGGGATGAGAAACAGAAGCAAAACAAACTTTGTCGCCGAGGTCTTGAATGTACTGCATGAAGGTGCGGCTCGTGAACTGCGTGCCGTTATCAGTGATGACTCTATTCGGCACACCAAAATGGCAGACTAGTCCCTTGAAGAACTTGACGGCTGATTGTGTTGTCACCTTTCTAACCGGTTCCACCTCTAGCCACTTTGTGAACTTGTCAATCCCGACATACAGGTACTCAAAGCCCTTGACAGCACGGGGAAAGGGGCCCAGTATGTCGAGCCCCCAGACCGAAAATGGCCAGGAAAGAGGGATTGTTTGAAGGGCTTGGGCTGGCTAATGAAGCTTCTTCGAACGGAACTGGCACTCTTCACACTTGGTTACTAGTGCAGTTGCATCCTGGAGAGTGGTGGGCCAGAAGAATCCTTGCCGGAACGCTTTGCCGGCAAGGGCTCTTGACCCTATGTGGGAGCCACACATGCCTCCACATATCTCCGCCAACAGCTTCAGTTCCTCCTCCTGAGGAATGCACTTCAATTTCATGTCATTCGGTCTCCTCCTGTATAGGGCATCATCCACGAACTAGTACATGCTGGACCGACGGGCTACTTTCTCTGCTTCTTCCTGTTCCTCAGGGAGATCCCCCATTTGGAGGAAACGGACGGTGCGCTGTGCCCATGCCGGAGCCCGGGGCTCGACAGTAAGGACTAAAGGCTCATCTATGGCCGTAGGGGCAGCTGCCTCTACGGTCGGGGCTTGAGGCCCTGCCGGAGGTTGCTGCTCCCCGGCAAGCTTGGGGTACCCGGCAACGTCCTTGCCGGCGGCTCCTGGGAGCTCAACCGGAAAGTACTTGCCGGGGCCCGCCTTCCTTCATTTGTTCTGTCCTGCTAATGGCTCAACGGATGGCTGGGTTAATTGAAGCACAAAGGTACCTGGTTCCACAGGCAACTTGAGGGCAGCGCGTCTCGACAAGTCGTCGGCAATGCTATTCTCTGCTCGGGCAACATGCTCTACTTGTAGACCGTCAAAACACTCCTCCAACTTCCTCACCTCATCCACATAGGCCTCCATCAACGGGCTCTGGTAATCTTTGTTGACTTGCTTGACGACGAGCTGCGAATCACCTCTGATGATGAGCTTCCTGATTTCGAGGTCCGCCGTGATCCTGAGACCGGCAAGCAATCCCTCATACTCCGCCGTGTTGTTCGTTGATTTCTCCCGGCGAAAGTGCATCTGGACTACGTACTTGAGGCACTCTTCGGTGGGTGCGACGAGTAGCACGCCGGCACCAGCGCCTTGTAGCGAGAAAGCTCCATCAAAGTACATAATCCAATCACGTCTCTTCTCCTTGCCGGGAAGGGTGGTCTCTTGAATCTGTTCGTCGGGCGTTGAGGTCCATTCTGCTATGAATTCTGCCAAGGCTCGGCTCTTGATTGTTGAAGTACATTCAAACTTGAGGCTAAAGCTCAACAGTTCGAACGCCCATTCGACGATCCTCCCAGTTGCATCCGGGTTATGCAAGATTCGTTGCAAAGGGAGGCGGGTGACGACGGTGATCTCATGCACTTGGAAGTAGTGATGCAACTTTCTCGAGGCTATGAGGAGGCCGAAAAGTAGCTTCCGCATACCAGAATATCTTGATCTAGCCCCCTACAAGAGGGAACTAACAAAATAAACCGGGTGCTGCACCACCTTCTTCTCCTGTTCAACTTTGCCCATCTGCGCACACTCTTTCCTGCCGGCACTGGGCCTTGCCAGGGGTTCCGCCTTGCCGGCATTAGGCCCTGTAGGGAAGAGCTCCGGCCCACCGTCCGACGGCTCCGCTGCTACTTCTACTTCCTCAAGCTCCCTCTGTGCTACTAGTGCAGCACTGACCACTTGATTCGTCGCCGCTAGATATAGCAGCAACGGCTCTTGTGGCTTAGGTGCGACTAGTATTGGCGTGGTGGAGAGGTACTTCTTCAAATCTTGCAGCTCTGCCTCTGCCTCCGGAGTCCATTCCATTGCACCCGCCTTTTTCAAAATTCTGAAAAAGGGGAGGGCGCGCTCAGCAGATTTGGAGGTGAACCTACTTAGAGCAGCAACGCAGCTGGTGAGCCTACGGACATCTTTGACCCGTCTTGGCGCCTCAATCTGCTTAATCGCTTTGATCTTGTCGGGATTTGCTTCGATTCCGCGTTCAGACACAAAGAACCCAAGAAGTTTGCCGGATGGGACACCGAACACGCACTTCCCTGGGTTGAGCTTGAGGTTGATCCTGCGTAGATTTGCAAATGTTTCTTCCAGATCCTGCACGAGCGTGGCCTTGTCCTTGGTTTTGACCACTATATCATCCATATAGGATTCCATATTTCTATGCAACTGGGGTTCAAAACCAATTTGGACTGCTCGGGAAAATGTCGAACCGGTGCTTTTCAACCCGAAAGGCATCCGTACAAAGCAGTACGTACCACATGGGGTGATGAACGTAGTCTTTTCCTCATCTTCCTTCATCATGAAGATCTGGTGGTATCCTGAGTAGGCGTCGAGGAACGACGGCAGGTCACACCCGGCAGTGGAGTCCACTATCTGGTCAATGCGTGGCAGGGGAAAGTATCTTCCGGACAGGCTTTATTGATATCTGTATAGTCAATACACATCCTCCATTTCACATTTGCCTTACGCACTACCACTGGATTGGCCAACCACGTGGGGTGGAGCACTCCTCTGACCAAGCCTGCTGCCTCCAACTTCCTGCTCTCCTTGATGATGAACTCTTGTCGCTGCAAAGCTTGCTTTCTGACCTTCTGCTTGACGGGCCGCGCATGGGGACAGACAGCAAGGCGGTGCTCAATCACCTCCCTGGGAACGCCGGGGATGTCGAACGCTTGCCATGCAAACACGTCGACATTCGCCCGTAGGAAGGGGACGAGCGCGCTTTCCTATATGCTGTCAAGGGTGGCGCTTATAGTAAAAGGTCCACCCGTGCCACCTTCCCTGATGGGCACCTTTTTTCTGGTGGGGCCACCTTGGACCTCTTGGTCCCACTGGCGGAGCTCTCTGGCACGTCCTCAATGGGAATGCGGCGCTCCAAAGAGGCGCGTTTGCCGGAGGAGGTGCAGGAGCCCCCACCGGGGTCAGAAGTCTTGCCGGAAGGGCCCTTGCTGGGAGGGGCAGAGGCCTTGCCGGTTTCCTTCCTTCCCCGGGTCTCAGCAGCAGGAACAAGTGCCTTGGCGGCAGCTGCTGCAACTGCATCACGGTAGAGTTGGTCGGCGTAGATGAGCGCGTCTTTATTGTCGGAGGGGACGGTGATGATGCTCATCGGCCCGGGCATCTTCAACGTGTTGTAGGCGTAATGTGATGCCGCCATGAACTTGGCCAGCGCTGGGCGGCCGAGGATCCCATTATAGGGTAAGGGGATCTTGGCAACATCAAAAACAATCCTCTCCGTCCGATGATTCAGCTCACCCCCAAATGTGACGGGCAACGTGACCTTAACCTTCAGCTGACTCCTCCCCGGGTTGACCTCTTGAAACGTGCCCGTTTCCTCGAGATCTCCATCTGGGATTTGCAGCCTCTCGATCACGGCAGGCGAGATCAAGTTCAGACCGGCCCCACCGTCAACTAGCACCTTCGTCACCTTGAGGTTGCGTATTGTTGGCGAAACCAACAACGGTAAACACCCGACCGCAGTTGTGCGATCAGGGTGATCCTCGGTGTCAAAAATGATAGGTGTGCTGGACCACTTCAGTGGCCTCTGGGCATCGAACGATGGCTCCGCTGCAGTGACTTCACGCGCCCACTACTTCAATTGGCGGTGAGAGGTGTGCAGTGAGGCGCCACCGTCGACACACATGGCCTCTGTAGCTTTCTGGAACTCGTGCTTGCCGGACTCGTCGTCCTCATCATGATCATCATCTTCCTCCTTCCTGTCGTGGCCCCGAGCAGGTCTCTCTTCTTGATTATCCTTGTCGCAGTGGCCTCCTTGACTGCCACGCTTCTTGCCGGACCCCTCAGCACCATCCTGGCCCTTCTCCTTGTCGTGCCTCTCATATTCAGCTTTCTTCTTCTCTGCAAGCAGCTCAACCTACCATCAATTCTGGAGGTCATGGCCTTTGGTGTGGTGGATCTTGCAGTACTGCGTGTCAGAGCCTCCTGGCTTGTCGGCAGCCGCCAAGGCCCGGCAGGCGGCGCACCCGGCAACTTCCTTGCCGGGGTCGTCAACCTTGGCCTTCTTGGCGGCGCCGGGGTCGCCGGATCCCTCGACGGCAAGCACGGTCTTGCCCTTACGCTTCCTGTTGCGGCGTTGGCCCTTCTTTGCCGGGGCACCGGCGTCTTCGTCTGTGGAGTCGGTTTCTGCCCCGGCATCTTCGTCAGGGTACTTCCTTCCTTCTTCATCCCGTGCGCACCAATCGGCTAGAACATATAGCTCGGCTACATCCTTAACCTTGTTCATCACCAGCTCATCGCGCATCTTACGGTTATGCACATTCTGATGGAACGCACTGATGACAGCGGCGGGATGAACATCTGGGATGTTGTACTGCACAAGGCTGAACCTTTGTATGTACTTGCGCAGGGACTCGCCATCCTTCTGGGGGATGACATGCAAATCACTCGCCTGGCCAGGAGCTTGGTGGCCTCCGGTAAAGGCGCCAGCAAACTCGTGACACAGATCCGACCAAGAAGAGATGGAATCCACTGGCAGGTGCATCAACCATGACATGACATTGGGCTTAAGTGCCAACAAGAAATAATTGGCAAGCACCTTACAGTCGCGAGCCCCGGCAGCTTGCATCGCGATGGTGTTGATGCTAACGAACTCCGACGGGTGAGTCTTGCCGTTGTATTTTTGTCCGACCTCAGGCTTGACCGTGCGGTGGGTGGGCCACTAGAACTGTCGCAGCTCATGGGTAAAGGCTGGACAACCCACCTCGTAAGGTAGGTCACCGGCACCCCCCGGCGTTGGGCGGTCCATAATGGGTCCTGCGCGCCTATCTGACTGATGGCGCGCGTCCTGCCGCCGCTCGATAGTGGTCTGAGCGTCTTCTTGAGCTCGCTCCCGAAGGCCTTGACATTGGCCGCAGCGGGCTCGCGGGTCGGACGACGCTGTAGAAACGTTGTCGCGGGTGTCGGCCCGGCGAGCCGGCGGCTGCTATCGCGGCCGTGGGGCAGGAGAGTGCACCGTGGTCGCAGTGTCTCCGGTCCTCCCACCGTCGGCATGCATCGGCTCGACGGAACGCCGGCATGAGGATCCCGTTGGGCGCGGCTCATCTTTGTTGACGAAGCTGATGAGGCTCCGAATAGTTGCCCTCCACTCGTCGAGCTTCTTCGCAGCTGGAGGGAAGTCGAGGAGTAGTTGCACACGTGCCAATGCTTCCGCTGGTGTGGGTGGCCGCGAAAGCTGTGTGGACCGTGACGCGCTCCGACTTCTAACCATGTTAGAAGGAGCTCTATCACGGTCTCACTGTTGCGCGCCGCTTCCGCCAGCATCTGGGCGCGCACGCCGGCCCGGTGCGTCTTGAGAGTGACGCAAAGGGCTTTTCCCGCGGCGGTGTCTGGAGGCACCGATGTCGCGGCGTTGCTCATCGCCACCATCCGCGACCGCTTCGTCGCCCGCCCGCACTGGTACGGGTGGTTCGGCCCCAGACAAGCCGATCGCTGTGATCGCCTTCTTCTTGGGAGCCATCGCGATGAAGGAGTCGATGAGCTGACTTCAAAACCGGATTTTCACAGCCTCAGCGCCCCTACCTGGCACGCCAAAGATTTCGGGGCTTAAGAACGACACTTATGTGATCCCTCGGGGAGTCCCTCCTACGGTTGGCGGGGTGTGGGGCTGCGCAAAGAGCGGGTCTAGAAGATCAACATGGTGGGATTTTTACCCAGGTTCGGGCCGCAAGCGATGCGTAATACCCTAGTCCTGCTTTGGTGTATATATAGTGTTCTTGAGTTCTTGAACTAGCTACGGTGCGTGCCCAGTCCAAAAAGTCTGAATCCTTCCTCGGTACGCCTCGGGCCTCCTTTTATATGTCAAAGGGGTTGCCACAGTAGAACACAGGAGGTGGAAACTGAAAGTGCTAGTTATCGACTAGAGGGGAGGTGAATAGGCGATTTTTATGAAAGTCTTCAAAACATGAGAGTTTTGAAGACAAACAATAGAAATGATCCTATTGATATGCAGCGGAAGGTAGACTACACTAAGCAAGCCATAGTCAAGTATGCAATGAAGTGAAAGCACGAAGACTAATAGCAGCTAGGTAGTAAAGATCAGGATGGAAGATAGTATGAAGCCAAACAATGATAGTAGTCACACAGTGAAGTCAAACAAGTAGTGCAAGCAGGCAATGACTTCTCGAAGTCAAACTGTAAGTAAGGAGAGGGAGAGGATAGAACCAGTCACTTGTTGAGGACACAGGATTTGTTGGACCAGTTCCAGTTGCTGTGACAACTATACGTCTGGTTAGGGAGGCTGAGATTCAACTCAGAAGACCGCGTCTTCACCTTATTCCCCTTGAGCTAAGGACACCCAGTCCTCGCCCAATCACTCTGGTAAGTCTTCAAGGTAGACTTCCAAACCTTCACAAACTTCGTTCACCGGCGATCCACAATGACTCTTGGATGCTCAGAACGCGATGCCTAACCGGCTGGAGGATTCACAGTCCTCAAGTGTAACAAGTCTTCAGGTCACGCGGACAGAAAGACTTCAGTGATGCCTAACACTCTTTGGCTCTAGGTCTGAGCAGCCACCAATTTATGGTGTAGGGGGTGGGCTATTTATAGCCACTAGGCAACCCGACCTGATTTGTCCGAAATGACCCTGGGTCACTAAGGAAAATGACCCTGGGTCACTAAGGAACTGACACGTGTTACAACGGTCAGATTTCAAACACACGCGGCAGCTTGACTTGGGCTGCAAGTAAAGCTGACTCATCCAGCTCTGGATAAGATTTGCTCTCATTGTCTTCGCTCGAAGACATAGGATTTTGATTGAGCATCACTTCAGTCACTCTGACTTTGTTCACTGGGACCCCACTTAACAGTACGGTGGTTCCTATGACTCAACAAAGAAGAAAAGGAAACAACGAAACAACTAAGTCTTCACGCTCCTTAGTCTTCACGCAATGTCTTCTCTTGTCATAGTCTTCAATGTGAATATCTTCACATACCACCATTGTCTTCAATGTCTTCATACATTTTTAGGGGTCACCTCCGGTAGGTAAACCGAATCAATGAGGGACTACTACCTATGTTATCCTGCAATTCTCAAAAACACATTAGTCCCTCAACCAGGTTTGTCGTCAATACTCCAAAACCAACTAGGGGTGGCACTAGATGCACTTACAATCTCCCCCTTTTTTGTGATTGATGACAAACTGGTTGAAGTTTTCAACGGGGATAAAAGTATGTGAAATTGTAAAGGATTTTAGGTATTGTCTTCATAAGTAGCAAAAGGCTCCCCCTGAAGATGTGCATACAAGTAATTTGCTTTTGGAATGCAAATGCACATGGCAGGTTGTACTTGTGGAGATCCTCTTCAACTTATGAAGACAATTCATCATGCATGATTTGATATAACGAAGATAATGACATGCATAATGAAAAATGGATGTCTGCAATATGACTTCGTGCGGGATTTATCATCGCATCACAGAATAGCAAACAAGTAGCAGACGACCATCAAGTTTAAGTGTTACAACTCAAAGAACCAAATGTATCAAAAGCGAGAGTTGTAAACACTAGTCAAAATATAAAGCAACCGCCCATATGGACCCGCTTGAAGACGATCAACTCATATGCTTCTCCTCCTTTTGTTAGTAAGGACCAAAAAGGTTTGAAGACATAGAGCCTCTACTCGTTCCCAGAAGGAGTAGGAGAAGCTGCAGGGTTGGCGTCGGGGTTTGGCGGTGCAGAAGAACTTGGTGCAGTGTCGATACGCGCTCAAGTTGGAGGTGGTGAGGTAGCATCATCTTGATCGTCCATGACTCTGGCATTCACCGTTGCTGCTGAGGAGGAATAATCAGAGTCTTCAAGAGAGGGAGTTCGACGCAAGACAACATTCCTTGGAGGAGTGGAGTCAAAACTTGAATCTTTTAGTGAAGCCATCGTCTTGAAGATCTGCTTCAGCACTCAGCAATGTCAAACTCTTCCATGACCTCCGACAGGTTTCATGTGTAACAAAGGCATTCTTGGTGGCAAGATTGCAAATGCGATTGATGTCCACCAAGAAGCTTTGCATCTGCCGCTTCAGCCAGTAGTGATGCTTATCCTATTTCTGATGCAGGGCAACGAGAAGCTCTCGGTCATTGAGAACACGAGATCGCTTCCGAGGCCTTTGAGCAATAGTGCTTTAAGTGGCTTCAGTTTGAGCACGGTGAGGTAAGCGTGTATTGCCAGCCAAAGGATAAACACGAGTGATGGCCTGGACTCCTTCAATGGGCTGCGTGAAGCTTTGGTGATCAGCATTGTGAAGACAAATGGGATGCTTGGTAGGCTCGGGGTATATGGCTTCAACTAACATATCAACCTCTGGCAGAAAGATCAGATGGTTGTGAGCAGAGGGCTAATAGTTGACAGCTGAATGAAGCTTGATGAGGCGCATAACCCACAGAGCATAGAACTTCAGTCCAAAGAGATCAGAGCCTGATGCAGCCAACTGCCTGATAAAGAAGTCTTGAGCATTGAAGCTGATGCCGTTGAAGATATAAAAGACCAAAGTCTTCATTGCTCCTTCAAGTTTCGCTACTGAAGAATGTCCTTTGACAGGCCATAGAGTGCACTTGAGGATATGATAAATAGTGCAGGGCAGATACTCTAGGTCTTCAACAAAGAACTCCTTTGGGTAATCAGCGTCATGTGGCAGAGGCTTCATCATGCTCAGCATTTGGCTCATGTTGGTCTCTGGCTTCTGAAAGATGCTCTCCAATGCATTGCGGTGAAGCTGACGACCAGGTTCATATAGTTCACCTGGAGTGGGCAGACCAGTGAGCTCAATGATGTCAAGAGCTTTAGCTTCATGGTGTACGTTGTCTGTCATCCACTCAAGGACCCATGTCTTCGGATCCCTATTGTAGCCGCGAATGTGGAGGGTGGCATAGAATTGCAGTAGAAGCTCTTCATTCCAATGCTCCTTATCAGTCACAAAATTCAGCAATCCAGCATCACGAAAGCAGTCAAGGGCTTCTTCAAGGCACGGCAATCCAGCAATGGCTTCACAGTCAAGACGCATATGAGGGAAGATGCGCCCTTGATCATAGAGAACACATGAGTAGTAGCTGCGCTGCTGATAGCTCCAGAACCGATCAGATGAAATCCTTGGCTTGGAATAGGGGTTCTTGGCGCTATCAAAGAAAGTGTTGTGCACAATGAAGACATTTGCATTGAAGGACCCTGGTGAAGTGGCAGTACCTAGAAACCTGGGCAGTCTTGGCTTTGGCTTCTGGACCTGAGGCCTGTGCTCGACATGATAGTCAAATTGTGGACCAGCAGCAGGAGGAGGAACCAGAATGGGCCATCTGACAGTGACCAGCTGACCATAATTGTATGCTTGCTCGATAGTGTGTGGCCTTGGAGGCGGTACTGGAGCAGTGGCATTGGCATTAACTTCAGGCTGCAGATTTGCTTCAGGTGCAGCATTGGCTTCAGGTGCAATCACTTCAGGCACCACATTAACTGCAGGTGCCACATTGGCTTCAACCATGACAACATCATTGGCTTCAGTGTTTGCGTTGGTGGCCGCCTTAGTATATTAACCTCCACTTGAGTAGTTGGAGGGTCGGACACGTTCTCCCTTAGAACAACTTCAGGGTTGGTTGGGGTGTAGCAACACGATCTTCTTCAACTCTTGGTTCTTCTTGGTCATCGGCTGATGCAGCCGGAATATCTTCAGCCGCGTTGGCTTCAGACTCGGAGTTGTTCACGGTTGGAGAGGCTTCAGGAAATACTTGGCGTGATACCGATTGGCGCTCTTCTCCTTCTAGAACACTCGACAAAGTGACTTGAGGCCTTGGTCCCTTACCAAGCCTGCGGAAAGTTGTCGACGCTTGTGGAGATGGATTAGGTTAGGCCTCAAAGTCATCATCTTCAAGCACCGGAGTGGTGACTTGAGTTGGGGAGTAGTTGGTGTTTCTTCTTCACGGGGTGAGTTTTGTGGGTGATCAGCCCATGAGTCATCCTGAGCAATTGGCGTCAAAGGACGACCAATGCTGATGAGTTTGCTGTTCGTAAGAACAGGCGATGATACCACATTCTGCTCGATCTGAGGAAGGACTTCATCATCTTCTACATTGTCTTGTTGACCAATGTCTTCAGCTGCGGTGGGGTCAACAGCTAGAATGTCTTCAGCTTCAGGAGCCTCTGGGGAAGCAGGCTCATGAACTATCAAACGACGTTCTTGTTGTGCAGATGCAGGACGAGCAACAGAAATTGGCTCGACGACAAGGGGCTCTGTGGGAGCAGCCCAATCTTTCTTCTTGGTCTTGCGCTTCTTGGTGGGTGGAGCATCGTCAGTGGTGTTCTTGGTCTTGCGCTTTCTGGCTTTGGCTTCGGCTTCCCTTGTCTTCTGAAGCTCTGAAGCCACTATGGGGACCTTAGGCCTCCCACCTGTCATACTAGCGGGGAAGACAATGCGAGGTTCTTCCTGCCTGGATGGTTCAGCTTGGTCCACAGTAGGCTTCTTCTGCTTGGCAGCCATCTTAGGGTCGATGTCAGGATGCCCAAGTGCCTTGCGCTTCTCAGCTTCATTGTAAGCTTGAACACACTTTGCAGCCAGAAGCTTCATTCGCTCTCGAGAACCATTGGCTTCTTCATTTTTCTTGTGAAACGCTTCCTTGAGCTCATGCAGCATGACCTTGAAGTTCTGGACGTCTGTTACGCTGAGCTTGGCCATGTGCTTCTTGAACTGAGCCTTTTCATAGTCGATCTTGTGCTTCAGCTCAACAATTTTCTGTGCAAGAGCCAGCTCAGGAGCAATGGCGCCATGAAAGGAGACGCTTAGGCCGACGGGAAGTTGCAGATCATCAAAGCTGAGATTATGGTATCAAACCACTCATCAATGAAATTGTTTAACACTTCCACGTCAAAGAGAGGCAAATCATTGAAGATTTCTGCCTCTTGCTTGCTCTTTATCAACAGTTCAAGAGCGTCATCAGCAAGATCGTCGTCACTCGACAGATCAATGGCGTCGTTCTCATTCCTCAGAAGAGCAGCAGGGGTCAGAGCTGAACCAGTGGTGTGCATGGGCTTCTTTTTCTTCTTCTCGGACTTGGAGATGCGTGAGAGATCATCTGACTGCACACTTGGTGCAGGAGGAGCAGTGGCCACAAGCTTCGCTCGCGAAGCTTTTGGTGCAAGGGATGGCTTCGAAGCCTTGGGATTCTTCAGCTTTTTAGGCTTTGGTGGTGCAGGCGCTTCGTCCAAATCAGCGTCGTCTGCAAGTTGATCCACGGCAGTCCCTTGAACCAAGATATGAGTGATGAGACCTTCTAGATTGTAGAAGGGCCCAACAAGATTGGGTTCAGCTTCGCGTGTGCCATCGGTACGAGGAGCAGAGGGACCAGGATTGAAGTCTAATCCCCGCGACTTCTTGTTCTCTTTGGCCGAGTTCTTGGCAAACTGAAAGTTGCGCTTAAACAGATTATCGTCACGACACCATAGCAATGAAGATGGGTCGGCATCAACAGGCTACAGTCCATGGACCATGCAAGGGTAGAAGCCTTGATCAATGGCTTCAGCTCTGGACCTTGGTGGAAGATTTTTGTACAAGATGTCTCCCCAGGGTCGCTTGATGGCATTCTTCTCAGCATATTCCTGGGTCACGAACATGTACTTGTACCATTGTTCCGCCCAATATCTTCGAATCCATTGGATTCTTGTTTTGCGCTGATTGTAGTCTTCCTCCGGATCTGTCTTGTACAGCTCATAGAGATCTGGTGGCAAATCCTTCGATGTATTCCCACGCGCTGTCTGCCACCCTTCCTTGCTGACTTATCTGTTGCCATGAAGTTCAGACTGAATGGCTTCAACACTGTCAAGGGCTTTCGTCTGCTGGTCAGACAGGAACTGGCTTCGGGAGAGTTGATATGATGCTGTAAGAATTCTGCAAATGAATGCAGACTATGAGAACCAAGGGATTCTCCCACGGACATGTACCTTTGACAACATTAGAGATGCGAGGGAAGGGGAAGAGGTCATATGCATTCTCAGAAGATTTTGAAGATAAATCAGTTTAGAAGACATTGACCTCATAGCGCGAAGACATTGACCTTATTAGTTGGTTCCAGATTTGTACGAATTCAAGAATAAGTACAAGTGAGGAATCTAACCACGTGTGAAGCGTAAGTGAATATACTTGGCATCATATGAGATGCAGAACATGATGATCCAAATTTCTGGAGGCAGAAACTACTTTTGGTAGAAAGGATGAATCTTTAGGATAAAAAAGATGGTAAAAAGAGAGTTTTAATTTACCACACGATGAACTGCTAGACGGAGTAGAAGATGAGGCCGAGCAGTTTGATCTTCCGTGCCCTAACTTGGCGACGGAGGACACCTACGGCGGCGGCGGAGAAGACGATGTCCGCGGCCGGCGTGAAGACGGCGTCGGTGAGGTCGCGGCAGCTAAGCGCTTCGTCGCCGGCGTCGTCGTGAGCTAGCTGTGGCGCTAGGGTTTGTTGAGGTGGAGAGGTGGAAGAAGTGTTTTGACCGTGATGGGATGTGCATTTATAGGGAGAGGGATGGCACAACGCAATTACGCAAGTTCCCTTGGCGGTTCACATCCGAGGGACACGTGGCGAACATGCAACACATTGGGAGTTGTCCCATGTTCCCACGCACGCCTGGACTGTCGGGTGGTCGTTCCGGCTTCTCCGGGTTTCTGGCAATAAGAATTGAGCATTTAAAACAAATTTAATGTTTGTCTCTATATCTTCTGCTGACAAGGACGCAGAGAAGACATTCGACAGTTCCAACAGAATGCATATGATTTGGATAGATATAGTTTGAGGTAGAAAGCATAGAGAGGTTAGGGTCCGATCACATTCACTTAGTTCAAAAGATTCAAACGAGAAGACATAGCTATAAGTGAATTTTGTAGAGGACAAAACACTAATATATGTATATATCAGAATAAGACCAAATCAACATTGTGAAGATAAACATGAAGTCATGTTGATATTGAAGACAAACCAAATGCGAAGACATAGGAAATGTAACGCCAGGAGAAACACTTCAAACAAAAATTTTGTGGTGGCGTTACCCACCATAGGAAGTATTAGACCCAGACACGGCGCACAATTATCGTGGCGCTCCGAAGTCAAATTCCGCGTTAATGTATTCACACTTAGAGTGTAAGTCTTCATTGATTGAAGATATACTTTACTTCGTGTGTTGCACATCTAAGTCATCAACATGCATAAGTGTTAGGTTGTGTGCCTGATCACAGGACATTTGAGGATTCCAAGATATTTAGCTCTCACCGCAACTTGCAAAACCTTTTCTCATCCAAGGGCTTTGTGAAGATATGTGCAAATTGCTCTTCAGTGTTGACGTGAATGATGTCAATATCTTCCTTCATAACATGATCTTTGAGAAAGTGATGACGAATTTCAATGTGCTTTGTCTTCGAGTGCTGAACTGGGTTGTTGGCAATCTTGATGGCGCTTTCCTTGTCGCAATAGAGTGGTAGTTGTTTCAGATGGATGCCATAGTCCTTGAGTGTTTGCTTCATCCATAAAAGTGGAGCACAGCAAGATCCAGCAGCAATGTATTTAGATTCAGCAGCAATGTATTTAGATTCAGCAGTGGAGAGTGATACACAGTTCTGCTTCTTTGAAGACCAACAGACAAGTGATCCTCCCAGAAAGTGACATGTGCCTGATGTTGACTTGCGATCCACCTTGTCACCAGCATAGTCAGCATCCGAGAATCCAACTAGATCAAACTCTGAGCCCTTTGGATACCTTAATCCTAATGTTGGGGTGTAAGCCAAATATCAAAGAATTCGCTTCACAGCTAAGTGATGCGATTCCTTTGGTGCCGCTTGGAATCGAGCACACATGCAAACACTAAGCATAATATCTGGCCTAGATGCACATAAATAAAGTAAAGAACCAATCATGGAGCGGTATACCTTTTGATCGAACTCTTTACCATTGGTGTCAGGAACCAGATAACTCTTGGTTGGCATCGGCGTCGTGTAACCTTTGCAGTCTTGCATTCCAAACTTCTTCAGGCAATCTTTGAGATATTTCTCTTGAGATATGAAGATGCCATTGCTTTGTTGACGGATTTGAAGACCAAGGAAGAACTTCAGCTCACCCATCATTGACATTTGATATTGCTCTTGCATCATGTGTCCAAATTCATCATTGTATTTCTGGTTGGTGCAGCCGAAGATAATGTCATCCACGTATATTTGGCACACAAATAGTTCACCATCATATGTCTTCGTGAAGAGTGTGGGATCCAGGGAACCAGGTTTGAAGCCTTTGCTCTTCAGGAAGTCTTTGAGTGTATCATACCAAGTGCGAGGGGCTTGTTTGAGGCCATACAGTGCCTTGTTTAGCTTGTACACCATATCAAGACGTTTTGGGTCTTCAAAGCCAGGAGGTTGTGCAACATACACTTCTTCTTCAATCTTTCCGTTGAGAAATGCACTCTTCACATCCATTTGATACAGCAGGATGTTGTGATGATTTGCATAGGCTAGTAATATGCGAATAGCTTCAAGCCTAGCCACGGGAGCAAACGTTTCATCAAAGTCAATCAACTCAACTTGAGTGTATCCTTGAGCAACAAGGCGAGCCTTGTTTCTCACAACTTGACCATGCTCATCTTGCTTGTTGCGATATATCCATTTTGTGCCTATTATGTTGTGCTTGCGAGGGTCAGGACGCTTGACAAGTTCCCAGACATTGTTCAGCTTGAACTGTTGAAGCTCTTCTTGCATAGCTTCAATCCATTCAAGTTCCATGAAGCCTTCAGCAACTTTCTTGGGTTCAGATATTGAGACAAATGCAAAGTGCCCACAGAAATTTGCTAGCCGTGTTGCTCTTGAACGAGTGAGTGGACCAGGCGCATTGATGCCATCAATTATCTTCTCAATCTATACTTCATTTGCAACACGAGGATGAACCGGACGAAGATTTTGCTCTTGCTGATCATTTTCATCGTTAGGAGGGTTGTCTTCGGGCTGAGCATTGTCTTCAGGTTGATTAGGTGCAGAAATGATAAGTTCCTCTTCAGGCTGTGCTTCAGACGGTATGATTCACTAGGTGGAACTTCATCTAGTACATTTGGCAGGTGCTCTCTTTGCGACCTGTTAGTCTCATTGAACCGCACATCCACAGTTTCAACCACTTTATAGTTAAAGAGGTTGAAGACTCAGTAGGAGTGTGAATCCTTTCCGTAACCAAGCATAAAACCTTCATGTGCTTTTGGTGCAAATTTTGAAGTGTGATGTGGATCCTTGATCCAGCACCTAGCACCAAATACTCTGAAGTAACTGACATTTGGCTTCTTACCAGTGAGGAGTTCATAGGATGTTTTCTTTAGAAGCTTGTGAAGATAAACACGGTTGATGACATGGCATGCAGTATCAATAGCTTCAGGCCAGAACTTTCTTGGAGTCTTGTATTCATCAAGCATTGTCCGTGCCATCTCAATGAGCGTTCTGTTCTTGCGCTCCATGATGCCATTCTGTTGAGGTGTGTATGGAGCTGAGAACTCATGAGTGATGCCCAATGTATCCAGGTAAAGATCGAGGCCGGTGTTCTTGAACTCTGTGCCATTGTCACTTCTGATATGCTTGATCTTGACGCCATAATTGTTCATGGCACGGTTGTTGAAGCATTTGAAGACATCCTGCACTTAAGTCTTGTAGAGAATTATATGCACCCATGTATATATGGAATAATCATCAACAATGACGAAGCCATAGAGACAAGCAGTAGTAGTGAGAGTAGAGTAGTGAGTACGGCCAAATAAGTCCATGTGTAGCAACTCGAAGGGTTGATATGTCGTCATGATTGTCTTCGAGGGATGCTTGGCCCTAGTCATCTTTCCAGCTTCGCAGGCACCGCACAAGTGATCCTTCTTTAACTTGACACCCTCGATGCCTATGAGATGCTACTTCTTTTCGAGAGTGTGTAAGTTCCTCATGCCAGCATGCCCTAGCCTCCGATGCCAGAGCCAGCACTCTGACGCTTTTGATAGAAGACATACTGCAAACTGTGATCCTGCTGAGAAATCTACCATATACAGATCATCTTTCTGGTACCCTTCAAAGACTAGAGACTTGTCAGATTCCATTAGTACAAGGCAACGGTATTTTCCAAATATCGCAATCATGTTCAAGTCACAAAGCATTGAGACAGACATTAAGTTGAAACCAAGGGATTCAACAAGCATCACTTTACCCATGTGCTCATCCTTTGAGATTGCAACTCTACCTAGTCCCAATACCTTGCTTTTACCAGTCTCAGCAAATGTGATGTGACTCTTGTCAAATGGACGTAAGGTTGAGTCCATGAGAAGACTTCGATCACTAGTCATATGGTTAGTGCATCCGCTGTCCATAATCCATTCTGAAGCATGAGGTGTCATACCCTATAGTACAGTTAGGGGGATAGGCTTCACCAAGAGTATTGTGAAGCATAAACATTTGATGCACAAGAGGATTATCAAAGCTCAGATCAAGATTAGGACTGATAGGATGATTGGCAAACGATTCACGAACAAAATACATAGTAAGACCATTTGGGCATTTGATCTTGCGCCTTACAAGATGTTTTAGGTCCCCAGCATTAGCATCAGACGCCTTTGATTTCCGGCTGGAGACCTTTCCCTGCAAAAGAAATTTAATTCTTCTTAACCACCCACTGAAGGAAATATGCCCTAGAGGCAATAATAAAGTATTATATATTTCCTTATATCATGATAAATGTTTATTATTCATGCTAGAATTGTATTAACCGGAAACTTGATACATGTGTGAATACATAGACAAACAGAGTGTCACTAGTATGCCTCTACTTGACTAGCTCGTTAATCAAAGATGGTTATGTTTCCTAGCCATGGACATAAGTTGTCATTTGATTAACGAGATCACCTCATTAGAAGAATGACGTGATTGACTTGACCCATTCCGTTAGCTTAGCACTCGATCGTTTAGTATGTTGCTATTGCTTTCTTCATGACTTATACATGTTCCTATGACTATGAGATTATGCAACTCCCGTTTACCGGAGGAACACTTTGTGTGCTACCAAACGTCACAACATAAATGGGTGATTATAAAGGTGCTCTACAGGTGTCTCCAAAGGTACTTGTTGGGTTGGCGTATTTCGAGATTAGGATTTGTCACTCCAATTGTCGGAGAGGTATCTCTGGGCCCACTCGGTAATGCACATCACTATAAGCCTTGCAAGCATTGTGACTAATGAGTTAGTTGCGGGATGATGTGTTACGGAACGAGTAAAGAGACTTTCCGGTAACGAGATTGAACTAGGTATCGATATACAGACGATCAAATCTCGGGCAAGTAACATACCGGTGACAAAGGGAACAACGTATGTTGTTATGCGGTCTGACCGATAAAGATCTTCGTAGAATATGTGGGAGCCAATATGGGCATCCAGGTCCCGCTATTGGTTATTGACCGGAGACGTGTCTCGGTCATGTCTACATAGTTCTCGAACCCGTAGGGTCCGCACGCTTAACGTTACGATGACAGTTTTATTGAGTTTTGATGTACCGAAGGAGTTCGGAGTCCCGGATGAGATCGGGGATATGACGAGGAGTCTCGAAATGGTCGAGACGTAAAAATCGATATATTGGACGACTATATTCGGACTTCGGAAAGGTTCCGAGTGATTCGGGTATTTTTCGGAGTACCGCAGAGTTACGGGAATTCGTATTGGGCCTTAATGGGCCATACGGGAAAGGAGAAAAAGGCCTCAAAAGGTGGCCGCACCCCTCCCCATGGTCTGGTCCGAATTGGACTAGGGAAGGGGGCGCACCCTTCCTTCTTTCTCCTTCCCCCTTCCCTTCTCCTACTCCCACAAGGAAAGGAGGAGTCCTACTCCCGGTGGGAGTAGGACTCCCCCCTATGGCGCGCCTCTCCTCTTGGCCGGCTGCCTCCCCCTTGCTCCTTTATATACGGGGGCAGGGGGCACCCCAGAGACACAACAATTGATCCTTGAGATCTCTTAGCCGTGTGCGGTGCCCCCTCCACCAAATTACACCTCGATAATACCGTTGCGGAGCTTAGGCGAAGCCCTGCGTCGGTGGAACATCATCATCATCGTCACCACGCCGTCGTGCTGACGAAACTCTCCCTCAACACTCGGCTGGATCGGAGTTCGAGGGACGTCATCGAGCTGAACGTGTGTAGAACTCGGAGGTGCCGTACGTTCGGTACTTGATCGGTCGGATCGTGAAGACGTACGACTACATCAACCGCGTTGTGATAACGCTTCCGCTATCGGTCTACGAGGGTACGTGGACAACACTCTCCCCTCTCGTTGCTATGCATCACCATGATCTTGCGTGTGCGTAGGAAATTTTTTGAAATTACTACGTTCCCCAACAGTGGCATCCGAGCCTGGTTTTATGCGTTGATGCTATGCACGAGTAGAACACAAGTGAGTTGTGGGCGATATAAGTCATACTGCTTACCAGCATGTCATACTTTGATTCAACGGTATTGTGAGATGAAGCGGCCCGGACCGACATTACGCGTACGCTTACGCGAGACTGGTTTCACCGTTGCGAGCACTCGTTGCTTAAAGGTGACCGGCGGGTGTTTGTCTCTCTCACTTTAGTTGAACCGAGTGTGGCTACGCCCGGTCCTTGCGAAGGTTAAAACAGCACCAACTTGACAAACTATCGTTGTGGTTTTGATGCGTAGGTAAGAACGGTTCTTGCTAAGCCCGTAGCAGCCACGTAAAACATGCAACAACAAAGTAGAGGACGTCTAACTTGTTTTTGCAGGGCATGTTGTGATGTGATATGGTCAAGACATGATGTGATATAATGTGTTGTATGAGATGATCATGTTTTGTAACCGAGTTATCGGCAACTGGCAGGAGCCATATGGTTGTCGCTTTATTGTATGCAATGCAATCGCCATGTAATGCTTTACTTTATCACTAAGCGGTAGCGATAGTCATAGAAGCATAAGATTGACGAGACGACAACGATGCTACGATGGAGATCAAGGTGTCACGCCGGTGACGATGGTGATCATGACGGTGCTTCGGAGATGGAGATCACAAGTACAAGATGATGATGGCCATATCATATCACTTATATTGATTGCATGTGATGTTAATCCTTTATGCATCTTATCTTGCTTTGTTTGACGGTAGCATTATAAGATGATCCTTCACTAAATTATCAAAGTATAAGTGTTCTCCCTGAGTATTCACCGTTGCGAAAGTTCTTCGTGCTGAGACACCACGTGATGATCGGGTGTGATAGGCTCTACGTTCAAATACAATGGGTGCAAAACAGTTGCACACGCGGAATACTCAGGTTAAACTTGACGAGCCTAGCATATAACAGATATGGCCTCGGAACACGGAGACCGAAAGGTCGAGCGTGAATCATATAGTAGATATGATCAACATAGTGATGTTCACCATTGAAACTACTCCATCTCACGTGATGATCGGACATGGTTTAGTTGATATGGATCACGTGATCACTTAGAGGATTAGAGGGATGTCTATCTAAGTGGGAGTTCTTAAGTAATATGATTAATTGAACTTAAATTTATCATGAACTTAGTCCTGATAGTATTTTTGCAAATTATGTTGTAGATCAATAGCTCGCGTTGTTGCTTCCCTGTGTTTATTTTTGATATGATTCCTAGAGTAAATTATGTTGAAAGATGTTAGTAGCAAAGATGCGGATTGGATCCGTGATCTGAGGATTATCCTCATTGCTGCATAGAAGAATTATGTCCTTGATGCACCGCTAGGTGACAGACCTATTGCAGGAGCAGATGCAGACGTTATGAACGTTTGGCTAGCTCAATATGATGACTACTTGATAGTTTAGTGCACCATGCTTAAACGGCTTAGAATCGGGACTTCAAAGACGTTTTGAACGTCATGGACCATATGAGATGTTCCAGGAGTTGAAGTTAATATTTCAAGCAAATACCCGAGTTGAGAGATATGAAGTCTCCAGCAAGTTCTATAGCTAAAATATGGAGGAGAATCGCTCAACTAGTGAGCATGTGCTCAGATTGTCTGAGTACTACAATCACTTGAATCAAGTGGGAGTTAATCTTCCAGATAAAATAGTGATTGACAGAATTCTCTAGTCACCATCACCTAGTTAGTAGAACTTCGTGATGAACTATAGTATGCAAGAGATGACGAAAGTAATTCCCGAGCTCTTCGTGATGCTGAAATCGACGAAGGTAGAAATAAAGAAAAACATCAAGTGTTGATGGTTGACGAGACCACTAGTTTCAAGAAAAGGGCAAAGGTAAGAAGGGGAACTTCAAAAAGAACGGCAAGCAAGTTGCTACTCAAGTGAAGAAGCCCAAGTCTGTACCTAAGCCTGAGACTAAGTGCTTCTACTACAAAGGGACTAGTCACTGGAGACGGAACTGCCCCAAGTATTTGGTGGATAGGAAGGATGGCAAAGTGAACAAAGGTATATTGGATATACATGTTATTGATGTGTACTTACTAGTGTTTATAGCAACCCCTCAGTATTTGATACTGGTTCAGTTGCTAAAGAGTAGTAACTCAAAACGGGAGTTGCAGAATAAACAGAGACTAGTAAAAAGCGAGGTGACGATGTGTGTTGGAAGTAGTTCCAAGATTGATATGATCATCATCGCGCACTCCCTGTACTTTCGGGATTAGTGTTGAAACTAAATAAGTGTTATTTGGTGTTTGCGTTGAGCATGAATATGATTTGATCATGTTTATTGCAATACGGTTATTCATTTAAGTTAGAGAACAATTGTTGTTCTGTTAACATGAATAAAAACCTTCTATGGTCATACACACCAACGAAAATGGTTTGTTGGATCTCGATCGTAGTGATACACATAATCATAATATTGAAGCCAAAAGATGCAAAAGTTAATGATGATAGTGCAACTTATTTGTGGCACTGCCGTTTAGGTCATATTGGTGTAAAGCGCATGAAGAAACTCCATACTGATGGGATTTTGGAATCACTTGATTATGACTCACTCGATGCTTGCGAACCGTGCCTCATGGGCAAGATGACCAAAATACCGTTCTCCGGAACTATGGAGAGAGCAACAGATTTGTTGGAAATCATACATACAGATGTATGTGGTCCGATGAATATTGAGGCTCGTGGCGGATATCGTTATTTTCTCACCTTCACAGATGATTTGAGCAGATATGGGTATATCTACTTAATGAAACACAAGTCTGAAACATTTGAAAAGTTCAAAGAATTTCAGAGTGAAGTTGAAAATCATCGTAACAAGAAAATAAAATTCCTACGATCTGATCGTGGAGGAGAATATTTGAGTTACGAGTTTGGCCTACATTTGAAACAATGCGGAATAGTTTCGCAACTCACGTCACCCGGAACACCACAGCGTAATGGTGTGTCCGAACATCGTAATCGTACTTTATTAGATATGGTGCGATATATGATGTCTCTTACCGATCTACCACTATTGTTTTGGGGTTATGCATTAGAGACAACTGCATTCACGTTAAATAGGGCACCATCAAAATCCGTTAAGACGACGCCTTATGAATTGTGGTTTAGCAAGAAACCAAAGTTGTCGTTTCTTAAAAGTTTGGGGTTGCGATGCTTATGTGAAAAGGTTTCATCCTGATAAGCTCAAACCCAAATCGGAGAAATGTGTCTTCATAGGATACCCAAAGGAGACAGTTGGGTACACCTTCTATCACAGATCCGAAGGTAAGACATTCGTTGCTAAGAATGGATCCTTTCTAGAGAAGGAGTTTCTCTCGAAAGAAGTGAGTGGGAGGAAAGTAGAACTTGATGAGGTAACTGTACCTGCTCCCTTATTGGAAAGTAGTTCATCACAGAAATCTGTTCCTCTCACTCCTACACCAATTAGTGAGGAAGTTAATGATGATGATCATGTAACTTCAGATCAACTTACTACCAAACCTCGTAGGTAAACCAGAGTAAGATCCACACCAGAGTGGTACGGTAATCCTGTTCTGGAGGTTATGTTACTAGACCATGACGAACCTACGAACTATGAAGAAGCGATGGTGAGCCCAGATTCTGCAAAATGGCTTGAGGCCATGAAATCTGAGATGAGATCCATGTATGAGAACAAAGTGTGGACTTTGGTTGACTTGCCCGATGATCGGCAAGCAATTGAGAATAAATGGATCTTCAAGAGGAAGACGGACGCTGATAGTAGTGTTACTATCTACAAAGCTAGAATTGTCGCAAAAAGGTTTTCGACAAGTTCAAAATGTTGACTACGATGAGAGTTTCTCACTCGTATCTATGCTTAAGTCTGTCCGAATCATGTTAGCAATTGCCGCATTTTATGAAATATGGCAAATGGATAAACAAAACTGCATTCCTTAATGGATTTATTAAAGAAGGGTTGTATATGATGCAACCAGGAAGTTTTGTCAATCCTAAAAGTGCTAACAAAATATGCAAGCTCCAGGGATCCATCTATGGACTGGTGCAAGCATCTCGGAGTTGGAATATACGCTTTGATAAGTTGATCAAAGGATATAGTTTTATACAGACTTGCGGTGAAGCCTGTATTTACAAGAAAGTGAGTGGGAGCACTACAGCATTTCTGATAAGTATATGTGAATGACATATTGTTGATCGGAAATAATGTAGAATTATTCTGCAAAGCATAAAGGAGTGTTTGAAAGGAGTTTTTCAAAGAAAGACCTCGGTGAAGCTGCTTATATATTGAGCATCAAGATCTATAGAGATAGATCAAGACGCTTGATAAGTTTTTTTTCAATAAGTACATACCTTAACAAGATTTTGAAGTAGTTCAAAATAGAACAGTCAAAGAAAGAGTTCTTGCCTGTGTTACAAGGTGTGAAATTGAGTAAGACTCAAAGCCCGACCACGACAGAAGATAGAAAGAGAGTGAAAGTCATTCCCTATGCCTTGGCCATAGGTTCTATAAAGTATGCCATGCTGTGTACCAGATCTATTGTATACCCTACACTGATTTTGGCAAGGGAGTACAATAGTGATTTAGGAGTAGATCACTGGACAACGGTCAAAATTATCCTTGGTGGAATAAGGATATGTTTCTCGATTATGGAAGTGACAAAAGGTTCGTCGTAAAGGGTTACGTCGATGCAAGTTTTTGACACTAATCTAGATGACTCTAAGTCTCGGTCTAGATACATATTGAAAGTGGGAGCAATTAGCTAAGAGTAGCTCCGTGCAGAGCATTGTAGACATAGAAATTTGCAAAATACTTACGGATCTGAATATGACAGACCCGTTGACTAAAATTATCTCACAATCAAAACATGATCACACCTTAGTACTCTTTGGGTGTTAATCACATAGCGATGTGAACTAGATTATTGACTCTAGTAAACCCTTTGAGTGTTGGTCACATAGAGATGTGAACTATGGGTGTTAATCACATGGTGATGTGAATTATTGATGTTAAATCACATGGCGATGTGAACTAGATTATTGACTCTAGTGCAAGTGGGAGACTGAAGGAAATATGCCCTAGAGGCAATAATAAAGTATTATATATTTCCTTATATCATGATAAATGTTTATTATTCATGCTACAATTGTATTAACCGGAAACTTGATACATGTGTGAATACATAGACAAACAGAGTGTCACTAGTATGCCTCTACTTGACTATCTCGTTAATCAAAGATGGTTATGTTTCCTAGCCATGGACATAAGTTGTCATTTGATTAACGAGATCACCTCATTAGAAGAATGACGTGATTGACTTGACCCATTCCGTTAGCTTAGCACTCGATCGTTTAGTATGTTGCTATTGCTTTCTTCATGACTTATACATGTTCCTATGACTATGAGATTATGCAACTCCCGTTTACCGGAGGAACACTTTGTGTGCTACCAAACGTCACAACGTAAATGGGTGATTATAAAGGTGCTCTACAGGTGTCTCCAAAGGTACTTGTTGGGTTGGCGTATTTCGAGATTAGGATTTGTCACTCCAATTGTCGGAGAGGTATCTCTGGGCCCACTCGGTAATGCACGTCACTATAAGCCTTGCAAGCATTGTGACTAATGAGTTAGTTGCGGGATGATGTGTTACAGAACGAGTAAAGAGACTTGCCGGTAACGAGATTGAACTAGGTATCGATATACCGACGATCAAATCTCGGGCAAGTAACATACCGGTGACAAAGGGAACAACGTATGTTGTTATGCGGTCTGACCGATAAAGATCTTCGTAGAATATGTGGGAGCCAATATGGGCATCCAGGTCCCGCTATTGGTTATTGACCGGAGACGTGTCTCGGTCATGTCTACATAGTTCTCGAACCCGTAGGGTCCGCACGCTTAACGTTACGATGACAGTTTTATTGAGTTTTGATGTACCGAAGGAGTTCGGAGTCCCGGATGAGATCGGGGATATGACGAGGAGTCTCGAAATGGTCGAGACGTAAAAATCGATATATTGGACGACTATATTCGGACTTCGGAAAGGTTCCGAGTGATTCGGGTATTTTTCGGAGTACCGCAGAGTTACGGGAATTCGTATTGGGCCTTAATGGGCCATACGGGAAAGGAGAAAAAGGCCTCAAAAGGTGGCCGCACCCCTCCCCATGGTCTGGTGCGAATTGGACTAGGGAAGGGGGCGCACCCTTCCTTCTTTCTCCTTCCCCCTTCCCTTCTCCTACTCCCACAAGGAAAGGAGTCCTACTCCCGGTGGGAGTAGGACTCCCCCCTATGGCGCGCCTCTCCTCTTGGCCGGCTGCCTCCCCCTTGCTCCTTTATATACGGGGGCAGGGGGGCACCCCAGAGACACAACAATTGATCCTTGAGATCTCTTAGCCGTGTGCGGTGCCCCCCTCCACCAAATTACACCTCGATAATACCGTTGCGGAGCTTAGGCGAAGCCCTGCATCGGTGGAACATCATCATCATCGTCACCACGCCGTCGTGCTGACGAAACTCTCCCTCAACACTCGGCTGGATCGGAGTTCGAGGGACGTCATCGAGCTGAACGTGTGTAGAACTCGGAGGTGCCGTACGTTCGGTACTTGATCGGTCGGATCGTGAAGACGTACGACTACATCAACCGCGTTGTTATAACTCTTCCGCTATCGGTCTACGAGGGTACGTGGACAACACTCTCCCCTCTCGTTGCTATTCATCACCATGATCTTGCGTGTGTGTAGGAATTTTTTTGAAATTACTACGTTCCCCAACACCCACATCTTCTAGGGTGGCTTAGAAGCAATAAGTCTAAGTGCAGCATCTGAGAACTTCGGCTTTGAAGCCCTAGCAAATAGCCTTGCAGGAAGTGAATAGTACTCATATGAATAAGCAGAAAAGTTCTTAGTTTTATGAACATAGCGGTTTGAAGAAACACGCTCATATTCATAAGTCTGAGTATGATTTCCTTGCAAAACATTGGCTTTAGGGTGACTCAGGTGAGTCCTCTGTCTGTGTGAAGCCTTTGGACCATATGAAGCCTTTGGTCTGGGATTTGTCTTCTTCCTAGGTGGTGTCATGATGACATTCACAGGAAGATTCTCAAGACAACTTTTGGGAACCCAGATCTTCTTCATAGGTGGCCCATTCCTGCAGTTAGTACCAATATACCTGGCAAACACTTCACCATTCTGATTCTTAAACAGTTTATAGTTTGCATCAAAGGATTCATCAATGATAATAGGGTTAGCACAAGTGAAGCCAGATAAGGTGGATGGATCCACTGAAGGTCCCTTTGCAGCAACCCATGTGGTTTTGGGATACTGCTCAGGCTTCTAGTAGGAGTCATCAACATTCATTTTCCTCTCGAACCCAACACGATATTTCCTAGGGTTTCGGTTCAAAATCTGCTTTTTGAGGGCATCGCACAGTGTCTGATGCCCTTTGAGACTTTTGTACATCCCTGTTTCAAGCAATGTCTTCAACCTAACATTTTCATCAGCAATAGTAGTGGTATCCTCAGCAGAGGGGTTAGTCACCACATCAACAATTGAAGATATTGCAACAGTGGCAGCAGTAGAACATTCAACAACAGAAGTAGTGTTATCACGCTCAAGGCATTTTAGACATGGTGGTTCCCTGAGCGGGACTGATCTGTTGAGCGCGAAGTGACTCATTCTCTTTTTGAAGATCTTCATGAGCCGCTCTCAATTTCTCAAGCTCTTGCTTCCTTTGAAGATAATCATAGGAAAGCTTTTCATGAGTGGTTGAGAGCATTTCATGACGACTTTCAAGTTCCTGGTACTTAACATGAAGATTTTTTTATGTCTTCAATTAAGGACTGAGAACGGGTCATTTCTGCGTCCAACGAGTCATCACTTTTGTCTAACAGTTTTTGAGTATGTTCCATAGCTTTCTGTTGTTCAGTTGCAATTTTAGCAAGTGTTTTGTAGCTTGGTTTGGATTCACAATCAGAGTCATCTTCACTTGATGTTTGAAAGTAAGCATCGCGTGATTTTACCTTGGCACCACGTGCCATGAAGCAGTAGGTGGGAGCAGAGTTGTCCTTGTCATTAGCATCAGAATTGGTGACGGGGCCATTGTCTTCAGTGTTGAAGATGGACTTGGCAACGTAGGCTGTAGCTAGAACCAGACTTGCAACGCCAGGGTCGGACTCCTCCTCAGACTCCACCTCCACCTCCTCAGAAGCAGACTCCTCCTCTAAATCCATCTCCTTGCCAACAAAAGCACGAGCCTTGCCAGATGAGCTCTTCTTATGAGATGAAGACTTGGATGAGGACTTGGAAGAAGACTTTGAAGATTACTTCTTCTTCTTGCCATCAGAATCATATTCCTTGCTCTTCTTCTTGTTGTTGTTCTCATTGTCCCACTGTGGACACTCAGAGATGTAGTGTCCAGGTTTCTTGCACTTGTGACATGTTCTCTTCTTGTAGTCATGAGTGGAAGCTTCATCATTTCTTGAGCTGGATCGTGAAGACTTTCAGAAGCCCTTCTTCTTAGTGAACTTCTGGAACTTCTTCACAAGCATAGCAAGTTCCTTTCCAATGTCTTCAGGATCATCAGAACTACAGTCAGATTCTTCTTCAGATGAGGAAACAGGTTTTGCCTTCAAAGCATGAGTTCGGCCATAGTTGGGACCATAGATATCTCTTTTCTCAGATAGCTGGAACTCATGTGTGTTGAGCCTCTCAAGTATGTCAGACGGATCGAGTGTCTTGAAGTCAGGGTGTTCTTGTATCATCAGGGCAAGGGTGTCGAACGAGCTGTCAAGTGATCTGAGCAGTGTCTTGACGATTTCATGCTTGGTGATCTCAGTGGCGTCGAGAGCATGAAGCTCATTTGTGATGTCAGTGAGGCAATCAAACGTGAGCTGGACATTCTCATTGTCGTTTCTCTTGAAGTGGTTGAAGAGGTTGCGAAGAACACTGATCCTTTGATCTCTCTGGGTTGAGACGCCTTCGTTGACCTTGGAGAGCCAGTGCCAGACTAGCTTCACATTTCCAGAGCACTCACACGGCCATACTGTCCTTTGGTCAGATGACCACAGATGATGTTCTTGGCAGTAGAATCCAGTTGAATGAACTTCTTGACATCAGCAGGGGTGACACCTTCACCAGTCTTGGGAACGCCATTCTTGACGACATACCAGAGGTCGACATCAATGGCTTCAAGATGCATGCGCATCTTATTCTTCCAGTAGGGATATTCAGTTCCATCGAAGATGGGGCAAGCAGCGGAGACTTTGATTATCCCTGCAGTCAACATAGCTAAAACTCCAGGTGGTTAAACCGAATCACACATAACAAGGGAATACCTTGCTCTGATACCAATTGAAAGTGCTAGTTATCGACTAGAGGGGGGTGAATAGGCGATTTTTATGAAAGTCTTCAAAACATGAGAGTTTTGAAGACAAACAATAGAAATGAACCTATTGATATGCAGCGGAAGGTAGACTACACTAAGCAAGCCATAGTCAAGTATGCAATGAAGTGAAAGCACAAAGGCTAATAGCAGCTAGGTAGTAAAGATCAGGATGGAAGATAGTATGGAGCCAAACAATCATAGTAGTCACACAGTGAAGTCAAACAGGTAGTGCAAGCAGGCAATGACTTCTCAAAGACAAACTGTAAGTAAGGAGAGGGAGAGGATAGAACCAGTCACTTGTTGAGGACATAGGATTTGTTGGACCAGTTCCATTTGCTATGACAACAGTACGTCTGGTTAGGGAGGCTGAGATTCAACTCAGAAGACCGCGTCTTCACCTTATTCCCCTTGAGCTAAGGACACCCAGTCCTCGTCCAATCAGTATGGTAAGTCTTCAAGGTAGACTTCCAAACCTTCACAGACTTCGTTCACCGGTGATCCACAATGACTCTTGGATGCTCAGAACACAACGCCTAACCGGCTGCAGGATTCACAGTTCTCAAGTGTAACAAGTCTTCAGGTCACGCGGACAGAAAGACTTCAGTGATGCCTAACACTCTTTGGCTCTGGGTGTTTGGGCTTTGTCCTCACAAGGATTTCTCTCTCTCAAAAGCTTCAGAGGTGGGTTGCTCTCAAACGACAAAAGCCGTGCACTAACTCTGAGCAGCCACCAATTTATGGTATAGGGGGTGGGCTATTTATAGCCACTAGGCAACCCGACTTGATTTGTCCGAAATGACCCTGGGTCACTAAGGAACTGACACGTGTTCCAACGGTCAGATTTCAAACACACGCGGCAGCTTGACTTGGGCTGCAAGTAAAGGTGACTCATCCAGCTCTGGATAAGATTTTCTCTCATTGTCTTCGCTCGAAGACATAGGATTTTGGTTGAGCATCACTTCAGTCACTCTGATTTTGTTCACTGTGACCCCACTTAACAGTACGGTGGTTCCTATGACTCAACAAAGAAGAAAAGGAAACAACGAAACAACTAAGTCTTCGCGCTCCTTAGTCTTCGCGCAATGTCTTCTCTTGTCATAGTCTCCAATGTGAATATCTTCACATACCACCATTGTCTTCAATGTCTTCATACATTTTTAGGGGTCATCTCCGGTAGGTAAACCGAATCAATGAGGGACTAGTACCTATGTTATCCTGCAATTCTCACAAACACATTAGTCCCTCAACCAGGTTTGTCGTCAATACTCCAAAACCAACTAGGGGTGGCACTAGATGCACTTACAGAAAGTATGTACAGTGTACAAGTCTATCGCCTGGCACGGTAGGACAAACGCATTCAATGCGCTGCCGACGTGCCCTCTTGCTTAATAGGGGACGGCGAAGAAGCTCGCCCTGTCCATCGCGGCCTCGCCCTGCTTCGACGCGCGTCCAAGCCGACGAGGAATGCAGCGCCACGCTGGCTGGCTCCTGAGCTGGTGCGGTGGCAGGGTCTTCACAAAGATCTGCATGCCACCACGCTGGTGCTTGGCTAGTTGTCCTAGAAGCTGCATGCTGCCACGTAGGCGCTCGCCTAGTTGGCGGGCTGGCCGCCACATCGGAACAGGCGCGGGGCAATGAAACTTTGGCAAGTGCGGGCCTGGCCTTGGCCCCGCAGGCGCCCCCGGCAAGGGCCTTGCCGGTATCTCGTAGGCGCCCCCGGCAAGGGTCTTGCCGGGGGCTCGTGAGCGTCCCCGGCAAGGGTCTTGCTGGGGGTCCACGGTCGTCCCCAGCAAGATCTTGCCGGGGGTCTTCGTCTTCTGGTTCCCATTTAGGCTCGCAGGCCTTTGTTCCTCACAAAGATCTGCATGCCACCACACAGGCGCCCCTGAGTCTTGGTCTCGGCGTTGTCGATGGTGTCAGAACTCTCAGGCTCAAGGGTGGCGGCCTTGCTGGTATTGGGCAAGTCGCACCGGCAAGGCTCTTGCGGGGGCCACGTAGGCTGCCCCGGCAAGGGTCTTGGCGGGGAAAGCCCACCTTGTCCCTTCGCTCTTCATGCTTCTGGTTCGAGCACTGCCTTGGCAGCTTTGTACCTTTGCTTCCTCTGCTCCGCCAAGCGGGGCCGTGGGTGTGGCTGCGACTGCCCATGCACAAGTAAAGGGCTACAGAAGGCCCCTACTTTTGTACACCGACATCTACGCACGTTAGTAGTCGGATCGTCAAAGTCGACTCCCACAGAAAATGATAGCCATGTCATCGAAACATCGGGACACCTTCGTCTCTATCAACTCATGACTCGCTTTTGCATGGGAGAGGACAGTTGGCTGGACCGCGACACTCACAATGGCGAGCCTGGCACCTCGGACACCCGCGACGCCAATGGCAAGCCTTGACACAATAAAAACAAGTGCATGCATAAAAATAGCAGGAGCGACACAGAGGATGCTACAGTAAATGCAGGGTTCGGCGGACCTAGATCCGGCCAGAAAAAGAAGTCATTTAAAGGGAACAGAGATGGACCTAGCCAGCTCGACAACATCCTTGACAGGCCATGCCAAATTCATGGTACCATGGACAGACCAGTAAACCATACCTACAGGAATTGCTGGGTTTTCAAGCAGGCTAGCAAAATGACAACAGAGGGGAATAGTAAAGCACAACCTCGCAACAAAGATGAGGACGATCCTCGGTGGCCCAATAATGGAGGCCAAAAACTGTTTCCTCATGAGGTAAAGGACGTAAACACGATCTATGTCACCCACATCCCCAAGAAGGAGAGGAAACCTGCACTTGGGGACGTCTATGCATTGGAGCCCGTCGCCTTGAAGTTCAATCCGTTTTCGGCTTACCTGATCACATTCGACAAGCATGACCATCCGACCAGCATCAGGCATGGCTGATCGGTTGCTCTAGTCTTGGATTCGATTGTGTATAGATTTCACCTGACGCGTGGCCTCATGGATGGAGGCAGCAACCTCAATTTAACTGATACGGACACAATCATAAAGATGGGCATCCACACATCTCGGATCAAGCCTAGCACCACCACCTTTAAAGGTGTCATACCAAGTGTCGAAGCTCGTTGCATGGGAACAGTGACACTAGAGGTTGTCTTGGGGTCACCCAAGAACTTCAAAAGCGAGGAGTTAATCTTTGACATAGTTCCCTTTCGCAGTGGATACCACGCACTCCTAGGGCGACTCACATTTGCCTGCTTCAACATAGTCCCACATTATGCATACTTAAAGCTAAAAATGCAAGGACCAAACGGTGTTATTAGAGTCAATCGCAACACCGAAGTCCCTCCGAACGGAGGAGCAGACCGCAGCTTTCGCAGCCGAGGTGCGGGCATCTGAGGAGGCAGCCCGTGCGGGTAAGCGCACACCCAGCTCATCAAAGCGTACGCGGGCCACGCAAACCGACCGCGGACAAGCATTCCCCCACCCTAAATAGGGACGAGCACTTTGCGCGCTTCCCCTGGAAGGGGCATTACGTCCCCAGGGTGCATAACTTTGCACTAAAGATTCCCTGGGTTGCCGAGGATCCAAAATAATGAAAATGCCAGGATCGGCTGTACCAAGCCGTGACGCCCTTCGGGCTTCCATACCGGCGGGATCTATAAAAGACACAACCAAGAATAGCACGCCCATATGGCTTTAACCATCCAAATGGAAGTTGTAGACCTCTTCAAAGGACTCGACCGACGAAAGCATTAAGCGCGCAAACGGTCGAGGTTGCAGGCAACCCATATCCACTTCACTATCAATGAAGATAAGCTGGTCAACAGCATGGCAACGCAGACATGCGGTAGGAACCGGATCGGGCTAATAAAATGATAGAGGCGAAGGTGTCCCGTCTTTCAATGAGATGGTGATTATCGTTTTCGGAGGAGTAGACTTTGATGATCCGACTATGAACGTGTGAGGATGTCGCGCCTTTGCAATAGCTAAACAAACTCCGAGAGGTTATTGACCACGCCGGAGCACGATACCTGACCACGAATGTCGTGGCAGAATATGATCACCTATGGGGCCATTAGCCCCTTGTGGTTCGGCAAGGGGAGGGGCACATTGCACAAAGAGCGGAGACCATAGGGGCAGCATGACAATGGTGACACAATGGTTTTTACCTAGGTTCGGGCCGCTGTGAAGCGTAAAACCCTACTCTTGTGTTGGTGGATTTGATGGGGGACCTTGACGAACACGCAACACTCAAGCCCGGCAAGGTCGCCTCGGGGAGAGCAGCTACGCGCATAAGAGTGTACAAGGGTCTGAATCATCTTTTAGGTCGCCATGGCCCCCCTTTTATGAGCTAAGGGGTTACCACAGTGGAAAACCAGTCATTACACACTGATTAGATAGCAAACAGTACCTAACTCTGCAGACAGGACAAGGTGCATTAAATGCATCGCTTAGTGTCACGTCGTGGATGTAGCTCGGCAAGCCTTGCCATGCCACTTTAGCCGTCTCTCTCCCTGTCTGCCTGACACACCCCTAACGGGTGTCATGAAGGGTAAATCTTCTCCCCAAATGGCTGCCATGTTCCAGATGATAGCCACTTGATCACTTGGGGGCTCGACACCGCACTGATAAGTGACTTGAGTCGCTGTGCGGTGGAGCGGTGGTGCCTTGGCGGGGCAATCCGCCCTCGGCGTCCCCGACAAGCCTGCTAGGGAAGTCTTGAAACTTGTCTTCTATGTAGCCTCGTCCGGACCGGGCTCTCCTGCCCGGCAAGGGAAGTTTTTCCTTAGTGATACATCGCTCTTCTGTCTTGTCTTGGCCTTCTTGATCCGCCATTTGATTTCTCAAGCAGCTTATCTCTTCAACTTGGTCTTGTCTTGTTGTTCCAACCTTGCCTCTGTGCCTGTGTACAGTCTGGGCAACATACGCCGAGGTTTGTTGCACTGACAGGAGCCCCCAGGCCTGGCCAAACGAGCTGTCGAGCGTCGTTGTGGTAGGCCCTATCAAGTACACAGGCAGAGGGCTTGTGGTAGCTCATTCCTTGATATTTCCTTGCTTCTTCATTAACCTATACTTGAGATAGTTTCCGGTTTTTCCGCATGTCGTGTGATGCCAATCGTTGTCATGGGAAAATAGACCACCTATGGGGCCATCAGCCCCTTGTGGTTCAGCAGGGGGAAGAGCAAGTTGCACAAAGAGCGGAGGGCATAGAGCAGCACGGCAACAATCACACGGGCAGTTTTTACCCAAGTTCGGGCCGCTGCGAGGCGTAAAACCCTACTCCCGCTTTGGTGGATTGATGAGAGGACCGTGGTGGAGACACATCGCTCTAGCCCGGCAAGGTTGCCTCGGGGCGAGAGCAGCTACGCGCGTATAAGTTTACAAGGGTCCGAATCCTTTCTAAGGTTGCCACGACCCTCCTTTTATAGATCAAGGGGTCACCACAATGGTAAATCAGTCATTGTGTACTGATTAGATAGCAAACAGTGCTATCATACCTAACTCTGCAGACATGACAAGGCGCATTAAATGCAACGCTTAGTGTCACATCATGGCGTAGCCCGGCAAGCCTTGTCGTGCTGTTCAGCGACCTTCCCGCCTGCCTGCGTGATACGTCCCTGGACGGGTGTCACTTGGAGGAGATTTCCATCGGAAGTGGCTGCCACATGCCAAATAACAGCCACTTAGTCACTTAGTGGCTTGACACTGCACCGATCGGTGACTTGTGTTGCGGTGAGGTGGAGGGGTGGAGCCTTGGTGGGGTAATCCGCCCTCATCATACTTGGCAAGCTTGTCGGGTCAGTCTTGAGACTTGTCTTCGGGGCAACCTCGACCTCGCCGGGCTCGCCTGCCCTGCAAGGGAGGTTTTCCTTAGTGGTGTCTTGCTCCTTTAGCTTGTCTTGGTCTTCTTGATCGGCCCCTTCATTTTTCAAAGAGCTGATCTTCTCCGCTTGGTCTGGTCTTGGATGCTGCAACCTAGCATGTTTGGGCAACACACCTGGGGTTTCTTGCACCGAGAATCATGGTGGGGGCTAGCCTGTTTTATGGCCAGTGAATGACTTTATCCCACGGGGCAGTAACTGCCATTTTACTCATCACATCTGATGCGGAGCATCCTACGATCATCCCCATGTACACTACGCCTACTCTCCAAGCCCCAAGAGGACATAAGACAAGACCTCAAGTATATGCCTTTGGACACAAGGTTAACTTGCTCCTCTCCGAATAGTCACTTTCCACATGTGAGACATGGCTACTACCTCAAACATATGTGCTATACTTGACCAGGAACCAAGAGGAAGACCATGAAGCAGCTAGGAGCATTGGACAAGAAGGCGAGGAATCGGAGCAAGAGAAGGAGCTGCCGGGAAGCTACAGCTCTCGGACGTCCGACAGCCACCGGATAACCGAGCCACACCAGACATCCGACGCCTGGAGTCTTCACCAGCCAGAAAAATTACAGCCGAAGGCCAAGTCTACAGCAATCGGACGACCGACCGAGACCGGACATCCGACACTTCCCAGCACCCGGACGACCGCCCGCCACCGGATATCCGAGGCCACCGAACCAGAGCCAAAACATGAGAAGTCCGAAGACTTCCGGACGACTGGACGCCTGCGAGCGACCGGACGACCGACAGCCATCGGACGTCCGACGCCTGTCTGCGCATAGAGATTCGGCCCGAGGCCCATGTATCCCTCTCCCACTTACCCCTTCGTGGACCTAGACTATATATACTACTCCACCTCCTCCTAGTTAGGGTTAGCATTGGTTTAGCACATACTTGAGAAAGAGTTTTGCTCATCCATCTGGATCTACTTCACCGAGAGAGACTGCGGCCTCTACGGAGAAGATCCATCTTGGATTCAAGACCCCTAACGGGAAGACCTTCAAGACCTCCTCATGGAGAAGAACTTGCTACTTGTATCATCTTTTGTTAATCATGGATCGTGTATCTCTTTGTGTTTCGAGGATCTATTACATGTGTAATCGAGTCTTGTTGGTTTGAGTGTTTCGTTTGTGTTTTCCCCTCGTGTTCTTCGTGTTCTTCATAGGATCACCTTCAAATCGTGAAAGATCAGCCCTAGGGTTTCCACCCTACATCATCTTGGTATCATGAGCCACGTTGATCATGAATTTTGGAGCCCCTACCATCGTTTTCTAGCCTTCTTTTGCTTGATTTCG
Organism: Aegilops tauschii subsp. strangulata; assembly: GCF_002575655.3. Taxonomy (NCBI): domain Eukaryota; kingdom Viridiplantae; phylum Streptophyta; class Magnoliopsida; order Poales; family Poaceae; genus Aegilops; species Aegilops tauschii. The sequence continues at coordinate 215,777,796 of NC_053038.3, forward strand.
TCCTAAATTCGAAATTCCCCACCAAATATAGCCCCAATTTTTTGTGATTTGTTGGTTTGATGATATTTTGTTGATTTTGATCCATGAATTTGCTTGGTTTTGTGTGGATCTAGCTTTCCCCCATCTTTTTCCCCAATTTCATCCGCAAAATTCGCCCAATTTTGACCCCAAAATCCTCAATTTCCGCCCAAAATCGCGTCCCGGAGCTCAAATCCCGCGTTGACCCTGACCCACCGGACGTCCGACCTTCACCGGATGACTGGAACCTCTCAACAGAGTTGAAACCTCGGACTTCGGACAAGTCTCGGACGTCCGACACTCCTAACCACGGAAAATCCTCGAACGTCTGACACCTGAGAAAACTGACTTCACTGAATTTTTGTTTCGGCCATAATTAATTCATCCGAACTCCGATTTTGACGTTCTTTAGCTCATTTTGAAGCTGTTGACATCCCCTATCCCACAAAAATACTTACACCATCATTTGACACCATCAAAATTTTGGAACTTAGGCATCTTTGCCTTGGGCCATCGCCACATCATTCCCTATACCACCACCGACTTCCGCAACCTAACACATTTTGTTCCCCATAGCATTAGTGGTTGTTTGAATAGTGATTCGAGTCTCCTAAGGTATTTCGGCTACTTGGGGGCGGTTACTTCTTCATTAACCTCCACCATAACTTCTGCATAAGCTTGCTCACCAGACACTTCGCCACCCCAACTTAACCCAATTTTGTTTGAGCTTGTTTGTGTTGTGGGTTGTGTCTCCTAAGGTGCTTCGGCTACTTAGGGGCGGTAACCTCAACTTCGACTCGCATAACCATAACCTCCACTTCCGCATTGCGTACTCCAAAACCCATCATTGCATTTCCGCAATCCCATTGAGCTTCCGAAACCACCACCGCATTTCGCTACCACCATTTGACATTTGAAATTTTGAGTTCGCGGTGTTTTCCGTTTCCTAGGGTGTTACGGCTAACTAGGAATGGTTCGACATCGATGACACTTCCGCTCAACTTCGCCAAGGACTCGACATCAACCACTTCACCATTTTGACACCCTAACCATATGCAAGAACGGTAACCTCTATATCACCTTGGTATCGTGGTATCACATCATTGTACATTCTTCTTGCCATTGTATTGATAACCCCTAGCCCATTTTGTGTCACTTGCCTATCGAGACTAGCCTTTGAGTATTGGCAGCAACGTTACTTGTGCACATTAGTGATCATCGATCTACACCTTCCATTGCATACATACCATATCATATTGGTATCATCTTAGTATCATATCATCTCTTGTGCCACAAGTTTGACCCCGCATATCTATAATTGCTATCTTGGTATGTGAATTTCGCATTGTGGCCATATCATGTGGCCATATCTACAATGATATGTTAGGTAGCATTCCACATCAAAAAGCAAGAAACAAAAATAAAATTGGGTTGCCTCCCAACAAGCGCTATCATTTAACGCCCTTAGCTAGGCATAAAGGCAAGGATAGATCTAGGTATTGTCATCTTTGGTATGCAATCCATAAGTGGCTCTCATAATAGATTCATAAGGTAATTTTATTTTATTTCTAGGAAAGTCTTCCATGCCTTTCCTTAAAGGAAATTGGAATCTAATATTTCCCTCTTTCATATCAATAATTGCACCAATCGTTCTAAGGAAAGGTCTACCAAGAATGATAGGACATGTATGATTGCAATCTATATCCAGAACAATGAAATCTACGGGCACATAATTCCTATTTGCAACCAAACACATCATTAATTCTTCCCATAGGTTTCTTAATGGTGGAATCCGCAAGGTTCATGTTTAAAGAACAATCATCAAATTCACGGAAACCAAACACATCACACAAAGTTTTTGGAATCGTGGAAACACTAGCACCCAAATCACATAAAGCATAGCATTCATGATGTTTAATGTTAATTTTTATAGTCGGTTCCCATGCATCATAAAGTTTTCTAGGGATAGAAACTTCTAATTCAAGATTTTCTTCATAAGATTGCATTAAAGCATCAACGATATGTTTGGTAAAAGCTTTATTTTGACTATAAGCATGAGGAGAATTTAACAAGGATTGCAACAAGGAAACACAATCTATTAAAGAACAATTATCATAATTAAATTCCTTGAAATCCAAAATAGTGGGTTCATTAATATCTATAGTTTTCTTCTTTTCAATCCCACTTTTACCAAATTTAGCATCAAGATCTAAAAACTCCGAATTTCTAGAACGCCTTCTAGGTAAAGGTGGATCATATTCAGTCCCATCATTATCAAGATTCATATTGCAAAACAAAGATTTAATAGGGGACACATCAATAACTTTTAGATCTTCATCTTTGTTTTCATAAACACTAGAAAACACGCTTTCACAAAACAATCTTTCTTAGCACGCATCCTAGCGGTTCTTTCTTTGCACTCATCAATGGAAATTCTCATGGCTTTGAGAGACTCATTGATATCATGCTTAGAGGAATAGATCTAAGTTTCAAAGAATCAACATCAAGAGAAATTCTATCAACGTTCCTAGCCAATTCATCAACTTTAAGCAATTATTCTTCAAGCAAAGCATTGAATTCTTTTGAGAAATCAGAAATTCTTTAACACTAGTCTCAAAATCAAAGGGCATCTTATTAAAATTTCCATAAGAGTTGTTGTAGGAATTACCATAATTATTAGAGGAATTACTAGGATACGACCTAGGATTAAAGTTTCCTCTATAAGCGTTGTTACCAAAATTGTTCCTACCAAGAAAATTCACATCCATAGATTCATTATTATTCTCGATCAAAGTAGACAAAGGCATATCATTGGGATCAATAGGAGCACTCTTATTAGAAAACAACTTCATAAGTTCATCCATCTTTCCACTCAAAAGATTGATCTCTTCTATCGCATGAACCATTTTACTAGTGGATCTTTCGGTATGCCATTGAGAATAATTAACAATAATATTATCTAGGAGTTTAGTAGCTTCTCCTAAAGCGATTTCCATAAAAGTGCCTTCCGTCGCCGAATCTAAAAGATTTCTAGAAGCAAAATTCAATCCGGCAAAAAAATATGTATAATCATCCATAAATTCAATCCATGTGTAGGGCAATTACATATCATTAATTTCATCCTCTCCCAAGATTGTGCAACATCCTCATGATTAAGTTGCTTAAAATTCATAATATCGTTTCTAAGAGAGATGATCTTAGCGGGAGGAAAATACTTAGAGATAAAAGCATCTTTGCACTTATTCCAAGAAGCAATAGTATTTTTTGGCAAAGATGAAGACCAAGTTTTAGCACGATCTCTAAGCGAAAACGGAAATAGCTTCAATTTACCAATATCATTATCCACATCTTTCTTCTTTTGCATATCACACAAATCAACAAAGTTGTTTAGATGGGTAGCAGCATCTTCACTAGGAAGGCCAGAGAATTGATCTTTCATGACAAGATTCAACAAAGCAGCATTAATTTCACAAGATTCAGCATCGATAAGAGGAGCAATCGGCTAAGAAAATCATTGTTGTTGGTATTGGAAAAATCACACAACTTAGTATTATCTTGAGCCATCGTGACAAACGATCCAACACACAAGCACACAAGAAGCAAGCGAAAAGAGGGCAAACGGAAAAGAGGGCGAATAAAACGGCAAGGGTGAAGTGGGGGAGAGGAAAACGAGAGGCAAATGGCAAATAATGTAATGCGAGGGATAAGAGTCTGTGATGGGTACTTGGTATGTCTTGACTTGACTTGACTTGGCGTAGATCTCCCCGGCAACGGCGCCAGAAATCCTTCTTGCTACCTCTTGAGCACTGGTTGGTTTTCCCTTGAAGAGGAAAGGGTGATGCAGCAAAGTAGCATAAATATTTCCCTCAGTTTTTGAGAACCTAGGTATCAATCCAGTAGGAGACTACACGCAAGTCGCCTCGTACCTACACAAACAAATAAGAACCTTGCAACCAACGCAATAAAGGGGTTGTCAATCCCTTCACGGCCACTTGCAAAAGTGAGATCTGATAGAGATAATAAGATAAATATTTTTTGTATTTTTATGATATAGATTGAAAGTAAAGATTGCAAAATAAACGGCGACAGAAATTAGCTAGTTGACGGGAAAATAATATGATGGAAGATAGACCCGGGGCCATAGGTTTCACTAGTGGCTTCTCTCAAGATAGCATAAGTATTACGATGGGTGAACAAATTACTGTCGGGCAATTGATAGAAAAGTGCATAATTATGAGGATATCAAGGCATGATCGTGTATATAGGCATCACGTCCGCGACAAGTAGACCGGAACGATTCTGCATCTACTACTATTACGCCACACATCGACCGCTATCCAGCATGCATCTACAGTATTAAGTTCATAAGAACAGAGTAACACATTAGGCAAGATGACAAGATGTAGAGGGATAAACTCAAGCAATATGATATAAACCCCATCTTTTTATCCTCGATGGAAACAATACAATACGTGCCTTGCTGCCCCTGCTGTCACTGGGAAAGGACACCGCAAGACTTAACCCAAAGCCAAGCACTTCTCCCATTGCAAGAAAGATCAATCTAGTAGGCAAAACCAAACTGATAATTCGAAGAGATTTGCAAAGATAACAAATCATACATAAAAGAATTCAGAGAAGAATCAAATATTGTTCATAGATAATCTTGATCGTAAACCCACAATTCATCGGATCTTGACAAACACACCGCAAAAAGAATTACATCGAATAGATCTCCAAGAAGATCGAGGAGAACTTTGTATTGAGATCCAAAGAGAGAGAAGAAGCCATCCAGCTAATAACTATGGACCCGAAGGTATGTGGTAAACTACTCACACATCATCGGAGAGGCTATGGTGTTGATGTACAAGCCCTCCGTGATCGATTCCCCCTCCGGCGGAGCGCCGGAAAAGGCCCCAATATGGGATCTCATGGGTACAGAAGGTTGCGGCGGTGGAAATAGTGTTTCGTGGTGCTCCTGGATGTTTTCGGGGTATATGGGTATATATAGGAGGAAGAAGTAGGTCGGTGGAGCTGCGTGCGGCCCACGAGGGTGGGGGTGTGCCTCCCTGCCTCATGGCCTCCTTGCTTCTTTCTTGACGTCCACTCCAAGTCCTCTGGATCACGTTTGTTCCAAAAATAACTCTCCCGAAGGTTTCATTCCGTTTGGACTCCGTTTGATATTCCTTTTCTGCGAAACACTGAAATAGGAAAAAAAACAGCAATTTGCACTAGGCCTTCGGTTAGTAGGTTAGTCCCAAAAATAATATAAAAGTGCTTAGTAAAGCCCATTAAACATCCAAAACAGATAATATAATAGCATGGAACAATCAAAAATTATAGATACATTGGAGACGTATCAATTATCCCCAAGCTTAATTCCTGCTCGTCCTCGATTAGGTAAATGATAAAAACAGAATTTTTGATGTGGAAGGCTACCTAGCATATTTCTCAACGTAATTTCCTTTATTGTGGCATGAATGTTCAGATCCGAAAGATTCAAGATAATAGTTTAATATTGACATGAAAGTAATAATACTTCAAGCATACTAACAAAGCAATCATGTTTCCTCAAAATAACATGGCCAAAGAAAGTTATCCCTACAAAATCATATAGTCTGGCTTGCTCTAACTTCATGACCTGAAGTATTTAATCATGCACAACCCCGATGACAAGCCAAGCAATTATTTCATACTTTTGATGTTCTCAAGCTTTTTCAATCTTCACGCAATACATGAGCGTGAGCCATGGACATAGCACTATATGTGGAATAGAATGGTGGTTGTGGAGAAGACAAAAAGGAGAAGATAGTCTCACATCAACTAGGCGTATCAACGGGTTATGGAGATGCCCATCAATAGATATCAATGTGAGTGAGTAGGGATTGCCATGCAACGGACGCACTAGAGCTATAAGTGCATGAAAGCTCAACAAAAGAAACTAAGTGGGTGTGCATCCAACTCGCTTGCTCACGAAGACCTAGTGCATTTTGAGGAAGCCCATCATTGGAATATACAAGCCAAGTTCTACAATGTAAATTTCCCACTAGTATATGAAAGTGACAACATAGGAGACTCTCTATCATGAAGATCATGGTGCTACTTTGAAGCACAAGTGTGGTAAAAGGATAGTAACATTGTCCCTTCTCTCTTTTTCTCTCATTTTTTTATTTGGGCCTTTTTGTCTCTTTTTAATGGCCTCTTTTTTTTGCTTTTCTCTTTTTTTTCTTTTCGTCCGGAGTCTCATTCCGACTTGTGGAGGAATCATAGTCTCCATCATCATTTCCTCACTTGGGACAATGCACTAATAATGATGATCATCACACTTTTATTTACTTACAACTCAATACTTGGAACAAAATATGACTCTATGTGAATGCCTCCGGCGGTGTACCGGGATATGCAATGAATCAAGAGTGACACGTATGAAAGAATTATGAACGGTGGCTTTGCCACAAATACGGTGTCCACTACATGATCATGCAAAGCAATATGACAATGATGAACCGTGTCATAATAAACGGAACGGTGGTGAGTTGCATGGCAATATAACTCAGAATGGCTATGGAAATGCCATAATAGGTAGGTATGGTGGCTGTTTTGAGGAAGGTATATGGTGGCTGTATGATACCGGCGAAAGGCGCGCGGTATTAGAGAGGCTAGCAATGGTGGAAGGGTGAGAGTGTGTATAATCCATGGACTCAACATTAGTCATAAAGAACTCACATACTTATTGCAAAAATCTATTAGTTATCAAAACAAAGTACTACGCGCATGCTCCTAGGGGGTAGATTGGTAGGAAAATACCATCGCTCGTCCCTGACCGCCACTCATAAGGAAGACAATCGATAAATAAATCATGCCCCGACTTCATCACATAACGGTTCACCATACGTGCATGCTACGGGAATCAAAAACTTTAGAACAAGTATTTCTCAAATTCACAACTACTCAACTAGCATGACTCTAATATCACCATCTTCATATCTCAAAGCAATTATAAAGAATCAAACTTCTCATAGTATTCGATGCAATTTATATGATAGTTTTTATTATACCCATCTTGGATGTTCATCATATTAGGACTAATTTATAGCGAAAGAAAACTACCATGCTGTTCTAAAATACTCTCAAAATAATATAAGTGAATCATGAGAGATCAATAATTTCTATAAAATAAAACCACCACCGTGCTCTAAAAGATATAAGTGAAGCACTAGAGCAAAATTATCTAGCTCAAAAGATATAAGTGAAGCACATAGAGTATTCTAATAAATTCCGATTCATGTGTGTCTCTCCAAAAAGTTGTGTACATCAAGGATGATTGTGGTAAACTAAAAAGCACAGACTCAAATCATACAAGACGCTCCAAGCAAAATACATGTCATGTGGTGAATAAAAATATAGCCTCAAGTAAAGTTACCGATGGACGAAGACGAAAGAGGGGATGCCTTCCGGGGCATCCCCAAGCTTAGGCTTTTGGTTGTTCTTGAATTTTACCTTGGGGTGCCTTCGGCATCCCCAAGATTAGGCTCTTGCCACTCCTTATTCCATAATCCATCAAATCTTTACCCAAAACTAGAAAACTTCACAACTCAAAACTCAACAGAAAATCTAATGAGCTCCGTTAGTATAAGAAAACAAATCACCACCATAAGGTATTGTAATGAACTCATTATTTATTTATATTGGTGTTAAACCTACTGTATTCCAACTTCTCTATGGTTCATACCCTCCGATACTAGCCATAGATTCATCAAAATAAGCAAACAACACACGAAAAACAGAATCCGTCAAAAATAGAACAGTCTGTATCTGGATCAAACGTATACTTCTGTAACTCCAAATATTCTGAAATAAATTGCTGGACGTGAGGAATCTGTCTATTAATCATCTACAAAAAGAATCAACCTAGAACCACTCTCCAGTAAAAAATGACAGCTAATCTCGTGAGCGCTAAAGTTTCTGTTTTTACAGCAAGATAATAAAGACTTCACCCAAGTCTTCCCAAAGGTTCTACTTGGCAGAAACACTAATTAAAACATGAAAAAACATCTAAACAGAGGCTAGATCAATTATTTATTACTAAACAGAACCAAAAAGCAAGAAACAAAAATAAAATTGGGTTGCCTCCCAACAAGGATAGATCTAGGTATTGTCATCTTTGGTATGCAATCCATAAGTGGATCTCATAATAGATTCATAAGGTAATTTAATTTTCTTTCTAGGAAAGTGTTCCATGCCTTTCCTTAATGGAAATTGGAATCTAATATTTCCTTCTTTCATATCAATAATTGCACCAATCGTTCTAAGTAAAGGTCTACCAAGAATAATAGGACATGCAGGATTGCAATCTATATCAAGAACAATGAAACCTACGAGCACATAATTCCTATTTGCAACAATAAGAACATCATTAATTCTTCCCATAGGTTTCTTAATGGTGGAATCCGCAAGGTGCAAGTTTAAAGAACAATCATCAAATTCACAGAAACCTATCACATCACACAAAGTTTTTGGAATCGTGGAAACACTAGCACCCAAATCACATAAAGCATACATTCATGATCTTTAATCTTAATTTTTATAGTAGGTTCCCACTCATCATAAAGTTTTCTAGGGATAGAAACATCTAATTCAAGCTTTTCTTCATAAGATTGCATTAAAGCTTTTCTTCATAAGATTGCAACAAGGAAATACAATCTATTAAAGAACAATTATCATAATTAAATTCCTTGAAATCCAAAATAGTGGGTTCATTGATACGTAAAGTTTTGACCTCTTCAATCCCACTTTTACCAATTTCTGCATCAAGATCTAAGAACTCCGAATCTTTGGGACGCCTTTTAACTAAAGTTGACTCATCTCCAGTCCCATAATACCAAGATTCATATTGCAAAACAAAGATTTAATAGGAGACACATCAATCACTTTTAGATCTTCATCCCTATTATCATGAAAACTAGAAGAACATGCCTTTACAAAGCAATCTTTCTTAGCACGCATCCTAGCGGTTCTTTCTTTGCACTCATCAATGGAAATTCTCATGGCTTTGAGAGACTCATTGATATCATGCTTAGGAGGAATAGATCTAAGTTTCAAAGAATCAACATCAAGAGAAATTCTATCCACGTTCCTCGCCAACTCATCAATCTTAGGCAATTTTTCTTCAAGCAAAGCATTGAAATTCTTTTGACAAATCATAAATTCTTTAACACTAGTCTCAAAATCAGAGGGCATCTTATTAAAATTTTCATCAGAGTTGTTGTAGGAATTACCATAATTATTAGAGGAATTACTAGGATACGGCCTAGGATTATAGTTTCCTCTATAAGCGTTGTTACCAAATTTGTTCCTACCAACAAAATTCACATCCATAGATTCATTATTATTCTCAATCAAAGTAGACAAAGGCATATCATTGGGATAAATAGGAGCACTCTTATTAGCAAACAACTTCATAAGTTCATCCATCTTCCACTTGTCGGGTGGTAGGTGCAACATATGCCAACGGATGGCTTATCATTGTGGGAGCCAGTAAAACATCACCGGTGCCTGGAAACGGGATGAGGTGAAGACATGCACGCCGGCGGATCTTACCCAGGTTCGGGGCTCTCCGTGGAGATAACACCCCTAGTCCTGCTCTGCGGGGTCTCCGCATGATCACTAGATCAATAAAAGTTGCTACAAGTGCTCCTTGAGCTGTTTGGATAGAGGAAGAGGAAGGGCGAGGCTAGCTCTCCTTTTCTCTCTAGGTGGTGTGTGGAATTATATTCGATCCCCCTTTGCATGGGTGCCCCGGGGGGTTTATATAGGCCTACCCCCCAGGGGTACGATGGTAATCCGGCTAGGCGCGGGTCCCAGCCGTTAGTGTCTATGCTCGCCGGCTTCTCCGCCGGTCATTGGGGCCCGCCGACTGGTGGGTCTCGCTGGCTGCCGGCCTCTTGGCCGGCAGGCCGGCCCCACCGCTTGGGGGCTTTGTCGGCGGCTGGTTACTGTTGCCTCGCCTCTGATGACGAGGGCTTTGTCGAGGTAAGCGTGGCTACAGTGTCACCGCCTTGCGAGCTTTCACTGTAGCCTTACCTCGTCTTGTCTCCTTAATGGGGCGCATGTTTCGAGGGTGGGAGGTAGCCGGCTATTGGGAGCCGGCCACATCCCTGGCCGACTAGAGGAGGCCAAGCCGCCTTCAGATGTCTCTATGGTAAAGGGGCCCGCCACCCACAGGCCGTACTGGCACGTGTCGTGGGTGACATCGAGGCCAACATGGCTACAGTGCCGTGCCGGACGGGGGATGGCTGGCCCGTACGGCGCCCTGTGGCCCTGCCTGTTTCGGGATTCAGGGTTAGTGGGCTGTACTGTGGCCACACTCCATCCTATCGCCGCTATGTGGGTACAGCCTTGGTGGGTGCAGTCTTGGCCGGCTTCTGGGAGCCGGCTTTCTTCGTGGCTGGCTTCTGGGAGTCGGTCCTCTTGGGGCCGGCTTCCTGGAGTCGGCTATCTTGTATCTTTCTTGGAGGAGGTTTTTGAGGCTGGGTCGCCTTCTGGGAGTCGGCCCTCGGCCGGAGGAAGGCGGCCCTATGCTTTGTATGCTTGAAGGCTTGAATGGCCTGGTAATTTTTTTGAGGAGCCAGGGGGAGTCGGTTAGGCTACCCGTGGCTATTTACTCCGACAGTAGTCCCCGAAGCTGGTTGGGCTTCGAGGCTGAGAGGAGGTCGAGAAGCTCGGTCAGCTTCTTATCTTGACGAGCCCGCAGCTAGGAGCCGGCTTCGGTTGGCGCGCCGTCTTGGCGAAATTTTTAAAGTCGGAAGGCGGGAGTTTGTTGGCGCGTGTGTCGGGCTGCGGGCCGGCCGCTCGCCGCCTGCGAACCACGTGGCGTCCCTTGGCTGAAAAGAGCCTGCCAACCCACGCGCGTGACAAGACGTCGCTGCGGGCCGAGGGCCCACCACTCCTACGCATAGGCCCAGGAGCGGATTCTTTGCGGCCCAAAACTGTCCGCTCGTCTTCCGGCGGCGGTTTCCGCACGCCGTTAGGGCGTAATAATCACGGGACGTGGGGGAGTGGGCGCAGTTAATCCCACGTTCCTCCCCACGCCTCGCCTCCTCGGCTTCGCCGCATGAGGCTATAAGTAGGGGGAGGAGGGGAAGCGGCAGACGCTCGCACGCTCCTCTCCTTTTCACCATGTTCTTCCTCCTGCTTTCCCTCGCAGCAGCGACTCGCCGCCGCGCCGTCCCACCAATCTTCACTCCGCCCCGCAGCTTTGCCGCCGCGAGGCCGTGCTTTCTCCACCGCCGCACTCTTTCTTGCCAGCCTCTAGGCACCATGCAGTACGTCGGGGACTGGGACGGCTCCAACGTCCATATGGACCACATCGAGTTCCTCCGCAAGACGCGGTGGTTGCCCGGCGCAGACCAGGTGCTGGTCCGTCTCGCGCCTGCGAAGAAGATCACGCCGGAGCCGGAGGAAGCCGAGCGGGTAGTCTTCCGCTCGCATTTCCTGCGCGGCGGCGGCTTGCCGGCGAGCGCTTTCTTCCGCTCCTTCCTTGACTTCTATCAACTCCAGCCACAGCACCTCACCCCGAACATGGCGGTGCTGCTGTCCGCCTTCGTCACCTTGTGCGAAGGCTACCTTGGCATTCTCCCCACCCTCGAGCTCTGGGGGGAGTTCTTCCAATCTAAGCTGGGCACCGGCATGCAGGGCATGCCGGCCCAGAGCGGCGCCTTCATCGCGATGCGGAGGCCGGCGGTCGACAACTCCTTCCCCGTCATCACGTTAATCCAGTCGGTGAAGCGCTGGCAGAAGTCATATTTCTACGTGACGAACGTCGCCCCACAAGGCGACTACATCAACTTGCCGGCTTACGTAGCAGCCCGCCGGCTGGGAGGCGGCCCCAGTGGTCCTATCGGGCCGTGACGCTGACGCCGGCTGGAGCCGCGGCCGTCGCCCGATTGCGGGTGATGATCCAGTCGGAGGGCCTGACTGGGTCCCACTTGCTGGTCGCCTTCGTCGCGCGCCGGGTGCTTCCGCTTCAAAGCCGCCCTCACCTAATCTGTCAGATGAGCGGCCAGCTCGATCTGAGTCGGATGTGCACCAAGGACATGCCGCATGACGAGGTGGCCCATATGGTGAATTACCTTGTGAACTGCAAGCTCTCCGCAGAGTGGCGGTTTGGCAATGAGCCATATTCCCGTGCACATCCTCCGCCCACGGTATGTTTTCTTCTTCGTTTTCTTCTCTTAGTTTTGTCGCCGAGTTCCTTCTGGCCGTCTCTGACCAGTCGGCACGCCTTGGCAGAGCCCTCTCCATCGACCTGTAGCCGGGTCAGAGGTGGAGCGCCGATTCCTCCCCGACCGGGCGGAGCATGACCTGAAGGACCACGACTTGGGGGCGGCCGCCATGGATGACAATACCGAGGCGGGTGGCGGCGAAGCCGCCGGCGAAGCAGGTGGCTCCGGGCTTGGAGCCAGCTTCGACGACTGGCCGGATGACGACGAGGCAGAAATCGTCCCACGCCGCCAGCCGGCGTCCGGCCACGCGCGGGTTCCTCCGCTGCGCCCCCTGCTCGGGGTGGCGGGCAGAAGCGTCGTGCCGCGTCGGGCTTGTTTGGGAGCCGACCGAAGAAGCCCAAGGGCGGGGCAGCGGCGACCAGGCGGGATGAGGCAGCCGCGAAGGCGGACCGCTTCCGCAAGTTGGTAAAGCAGCCGCAGATGGTGTCGGCGTAAGTGTATATTCCTTTGTACATTCTTTCTTCTTTTCTTGGTGATTTCTGAATCCTTGCCCTATCTCTAAAAATCAGGGCTCCGCTTTCGCTCGAGCGGGTTGCTGCCGCCTCCGTCGTTGGATCGCCGGGAGAATCCGGGAGCACCCGCCGCGTGGACCCCCGCGCCGAGCTTCAGGCGGCGACGAAGCGAAACGTGCGGGAGGCACGGGAGGAGCGGGAGGCGGAGGAGTTGAGGGCGGCTCCCGCCAAGGCGGCACAGGAGGAGGAGGCGGCGAAGGCGCGCGCCGACGCAGCGGCCAAGGCCCAAGCGGAGGCTGCGGTTGTGGCAACAGCGGAAGGGGCCTTGCTCGTCACCCCTCTGCGTGTCGCGACGCCCGAGGTCCCGGAGCCCCTGCCAGAGGAAGCCGGCGGCGACCAGCCAGGATTGGAGAGGGAAGACGACGTCGTCGTCCCGGAGAGGGAGGCGGCACCGGCCCCGCCGACTGGGGCGGCTCAAGGCTGCCGGCCAAACGTGCCGCCTGCGCAATCGGCCGAGGGCGAGCCGGCTGCGAGGACGGACCTGGTGGTCCAGTCGCCATTGCTCCAGCGCACGGGGAAGGCTGCATCGGACCCGCAGAAGGCCGCGGGCTCCAGCTCGTCGGCCCAGGACATGGAGGCGGCCAGCGCCAGCTCGGGGTGGACGCCGGGTGGAGGGACGGCTATGGTGAACGTGGCAGCGCAGGACGTCTGGAACCGGCTTCAGTCCCAGGCCGTGGCGCTGACGAAATATAATGACGAGTTCCTTGTGACGTGGGCGGCCATTCGGGTTAGTCTTCCTATTTTTGCTTTTTTGATCTTGGTTTCTTCCGTGGGGGCGCGTCAGCGCACCCACTGGGTGTAGTCCCCGAGTTCCGAGTCGGCTGCTGAGCAGGCGGCTTGGAATTTCTTAGCGGGCTCTATTTTGCTATCTTGTTCTCATTCGCTCCTCTGCCCGACTTGCAGGACTACCACAACCTCTGCGCGGCTGCCTTCAACTCCCAGGCTCGGGAGCTGACCTAGAAGAATGCTGATCTATCTGAGAGCCGGGGTAAGTGCTTCGTCTTTTATCTCACGTGGGGGCGCGTCAGCGCACCCACTGGGTGTATTCCCCGAGATTCGGGCCGACTGCTGAGCAGTCGGGTCGGATCTTCCTTGACGACTTCTTCCTTATTGCTTCTTGCTTTTTTGCCATCCCTGGAGCGGCCAACGCCAGTCTGAGGGAGCAGCTGGGCGGGGCTCAGGCCGCCCTCCGTGCTAAGGAGGCCGAGTTTGATGCCTTGGCACAGGAGCGTGACCGCCTGGCCAAGAGGTTGGCCGACCAGGAGAAGAGCCACAAGGCGGCCTGAAGGCAGTGCAGGACAGCGAGGCCACCCTCCAAGCCGAGTATGAGACAGAGGCAGCCAGCTGGGCCGAAGCGAAGCAGACGCTAATCAACGGCTATGGCCAGATCGAAGACTTGGTTGACGGTAGGCTGCCTTCTTCTTCTTCCTTGCTTGCCGCTTGCCATTTGGGTCATTTTCTGACTTGGTGTTTTTCTCTTCTTTCTCTTTCTTTCTTGCGCAGAGTACTTCCCTGGCTACTCTACCGCCGCCAACCAAGTCGTCGAGGCCCACCGCAAGGTACGAAGGCAGGCTGGCGCCGAGATCGCGCCGAATGCTCGCCGGTCGCTGGAGGAGCAGCTCTTGGCGATTCAGGCCCGCCACCAGCCGGCTCATCGCATGCTCCGCCGGCTTCAGCATGTTGGGGCGCAGGTGTTGGCTGGTCTCTAGCCTGGTGAGGTGATTCCCCGCACCCCCAGTCGGACTGCCGACTGGCTGGAGGTGGCGGTCGGCAGCTTCGAGGCCTGGAAGGTTTCTGCGGCTCGGTCCGGCGCCAGGCGGGCGCTGGAGTTCGCCAAGGCCTGGTATCCCGAGCTGAGTCTGGACCAGCTGGCCATCTGGCGGCAGGAGGCCGACACGGAGCTGGAGCCGGCACGGCCGGCTATCATCCAGCGGGCTTCGGCGATTGCCGACTACACCGACACCAGCGCCTTCGCTCCTGAGGTGGACGACAACGGCGTTGCCCAGCCGAAGGAGTGGTTCGGGCGGAACCCGGCAGACGGCGAGGACTCGGCGGAGGAGATTGACTCCAGCGACGAGGGCGGGGAGGAGGAGGAGGAGGAGGTGGGTGAAGACGCCGTGCCAGATGGTGAGCAGCCGGTCAGCCTCAGCTTGACCGTGGCTCCAGCAACAAGGCACGCGCGGGTGCACCACCTGCAGCTGGCAATGATCAAGCCGAGACCCGCCGGCCGGCCACTCCTCCGGCCGGCAGCGCCGTCTGCACTGACCAGCCCGGCTCCCCTGCTGCGCCCTTAGTCTAGTCTGCCGCCTCTACTTTCCTGTTTCACCATTCTTGGAACAGTATTTTGTTAAGTTTGCACAATCCACCCACTGGGGGTGTATTCAAACTATATTGACTTCCGGCCTGTTGGGGGCCTTATGTGTAAATATAATTATGCATGCGTTTGGCTTTCCCTTATTCTTTGCTTTTCATCCTTCGGCTGTTTCCTTTGCCGCCCTCCCTTGGTTGCCGCCTTCCCAGCCGGACATCTGCTCTGCAATCTGTGGCTGGGGAAGTGCTTGGGAGGGCAAGTACTCTAGCTTTGTTGGATTATAGCGATGTTCTTGGGAGGCCGCCAGCCGGCTGTTTTGACAGCCGGTAGGCGTGGTTGGAGGCCGTCTTTGCGTTATATAAGTTCGGTGGTCCTTAGCCGTTTTTCGTGTGGGCATCCTTTCTGCCTTTGGCTCTTGCCAGTCGGACAGTCGGTTCTTCGAGCTGCGACTTTCGACAAGAGAGGGCTCGGGTGCCAGCACACTACTTGTCTGACTTCAGGTAGAACTTTTAATATAACTTAAGGCGGCCAGTCCCAGGGCCGACTAGTCGAACCCGGTGCCAGACAAAAAATCAAATGTAATAATACATTTATGAGTATGACACTCGTCATTCATAGATAAAGGAGGGCCGTTCCCGAGTGTGCCTCGGGGGGCCCGTTTGTCTCATATTTAATAAAAACGGTAGCATGATACATACTGCTTTCAACAGTAAAATCTTCTCAGGAGGTTTGCGTTCCATGGTCGCTCCGACTCCTTGCTGGAATCATCCCTCTTGCGTGCTCTTGGTTTTTGTGCGTCGATCAAGTAGTAGGAGTCATTGCCTAGTGCCTTGCTGACGACGAAAGGGCCTTCCCAAGGGGCCGAGAGCTTGTGCTGGCCGGCTGTTCGCTGGATCAGCTGAAGCACAAGGTCGCCCTCTTGGAAGGATCTTGGCTTGACCTTGCGGTTGTGGTAACGGCGCAAACCTTGCTGGTAGATGGCAGACCGGCTGAGTGCTAACAGTCGGCCTTCTTCCAGCAGGTCGACGCCGTCTTCTCGTGCTTCCTTGGCCTCCGCATCCGTGTACATGGTGACCCGAGGCGAGTCAAACTTGATGTCAGTTGGGATGACGGCCTCGGCACCATATACAAGGAAGAACGGAGTGAAGCCGGTTGACTTGTTTGGGGTAGTACGCAGACTCCAGAGGACAGCCGGCAGCTCGTCGAGCTAGCAGCCGGCCGAGCGCTCCAGTGGTACGACCAGGCGGGGCTTGATGCCGGAGAGGATGAGGTCGTTTGCCCGCTCGACCTGGCCGTTTGACTGCGGGTGGGCAATGGACTCTAAGTCCAGTCGGATGCCTTGTGTTGCTTAGAAACGTGACAGTGCTCCTTTGGCAAAGTTTGTGCCGTTGTCGGTGATGATGTTGTGCGGCACGCCATACCGAGTAGTGATGTCGGCAATAAATGTCACGGCAGTCGGCCCGTTCAGCTTCTTGATCGGCTTCGCTTTGATCCACTTGGTAAATTTGTCCACGGCGACAAGCAGATGTGTCAAGCCGCCGCGGGCTATCTTGAATGGGCCCACCATGTCCAGCCCCCAGACGGCAAAGGGACAGGTCAGGGGGATGGTCTTGAGTGCAGAAGCCGGCATGTGTTGCTTGGAACTGAAGACTTGGCATCCTTTGCAGCATTTGACTATTTCTTTGGCATCTTCCAAAGCAGTCGGCCAGAAGAAACCATGGCAGAAGGCTTTGGCCACAAGTGATCTTGAGGCTGCGTGGTGGCCGCATTTGCCTTGGTGGATATCCTTGAGGATTGCTACACCCTTTTCTGGCTCGACGCAGCGCTGGAAGACCCCGGTGACGCTACGCTTGACAAGTTCTCTGTTTATTATTGCATATGCTCCGGCTTGGCGTTGCACTAGTCGTGCCGAGATCTCATCAGTCGGCAGCTCTCTGTTGACTAGGAAGTTGAGGATGGGCTGGGCCCATGATGGAGCTGTGACTTCTTCTACTGTCAGTACGGCCACTGTGACCCGGGCGGGTGGGTTGGGTGGTGGAGAGTTGGAGTCAGCCACCGCTTCTTGTGCCGTTGCAGTCCCCGGGCCGACTGCTGCAGTCCCCGGGCCGGGTTCTGAAGTCCCCGAGCCGGGTGCGACTACGACAGTCCCCAGGCCGCTTGTCGAAGTCCCCGAGCCGCCTGCTGGGTTCCTCCAGTCGGATCCGGCTGCATCGGGGGTGGGTGGTACGAAGATAGAGTCCGACTCTGGAGACGGCTTGATAGATGGTTTGAGGAGGCGCTGGAGAGAGACACCGGTTGGTATAGCCTGTCGGGTGGAGCCGGTCCATGCCAGGGTGTCTGCTTGGTCGTTGTCGGCCCATGGCACGTGAAGGAACTCGCACCCTTCGAAGTACCCACTGATCTGCTGGACGAGGAATCGATAGCTCGCCATGTTTGCATCCTTGGCGTCCCAGTCGCCAGATGACTGCTGGACCACCAAGTTTGAGTCGCCATAACACAGGATCCGGAGTATACCGAGCTCTTTGGCTAGCCGGAGCCCGTGTATGAGCGCCTCATATTCCATCATGTTGTTGGAGGCGGCAAAGTGGATTTGCAGCATGTATCTGAGCTTGTCGCCTTTGGGAGAGGTGAGGACGATGCCGGCTCCCAAGCCGGTGCGCATCTTGGACCCATCGAAGTGCATCCGCCAATGATTAGAGTCAGGAGCCAGCGGTAGGTACTGGGTCTCGGCCCAATCGACGAGGAAGTCGGCCAATGCTTGGGACTTGATGGTGATGCGGGGCTGGTTGAAGATTGTGTACAGTGCAAGCGCAATGGCCCATTTAGCCACCCGGCCGGATGCATCCCGGCTGCCTATGATCTCGGCAAGCGGGGCGATGCATACGACCGTGCTGGGATGCTCTTGAAAGTAGGGCTTCAGCTTCTTGGCGGCGAAGTACACTCCATAGCACATCTTCTGGTAGTGTGGGTAGTTTTGCTTTGAGCTGGATAGTACTTCGCTTAGATAATATACCGGCCCCTGGACTAGCTGGGCTCGGCCTTCTTCTGGGCGCTGGACCACGACGACTGTACTGACCACTCGGCTAGTTGCGGCAATGTAGAGGAGCATGGGCTCCTTCACAGTCGGCGCCGCCAGGACAGGTGGAGTGGTCAGCATCTTCTTCAACTCATGGAAGGCTTGGTCTGCTTGGTCATTCCACTCGAAATGAGTGGATTTCTTCATGAGTCGGTACATGGGGAGAGCCTTCTCTCCTAGCCAGCTGATAAAGCGGTTTAGGGAGGCCAGGCACCCGGTGAACTTCTGTACGTCTCGCAACTTGGTGGGAATCTCCATTCTCTCAATGGCCCTGATCTTCACAGGGTTGCACTCATGCCGCGTTCGGAGACTAGAAAGCCTAGAAGCTGGCCGGCTGGTACTACGAACACGCATTTCTCGGGGTTGAGCTTGATCTGGAATCGGCGCAAGTTGGCAAATGTTTCTTTGAGGTCTTCCAGCAGGGTGCCGCGCTTTTTTGTCTTCACCACAATATCGTCTACATAGACGTGGGCATTTCTGCCGAGTTGCTTGAGGAGGCATTTCTGCATGCAACGCTGAAAAGTGGCACCGGCATTCCTCAAGCTGAATGTCATAGTCAGGTAACAGAAAGCTCCGAATGGTGTGATGAAGGCGGTCTTCAGGCGGTCTGCTGGGTCCAACTTAATCTGGTGGTATCCTGAGTAGGCATCCAAGAAACTCAACAGCTCGCATCCGGCTGTGGAGTCTATTACTTGATCAATCCGTGGCTGAGCAAACGGATCTTTGGGGTAGGCCTTGTTGAGGCTAGTGTAGTCTATACACATACGCCATTTGTTGTTCTTCTTCAACACGAAGACTGGGTTGGCAAGCCACTCTAGGAAAAACACTTCCATAATAAAGCCGGCGGCAAGGAGCCTGGCTATCTCTTCTCCTACGATTCTTCTCTTCTCTTCGGACAGCCGGCGGAGAGGATGCTTGACCGGCTTTGCGTCCGCTCGGACGTGTAACTTGTGCTTGGCAAAATCCTTCGGAACACCCGGCATGTCCTTTGGGGACCATGCAAAGATGTCTCAATTCTCACGGAGGAAGTCGACGAGCTCGCCTTCCTATTTACTATCCAGGTTTGCACCAATGACTGCAAACCTCTCCGGGTTCTCCGGGTCCAGAGGTATTTTCTTCGTCTGCTTGGCCGGCTGGAAGGAGCCCTGCGCATCATATTCCTTGGGGTTGGGGGACAAAGCCGACTGCTTGCCGGCCATGGCCACAACTCGATCCAGCATCTTCTTCTCTTCTGCCACTACGAGGGACTCGGCCAGTCGGCTGCTGGCTGCAGCGCACTCGATGGACTTCTTGTAGTCGCCGGCCACTGTGATGATCCCCTTCGAGCTCGGCATCTTCATCTTCAGGTAGGCGTAGTGGGGCACAGCCATGAACTTGGCCAGAGCAGGTCGGCCAAGCAAGGCGTGGTAAGGGCTTTCCAGATCCACTACCTCGAACCAGATTGCTTCTCGGCGAAAGTGATCCTTGTCTCCGAAGAGAACATCCATCTTGACCTTGCCGATCGGGGAGCAGGACAGGCCGGGTACGATGCCATGGAACACGGTCCGGCTTGGCATGAGCTGCTTCGCCTTGAGGTTCAACTTATCCATGGTATCGCGGTACAGTATGTTGATACTGCTTCCGCCATCAATCAGAACGCGGGAGAATCGGGCAGCCCGCCTCTCCATTGCAAGGGTGACATCCAGCAGCAATGCGTAGGAGCCAAGGGACGGCATCACCTCTGGGTGGTCGGCCCAGCTCCAGTTGATAGGCCTTTTGGACCAATGCATGAACTCGGGGTTGCTCGAGGCGCTTGGTGCTGTCGGCGCCGGCTGCGCTTGTCTTCGACCTGGCTTGTGAAGACGACGTAGGCGGCGTGTTCATCAGGGAACTCGTCTTGGATGGCTCCGACTGCTGGTCGAGCAGCCGGCTGCTGGGGGCTGGAGGCGGCGAGCCGGGAGGCGGAGGCGGCACCAGCCCCTCGCCCTTGGAGATCCGGGTGAGCCTGTGGCACTTTCGGGTCGTGTGGTTGGATGGCTTCGCGCCGCTGTGGAACGTGCAGGGGGCATCGAGAGTCTGCTCGTAGGAGAAGGCCGGCTGCCAAGCCGGCCTACCGCCCTTCTTCTTGGGAGCGGGCCGCTCTTCGGGCTGCTCGTCTTTGACTGTGGCCACCTGCCGACTGGTGGAAGGCGGCATAGGGGCCTTGCTTTTGTGGTCGTTCTGGTAGGGGTGCCGATTGGAGTCGCCAGCCGGCATCTTCGGAGCCAGAGCGAGCACCTTCCCAGAGGCGTCCACTCGGAGCTCGGTCTTCATCAAGGAGTCGGCTGTGGCGTACTTGTCTGCAATGAGCAGCAGCTCGTCGAGGGTAGCTGGCTCATCGCATAGGAGTCGGTGCTTGAGGAGGGTGCCCTCTCGGCACCCGGCGGTGAAGTATTCGATGGCCTGCACCTCGTGCACCCCCTCGCAGGAGTTGCGGAGCTCGGCCCACCGCGTGAGGTAGTCGCTGGTCGATTCGCTGGGCCCTTGGACGCACAAGGAGAGCTGGCGGGGCTTGGGAGGCCGCTTGTATGTGCTGGTGAAGTTGCGGACAAAGACTTCCGTGAAGTCCAGCCAGCTGTTGGCGCTGTAGGGCTTGAGGCTGTTCAGCCAGGTGCGTGCTGTGCCTTGCAGCATGAGAGGGACGTACTTCACTGCTACGCGCCTGTTGCTATTCGTTATACTGACGGCGTTGAGTAGTCGATGACCCAATCTTCCGGGTTCACAGAGCCGTTGTACTTGGGCATGTCTCTGGGGAGCGAGAACCCATTGGGGAAGGGCTCGTCGCGGATGCGGGGGCCAAAGAATGGCGGGCCGGCATCGTCTTCTTCTTCTAGCGCCAGGGATCGAGCTAGGCAGTCGATCCGTTGGCGAACGTCGCTCTCGCCGACTCCCTCGTGGCGGCCTAGTCGGCCACCGAGAGTCGGGTGCGTGACAGGCGGCAGGGTGGGACACCTCTCTCCACGAGGCGGGGGAAGAGGCGGATTGCCCTGGCGCTCCACCGCTCGAGGGCAGCCTTCCGCGTCGTGCTCGATGGTGATTCGAGTCCGGCTGCGGCTAGCAGCCGGCTCCTTGTCCTTCCTTGCGCGGGCGCTGCTCGTAGTCGGCGACCGGGATGTCGCGGCGTGCTCTCGGTGCGGGGGAGGACTCTCAGCGCCGGCGCCGGCTTCATGCCGTTCTGCGGCCGCATCGATCAGCTGCTGGATACGTCTTGTCATGTAGGGGAGCTCATCAGCCCCCAGCCCGTTCAGCTCTTCTGCTGCCGCCTGAGCGGCTCGTAGATTTTCGAGCGGTGTGGCGTAAATGGGGCGGTCCACCCCCAGCATGCTGGCAATGGCCGCGCCGCGCTTCTTGCCGAGGCCGACTCGGCTCGGCCCGCCGTGAGGCGGCGTACCAAAAGCGGCGCGGTCGACTTCGCGCTGGTGGGCCTCAGTGAGGCGTCTCATGGAGGCTATCTTCTGGCCCTCCGTGATGAGGGCGAGACGACGTGCCTCCAAGGTCTCGGCGTCGGCATCGGCTGGGATGGGGACGGACAAGTCATGCATCGCCGCCTGTAGGTCGTCGTGGGCGCTCTCGCCCAAGTCGGCGACGTGGCTGACGACCAGCACCTCAGTGACAGCACTGCTGCCGCTGTCGGCTCGAGGGAGAGGGTCGTCGAAGACTACCACGTCGGAGGGATAGGCGTCGAACGATGCCGTGTCGGAGTCGACAAGCATCGGGTCGGTGGAGCCGACCGACTCCAATTCTACAGCAAGCTCGCTGGAGACATGAAGCTGGTCGAGCAGGCTGACGAGGCGGCTCTCGGAATAGTCCGTGCCCGCGTCGGACGCGGGCTCGTCGGAGATGCGAGTCTCGCCAAGAAGATCGGCGAGGCAGCTTGCCGCGCAAGCGTCGTCGACGCCTTGCAGCGCGTCGGGGCAAGCGTCGTCGGGCGTAGCAGGCTGGCTGTGCTCGCGGGGGAGAAAAAGGGCCCGTCCAGAACAGGTCTCCGGACGACGGTGCACCTGGCCCCATGGTGGGCGCCAAATGTCGGGTGGTAGGTGCGACATATGCCAACGGGTGGCTTATCATTGTAGGAGCCAGTAAAACATCACCGGTGCCTGGAAACGAGATGAGGCGAAGACATGCACGCCGGTGGATCTTACCCAGGTTCGAGGCTCTCCGTGGAGATAACACCCCTAGTCCTGCTCTGCGGGGTCTCCGCATGATCACTAGATCAATACAAGTTGTTCCAAGCGCTCCTTGAGTTGTTTGGATAGAGGAAGAGGAAGGGCGAGGCTAGCTCTCCTTTTCTCTCTAGGTGGTGTGTGGAATTCTATTCGATCCCTCTTTGCATGGGTGCCCCGGGGGGTTTATATAGGCCTACCCCCAGGGGTACAATGGTAATCCGGCTGGGCGCGGGTCCCAGCCGTCAGTGTCTTTGCTTGCCGGCTTCTCCGCCGGTCATTGGGGTCCGCCGACTGGTGGGTCCCGCCGGCTGCCGGCCTCTTGGCCGGCAGGCCGGCCCCACCGCTTGGGGGCTTTGTCGGCGGCTGGTTACTGTTGCCTCGCCTCTGATGACGAGGGCTTTGTCGAGGTAAGCGTGGCTATAGTGTCACCGCCTTGCGAGCTTTCACTGTAGCTTTACCTCGTCTTGTCTCCTTAATGGGGCGCATGTTTCGAGGGAGGGAGGTAGCCGGCTATTGGGAGCCGCCCACATCCCTGGCCGACTAGAGGAGGCTAGGCCGCCTTCAGATGTCTCACTGGCAAAGGGGCCCGCCGCCCACGGGCCGTACTGGCACCTGTCGTGGGTGACATCGAGGCCAACATGGCTACAGTGCCGCCCGGACGGGGGATGCCTGGCCCGTACGGCGCCCTGTTGCCATGCCTATTCCGGGATTCGGGGGTAGTGGGCTGTACTGTGGCCACACCCCATCCTATCGCCGCTACGTGGGGACAGCCTTGGTGGGTGCAGTCTTGGCCGGCTTCTGGGAGCCGGCTTTCTTCGTGGCTGGCTTCTGGGAGTCGGTCCTCTTGGGGCCGGCTTCCTGGAGTCGGCTATCTCGTATCTTTCTTGGAGGAGGTTTTTGAGGCTGGGTCGCCTTCTGGGAGTCGGCCCTTGGCCGGAGGAAGGCGGACCTATGCTTTGTATGCTTGAAGGCTTGAATGGCCTGGTAATTTTTTTGAGGAGCCAAGGGGAGTTGGTTAGGCTACCCGTGGCTATTTACTCCGACACCACTCAAAACATTGATCTCTTCTATCGCATGAACCTTTTTACTAGTGGATCTTTCAGTATGCCATTGAGAATAATAAACCATAATATTATCTAGGAGATTTGTAGCTTCTCCTAAAGTGATTTCCATAAAAGTGCCTCCCGCGGCCGAATCTAAATGATTTCTAGAAGCAAAATTCAATCCGCCATAAATTTTTTGTATAATCATCCATAAATTCAATCCATGTGTAGGTCAATTATGTATCATTAATTTCATCCTCTCCCAAGATTCTGCAACATGCTCATGATCAAGTTGCTTAAAATTGATAATATAGTTTCTTAGAGAGATGATCTTAGCGGGAGGAAAATACTTAGAGATAAAAGCATCTTTGCACTTATTCCAAGAATCAATACTATTTTTAGGCAAAGAAGAAAATCAAGTTTTAGCACGATCTCTAAGCGAAAACGGAAATAGCTTGAATTTAACAATATCATTATCCACATCTTTCTTCTTTTGCATATCACACAAATCAACAAAGTTGTTTAGATGGGTAGCGGCATCTTCACTAGGAAGGCCAGAGAATTAATCTTTCATGACAAGATTCAACAAAGCGGCATTAATTTCACAAGATTCAGCGTCGGTAAGAGGAGAAATCGGAGTGCTAAGAAAATCATTGTTGTTGGTATTGGAAGAATCAAACAATTTAGTATTATCTTGAGCCATCGTGACAAACGATTCAACACACAAGCACACAAGAAGCAAGCAAAAAGAGGGCAAACGGAAAAGAGGGCGAATAAAATGGCAAGGGTGAAGTGGGGGAGAGAAAAAACGAGAGGCAAATGGCAAATAATGTAATGCGATGGATAAGAGTTTGTGATGGGTACTTGGTATGTTTTGACTTGACTTGGCGTAGATCTCCCCGGCAACGGCGCCTGAAATGCTTCTTGCTACATCTTGAGAACTGCGTTGGTTTTCCCTTGAAGAGGAAAGGGTGATGCAGCAAAGTAGCGTAAGTATTTCCCTCAGTTTTTGAGAACCAAGGTATCAATCCAGTAGGAGACTACACGCAAGTCGCCTCGTACCTACACAAACAAATAAGAACCTTGCAACCAACATGATAAAGGGGTTGTCAATCCCTTCACGGCCACTTGCAAAAGTGAGATCTGATAGAGATAATAAGATAAATAATTTTGGTATTTTTATGATATAGATTGAAAATAAAGCTTGCAAAATAAACGGCGACAGAAATTAGCTAGTTGACGGGAAAATAATAAGATGGAAGATAGACCCGGGGGCCATAGGTTTCACTAGTGGCTTCTCTCAGGATAGCATAAGTATTACGGTGGGTGGACAAATTACTGTCGAGCAATTGATAGAAAAGTGCATAATTATGAGAATATCTAGGCATGATCATGTATATAGGCATCACGTCCACGACAAGTAGGCCAAAACGATTCTGCATCTACTACTATTACTCCACACATCGACCGTTATCCAGCATGCATCTAGAGTATTAAGTTCATAAGGACAGAGTAACGCATTTGGCAAGATGACCTGATGTAGAGGGATAAACTCAAGCAATATGATATAAACCCCATCTTTTTATCCTCGATGGCAACAATACAATACGTGCCTTGCTGCCCCTCCTAGCACTGGGAAATGACACCGCAAGATTGAACCCAAAGCTAAACACTTCTCCAATCTAGTAGGCCAAACCAAACTGATAATTCGAAGAGATTTGCAAAGATAACAAATCATACATAAAAGAATTCAGAGAAGAATCAAATATTGTTCATAGATAATCTTGATCATAAACCCACAATTCATCGGATCTTGACAAACACACCGCAAAAAGAATTACATTGAATAGATCTCCAAGAAGATCGAGGAGAACTTTGTATTGAGATCCAAAGAGAGAGAAGAATCCATCTAGCTAATAACTATGGACCCGAAGGTCTATGGTAAACTACTCACACATCATCGGAGAGGCTATGGTGTTGATGTAGAAGCCCTCCGTGATCGATTCCCCCTCCGGCAGAGCGCCGGAAAAGGCCCCAAGATGGGATCTCACGTGTACAAAAGCTTGCGGTGGTGGAAATAGGGTTTCGTGGTGCTCCTAGATGTTTTCGGGTATATCGGTATATATAGGAGGAAGAAGTAGGTCGGTGGAGCTACGAGGGGCCCACGAGGGTGGGGGCGCGCCCAGGGGGCAGGCGCACCTCCCTGCCTCGTGGCCTCCTCGCTTCTTTCTTGACGTCGACTCCAAGTTCTCTGGATCACGTTTTTTCCAAAAATAACTCTCCCGAAGGTTTCATTCCGTTTGCACTCCGTTTGATGTTCCTTTTCTGGCAAACAATGAAATAGGCAAAAAAATAGCAATTTGCACTGGGCCTTCGGTTAGTAGGTTAGTCCCAAAAATAATATAAAAGTGCTTAGTAAAGCCTATTAAACATCCAAAACAGATAATATAATAGCATAGAACAATCAATAATTATAGATACGTTGGAGACGTATCAGTGCAACACGAGTGTTTTCCACGGATTCCACATTTTGTTCCCATTCCTTGGTTTCACGACCCCATTTTATCTATCCGTGTGTGTGTTTCCGTGAGCCACATATTGCTATTGGTCTACTTGTTTCACTTGCGAATTTGTGGACCTCATTCAACATTATTGACTCTTGCTAACAATTTGCATCAAATTTTTGTGCCACTATCCTCACTAAGCTACTCCATAAGCCTTATTTCTGTAGGTGTGAGAAATCGAAAAGATCCGGTACCAATTGTGCTATTTCCTTGTTACATTATTGAGCGATCATTGATCCATCTACAACATTGGATAAGGTACATTTGGTCTAGTTCTTCTCTTTCTCCCACTCACATTTGCTCGAGTCTTGTAATGGATAGGCAAAGCATTTCATCTCCGGTCTTCGACAACAACGACGCCGCGAACAACTACATCACCAAAGCGTCCATCTTCGATCTACAACAACAAATGCAAGGCGCACAATCAAGATTGAGAGAGCGCATCAACAACCTCGCAATCGAAATACGCACTCCAAAGCACATACAAGAGAGTACTTCAACAACAAGCTTTCTGCACAAATGGAGAAGGAAGATGCAAGGATGGAGGAGATTCAGGCCTTGTTGGTCAACCATTCTTCCCCTTCATCATCTTCAAGGCAGCGGCGAGCAAGTCGATCATCTTTGGAGCACCCAAGCGATGCGAGCACAATTCGTCCACGTCCACATCTCCATGGCGACCATCATCACATTCATGATCCACATCGTGATGAAGGGCAAGTCACCTCCAAGCAGCATGTGCACGATGACGACGAATGACATCTACTATGAGCTCAAGTACGACAAATACATCATCAACATGAAGATGCTCGAGACGCGCAAACCTACAAGTCCCAACAAGCTCTACATCAAGCTACGGCCAAACTTCATGAGCACAAGAGAAGACCGCGAAACAAGCACCACCAAGAGGAAGCTACGGCTGCCACCACCACTTTGGCATCTTCGCCAAGTGCTATCAAGGCATCTTCGTCATTGGATGTTCGGCATCTTCGCCTACTTCCCATGAGTTCGCCTACATCGACATCTTCAACAACAAGGCGACCACCTACAAGCGAGGGCGACACTTCCATCTTCGGAAGCCCCTCAAGGAAGATGGCCGAGCATGGGAAAATCCCTTCGGTCATGGAGACGTGCTATGAGGTGCCACATCATATGGGCCTCCAACAACAAGACGGTGACAAGAAGGTCGAGCTAGGGCCATCCCCTTTGACCATGTCGACAAGCATGAACCTCTTCAACGACATGAAGACGGCACCCATATTGAACTCATACCCCGAGTCAAGCTACGCGAGCGCACATGAGACATTCTCTTCGGTCCCGGAGGAAAGTGCTGATTTGCCACATCCTACAGTAATCATCAGGAGGTTGAGCATGGGACTATCCCTTCAACCAAGGCGGCGATAGGAGTTGAGCATGGAGACATTTGCACCTACATCTCTGCGACACCCACATATGATGAGATGCCCAAATTGCGATGTGAGGAGAGCCACCACCCCATGAGTGAGATGAGTGACTCCACCATATATGACATTGAATGCATTCCCTTTGAGAGGATGAGTCTGACCACCACTAGCCCGACACATGACAGCATGCCACACATCCTATGTGAGGTTGAGAGCCATTTGAGTGACTCCACCTACCATACGAGTGAGAGCATCATACCGGGAGTGAGTGAGCCACAACATTTAGTGAGTGAGGTAGTTGACAAGGCATGTGAGGCCACTATGATTTCTAATGACTTACCCTCTACTTCGAGTGTGTTTTCCCTTTTGGTGCTAGGTCTCCGACATGACGACATGCCTATCCTTGATGAGTCCATACCTCCAATGGAGATGACGATGGCCATGGTAGATGATGATGCACCCCCACATGGTTCCATCAAGATGACGATGACCACGACTTGGTCTTCGACACCTCACCTACAACACATGAGCGATGATCCAAAGGTAACATAGGTGACGGTACTTCGCTTGTCCCACTAGTGGACTATAATGCAAATGACTGCTTGCATGATTTTGATCACCTTATTGATTCATCGCATACTATATCTTGTTTCGATATGCCACCCGTTTATGATGAATATGATGATGCGCATGTTGAATTGCCTAGTTGTGATGCTATTCTCTATAGGATATCATGTGAAAATTCTATTGGTCACGTCATGTTTGACAGTCCATTGAACTTGTCATATGCTATGAGTGAGATATCCCATATTGCATCATTACAATCTCAACATAGTAACTATGCATGCCCCATTAAAACAAATTTTATTTGCAATTATGGCATAGATGACAAGGTCATGTTTATTGGAACGTGCTTATCTTGTGATGATATTGCCATGCTTCCTTTACATGATTTGCGCAATTCATCTACTATGCCATGCCATGACCACATTGCTTCGGATATGCTTTGTTTTGGATGCTGTCAATATTCTCCATGTGATGTTTCCACTAATGCTCATGAGGAGACATCCATAGTTTCCTGATACAAATTAGAAGATTTTGATGCATTCCATACTTTGCATGATTCCCATGATTGTGTGCAGCCTATGCATCCCATGAATAACAATGCTCTACATATTTCTCATGATGCATTACACAATTTGAGTCTCCATTATGCTATACATAACAACAAACCCATCATGATGGATGACATGTTTCTATATCATGCATCTCATTTGTTTGAGCATTGGATATTTGGTGCTAACCAACACAAGCACGTGCGCATCATAATGGATGATGTGTACATATACCACGCACACACAATTTTCCCCTTGTCTTTGTTTTGTGTAGGTACTCATGTATACTCGTCAACATCTCAATCCCAAGAGTTGACGAAATGAGCTCTTGAGAGCAACGAGGATTTGGGATTCCGTGGACTATCCTTACCACTGTTCCCTTTGTGCAAGGGCTACGTGCATCTCTTTTCCTTGGCTCTCACACGGCTATGGGCTATATATCACTTGTTACTTTATGCCCATTGTATCATGTTCCCTTTGCATGTTATGCTTGCTTCTATGCCTTTGCCACGCAATTGTGACCCTTTCTTGAATTTACCCATGATTCACCATTATACTACTTCTATGTGTATTTGCATGCTTGGTGGAGATACCTGTTGCTATTGCCATGTTCTATACATGCTCTATGTTATTGTTGATTACTGTGTCGGGAGAGTCAAGATGTTCCAATTCTATTTACATAGGACTTCTTGCCAACACCACGAACCTACTTTGCTCACATCTTGTTTTCATGCTTGTGCTATGTCATGTGCATTATTCATGCCCACTATTTGCCCACATGATATGATTGCCATGATTACCTCTAGTATGTTGCATCCTCACACTAATAACTTTGCTTGACTTGTTTACTATGATGACTTGCTTTGTTGCATCACCCATGATACATTATTGCTCGTTTCATTCAGTTGATAGCATATATGTTCATGCCTCTCACTTGATTTGTCTTGATCATTGTCTCTTGTCTCCATTAGTGGCATCTCTCATATCGCCTTGTAGTGAGTGCAACCATCCTATGTTTATTTATCTTGGAGACTTGGACACCTTACTTGCGATGCATGCATGTTTGTTTGAGCCTAATGCCTTTGGTTGTTGTCGCTTCTTATGTCTACATACCATGCCCTACACCCTTGTACTTTCTTATGATACGAATGATGAAAACACGTGCTGGGTATTTCACCAATCAAATGCTAGGTTTTGCATTTCCGCTAACCTCATTTGTTTTTCCGAGTGTTTGTCATGTTCTTTCATTTTGAAGGATTCACAAGGTGGTACCATCACAAGACATATTGGTTATGTGAAGGCATACAAGATGCGCAACTCCAACATCCTTGAGAAACTCCTTAGGGTGACCTCCGTCCCGTTGAGCCATCCTCACATACGCATATTGGATAGGTCATTCTTTCATTGTTGTTTCCTTTTTCTTGTCTACATGATACATCTATTGGATGGAGGACCGACATTAGAGATTGGCTCTATGGACCTTCACATTAAGGAGCGCTCGGACTTATTTGATGCACCTTCGAACCTCCACTCATGCCACGACATCGAGCATTGGTACATCAACACTCCTTTGACACATTGCACCAAGACCTCCATATTTGTTGATTGTGCTCACACATGTCATGCTCGATGGACATATCATACTCACCACAAGTTTGCACCCCATGCATGGATTGACGCACATTATGCTTGTCTTGTTGCATCTATTTCCATGTCATCCATGATATATGAGCTTGTGCATTTCCTTAGCAAATTTTTTGTGATCTTCCTTGATGGCATATTCATACATAATAACCACATTGCCCATCATCAATTGCATGATCACATAGTCATATTGAGCACCAATTACCATGTTCATGCTTTTGATACACCATCACACTATGACGCCATTTTGCACAATGGTAGAATTTGTAGCTTTGTGCACCATGCAACTTACCATACCTTTGTGTGCATAACAAATGCATTTGCTCCCATGAATGCATTACATATCATTCTATATCTTTTGGATAAACATCATGTGTCTTGCCACACACAATCTTGCCGAACGGACTCATACTTCCTTGATGGACACTTGTGTGCGCTAACCATTGTATTTCCGAGTGTCGCTTTTGTTTGCTCTTTCTGCATGAATACCACTCTGATGACACCTTGGATTGCGCCATGTCTTCAACTTCATCCAACTACAAGTCTGTCCACGACAACCGTTTCCATGGTGATGAGGATCACGATCTGAGGTCAGATCTTTCCCAAGGGGGGGGGGAGATGATGCGGAGCATCCTACGATCATCCCTATGTACACTATGTCTACTTTCCAGGCCCCGAGTGGACATAAGACGAGACCTGAAGTATACACCATTGGACACAAGGTTAACTCGCTCCTCTCCGAATTGTCACTTTCCACATGTGAGACATGGCTGCAACCTAAAACATACATGCTATACTTGACCAGGAACCAAGAGGAAGACCATGAAGCAACTAGGAGCATTGGATGAGAAGGCGAGGAATCGGAGCAAGAGAAGGAGCTGCCGGGAAGCTACTGCTCTCGGATGTCCAACAGCCACCGGACGACCGAGCTACACCAGACTTCCAATGCCTGGAGTATTCACCGGCCAGAACAACTATAGCCGAAGGCCAAGTCTACAGCAACCAGGCGTCCGACACTGCCCAGCGCCTGGACGACCGCTCGCCACCGGATATTCGAGGCCACCAAACCAGAGCCAAAACGTCGGAAGTCCGAAGACTTCCGGACGACCGAGCGCCCGCGAGCGACCGGACGACCGACAACCGTCGGACGTCCAGCGCCTGTTTGCGCACAGAGATTGGGCCCGAGGCCCATGTATCCCTCTCCCACTTACCCCTTCGTGGATCTAGACTATATATACACCTCCACCTCCTCCTAGTTAGGGTTAGCATTGGTTTAGCTCATACTTGAGACAGATCTTTGCTCATCCATCCTGATCTACTCCATCGAGAGAGACCGCGGCCTCTACGGAGAAGATCCATCTTGGATTCAAGACCCCTAACGGGAAGACCTTCAAGACCTCCTCACGGAGAAGAACTTGCTACTTGTATCGTGATATGTCCCCAAAGTATCTATAATTTATGAAGTATTCATGCCATGTTTACAACAATTTTATATGGTTTTGGTATGATTTGATTAGAACTAACCCAGACTGACATTGTTTTCAGCAGAACTACCATGGTGTCGTTTTTTGTGCAGAAATAAAAGTTCTCAGAATGGGCTGAAAATTTATGGTGATTTTTTATGGACCAAAAGAGAACCTCCGAAGCACAAGAGTTGGACTAAAAGAGTCCCGAAGCAACAACAAGGTAGGGGGCATGCCATACCCCCCAGGAGGGTGCTCCTACCTTGTCGCTGCCTCATGGACCCCCTTGACATGAGACCACGCAAAAAATTCCTATAAATACCAAAACCCCCAGAAATAAACCTAGATCGGGAGTTCTGCCGTTGCAAGCCTCTGTAGCCACAAAAAATCAATCTAGGCCCTCTTCGACACCCTGCGGGAGGGGGCCATCATCACCATGGAGGCCAAGGACCAGAGGGAGAACCTCTCCCCATCTAGGGGAGAGGCCATGGAGGATGTGACACCCTTGATTCAATTGTACACTAATCATACACGCAAATGTGTACGATCAAGATCAAGGACTCACAGGAAGATATCACAACACAACTCTAGACACAAATAAAATAATACAAGCTTTACATTACAAGCCATGGGCCTCGAGGGCTCGAATACACAAGAGTCAGCGGAAGCAACAATATCTGAGTACAGTCATAAGTTGAACAGGGATGCCTTAAGAAGGCTAGCACAAAAGCAACATGATCCAAGAGGCATGTCCTCCTACTTGGGAGCCTCCTAACTACTCCTAGTCGTCGGCGGCCTCCATGTAGTAGTAAGCACCCTCGGGGTAGTAGTAGTTGTCGGTGGTGGCGTCTGGATCCTGGGCTCCACCATCTGGTTGCCACATCCAAGAAGAATGGAAAAGGGGAAAAGAGGGAGCAAAGCAACCGTGAGTACTCATCCAAAGTACTCGCAAGCAAGGATCTACACTACATATGCATCGGTGTCAATGAAAAGGGGTAGTATCTGTGGACTAAACTGTAGAATGCCAGAAGAGAGGAGGGAAAACCTAGCCTATCGAAGACTAGCATCTTCAAGCTACTCCAAGCATCTTGCAGCATCAGAAGAGATAAGAGTAGCATAAAGTAAAGTAGTAGCAGTGTTATCAGCCTCATCTAGAGACCCTTTCTCGACTCCCTGCGAGAAAGCAATCCTAGAGCCAAACTATCCAGTTATCACCTCAAGTATCCAGTTCTAGTTGTATCGATCGGGATACAACTCCAAGTGTCCGTTACCGTAGGACAGGCTATTGATAGATGTTTTCTTCCCTGCAGGGGTGCACCAACTTACCCACCACACTCGCTTAACTCCGGTCGGACACACTTTACTGGGGCATGCCTGGCCTCGGCCAAACAATACGCCGCAACCCGACCTAGGCTTAATAGAGAGGTCAGCACGCCGGACTAAACCTATCTCCCCAGGGGTCTTGGGCCATCGCCCCGGGAACCCCTGCACGTTGCGAGGGTGGCCGGTGAGCAGACCTAGCTACCTCCTTAAAAAGGCAGGTGCTTACGCAGTCCAACCCAGCGCGCGCTGCTCAGTCGCATGTCATCTATTAAGCTTCGGTTGATGCATACGACGCAGAACGTCCATACCATGCCCACGTGATGGTTAGTGCTATCAGGCCAGAGGCCCCTCAGATCAAATATCCAAATCGTAGTGGATTAGGAGCACGCGGTAACGAGCAGAGACTCACGATTGATGTGACCCGGTCGCCCCATCTCGAGGACTTGCGGCAAGGGCTAAGAATGCCCGGCCACGCCTCGTAATTATCTCGCGGGCACCTTCCAGGTCAACCTGACTCCACATCACTCGCAATTAAGCTCGCGCATGTACCCCTCAGGGCCGACCCGTCTTTAGTAACATGGTTCAGTGTAAAGTCATAGTAACCGTAGTAACTGTGTGTCTAACACCAAGGGGAAACCAGAGGAACCACCCTCGATGGATTCCACTCGATGTAATCATCAAGGTGAACGTAAGAGGAACCACCCTCGAGGTTCACACTTGTGGGGTTGCACGACAGAGTCGTATCGGAAGTGGTTAAGGCGGAATCACCCTCGAGGACCATGACCGAATAGCTACACTATAGGGTTAACATCAGAAGTGTGCATGAGGTCTCACCCTCGGCACTCGATAGTAACCCAGTAGTGTCGAGCAACTAAGGGGAAACTGATGTGCGGTGCCGGGGCCTGGTCTTCGATCCCGTTGATCGGGTCTTCGATGATGAAGCAGGGGCAACAAGGACAAGGTGGGGGTCACTGATGGATCACTAACCAACCTACACTAAGCAGTTTAGGATAAGCAGATAAGGTACAACAGATACAAAAGCAGGCTATGCATCAGAGTAGGAGCAAACAATTATAGTAGCAAAATCTAATGCAAGCATGAGAGAATGGAATGGGCGATATCGGGATGAGCAAACGGGGGGCTTGCCTGGAAGCTCTATTGTAAAGGAAGAAGGGTCGTCGGAGACGTAGTCAATCACAGGGGCAACATCGGTCTCAGGTCTACCAGAGAGAAGACACTAGTGGAATCAGCTTTTTGCCGTCCGCCATGGCTGACGGCAAAGGCATAGATCACGGACGGCAAACTTCTTTGCCGTCCGCTAGCGGACGGCAAACTGTCCGGATGAACGCCTGCCAGCAAAGGCCTTCTTTGCCGTCCACTTCTTAGAAACGGACGGCAAAGGATTACACCGTCCGCCATCCGAGGCCGGCAGACGGCAAAGACAGCTGACGGTAGTGCGGTGGCGTGAGATCCGTTAGGGGGTTAACGGCGCTCTTTGCCGTCTGCCAGCGAACGGCAAAGATTCAAAGATCTTTGCCGTCTCCAGCTAGGAAGCACTGGGAAGCTGCCACATGTCCAGATATGTTGTCTGCTGGCAGACGGCATAGCTGGTCACTTTGCCGTCCACCAGCAGACGGCAAAATGACCAAATAGGCAGCCAGTGTTCCCAATTTGCACAGGTGACTGCCACGTGTCCTCTTTGCCGTCTGCTAGCGGACGGCAAAGAGGCTATATATCCCCTGTTTTTATTTAAATCCCATTAATTAGACATGGTTTCAAACACAGATATACATGCATACATACCCAACATATCCAACAGCATGTCCAACAACATATTTCATCCAATCCAACAACATAGTTCAACAAAGTCCAACATATCCATATATACATAACCAGAAACAAGTTTCCAACAACATATGCATATAGACATACATATCCAAACAAGTTTTCATAAACAACAAGGAAGCACCACAAGAATAGTACACTCCATGAATCCAAGCTTCCTCATGTAAAGCAAATCAGCAAATTGGGAAAGATGAAAGTTAGAAGAAGAAGAAGAAGACTAGTTAGAAGAAGAAGAAGAGGATTTTTTTTTCTCTTTCTTTTTCTCCTCTCCTCTTCTTTATCTTCTTATTCTTCTAACTAAGGTAGGTAAAAATGTCATTTTATTGCTAAGCTAGGTAAAAATGCTAAGTGTAGGTCATTTTAGAGCTAATGTAGGTAAATAGGTCATTTTGGAGCTTAGTAAGGTTATTATGTCATTTTCGAGGAAAATAAGCTAAGTTTATATCATTTTGGAGCTAACAAAGATTATCATGCCATTTTTTACGTAAGTATGCTAAGTATGTCATAAATGAACTGAATAAGCTAAGTATAGCTTATTTTTTATCTAACTTAGGTAATTATGCCATTTAGGAGGAAAATAAGCTAAGTATCCATTTGTAAAGCAAAACACTAGAGAAAACTTACCCTCATCACAATAAATGTGATGAAGATCGCAATTAAGGTAACAATTGATCCAACGGCATAATGATACCAAGCCTCATTATCAATGGCATATTTTCTAATCTTCTTAAGCTACAGGCGCATTGTATCCATCTTCAAGCGCATTGCATTCATCTTCATCTTGTGATCATCGATGGCATCGGCAACATACAACTCCAATGTCATCTTCTCTTCTTCAATTCTTTTAATTTTTGCTTTCAAATACTCATTTTCTTTTTCAACTAAATTTAACTTCTCGACAAGAGGGTCTGTTTCAAATTCCGGTTAACATACCTCCTACGTTAAAATATCTCTATGTCAGCATGATGGCCATAATTTGCATAAATGCGAAATGCAACAAATAGTTATGAAAGAGAATTTACCACATCCGAATCATAAAGCGGGCGAGGGCCGACCGGGACAGAAATCAAGACCATGGCACTATGTATAAGAAACAATCATACAAAGTAAGAAAATTATAAATACCAACTATATAAATCATACAATCATACAAATAACTATATAAATCAAGTACAACATAAAAATTTGAATACCTAATAATCATTATCGGTAATGACATGCTCGTCATCATCATTAATAAAAGCACCATCATCATCACTATTAGTAATGACGTGCTCATCATCATCATTAATAAATGCATCATCATGTGGAAGGCCACCTTTACGTAATCGTTAAAGCATTGACAGGTCATCTGCAGCAGTAACTTCTTCTTCTTCCGGCTCTTCTTGTTCCAGCTCAGGGGTGAAGTCGGATTCACTATCGTTGTCTACTTCAATGTTCTGGGGTGGAGTAGAGCGGTTCTTGAAACGTTTTTTGGAAAGACGTGTTTCTTGGAAGAATTCTCCTTCGTCATATGTGTCTTGGTTAATGTGAGGTTCATAATCCTTTTCATTGGGGGGAGGTGGTCTAACATGTGGCGGCACTTCATAAACGACGTCCCAACCACTGAGATTTGGATCACTTTGATAGGCCCACGGTAGATAGAAAACTTGGGTTGCCTGTTGAGCCGTAATATAGACATCGGGAACATCCAAATGGGTGCTTTGTTTGATTTCGACTAGCCCTATATGTTCATGAGTCCTTCTAGTCTCCCTCGGCTGGAACCAATAACATCTGAAGACTATGACGTTTGGTGGGTTTTCACCATAGAATTCAAGTTATTAAATTGCTTCAACTCTTCCATAATACTCGATACCTCCTTCGCCGATAGCAGAGACACAACAATTTGTAGACTTTTGGTTGGCCATAGATAGCTCTTTGCCATAGGTACGAAAGCGATACCCGTCGATGTCGTATTTGTCAAATGAACGGACCTTATAGTCAAAACCATTAGCTACTTGTCTCAATTCAACATCCATAATCTCTGAATTAGCCTACAAGTTTAATACGAAAGGATTGTTGCATTAGTCGCAAATTAGCCAAAGAAAAAAAAGGGTCTAATGGAAATTACCTTTTTTAAAACCAAGAGATGAAACCAGGAAATTCGGCTCCTTGTTTTGCCAGAAGCTCATACTCTTCGACGGAATCCTTTTGGATCACCGCTCCATACGAGAATATGGCGACGTATCGACTGCATAAAAAATCCAGGAATAAGAGAAGTTGAAAGGAATTAGAAGTTGTGAAACAATGTACCGAGATCTTACTCGATGTACGGCCACACTTCTGTTAGGTTGTTGAAGAGATACAGCGAAATGGTCTACCATTCTTCAACATCCAACCTTACTAGTTTCCAACCACCGGCCGGTGCGAGATTCCCTTTGAATAGGCTGAGGTTGGATTGACCCTTTTGAGGTTCGTCAGCATTGAACTGAGGCTTCGGATTATGCAAATGATGATTTTTGGCTTCGTGGTGTGCGGTCGCGAAGTTTGCCGCCTCCTCAGTGATGAATGCCTGTGCCATCGATGCTTCTATTCTATGTTTATTTTTACATTTTGCTCGAAGCGTCTTTAGCATCCTCTCGGTTGTGTAGCACCAACGATTTTGCACGGGCCCCCCCAATCGTGCCTCGGTCGGGAGATGCAAAATCAAATGTTGCATTGGATTAAAGAAGCTTGGCGGAAAGATCTTCTCTAACTTGCAGATCAACTCCGGCGCCAACTGTTCCATAGGGATGAAGCCACGCAACATCACCGGCATTATCCGCTCAATCCATATGTGCCAATCATGACTTTTCAGACCAAATATTTTCAAAAGACTCGCTCCCCTCTTTAGATTTGTTGCATACCCATCGGGGAACATCAACTGCATTTTCACCCACAAAATAATTTCCTTCATAGCTGGCCTTCCAAGATTGAACCATGCCTTTCGCTTCATCCAGTTGATCCCCTTTCCTTTCGGTTCTTTCATGTTTCATAACGGTCTATCACATAGCTCCTATTGATCGACTCTAGCCTTAGTATTATCCTTTGATTTCCCCTCTATGCCGAACAATGTACCAAAAATGGCTTCAGTGATATTCTTTTCAGTGTGCATCACGTCGATGTTGTGTGGGCAAAGGAGGTCTTTGAAGTAAGGCAGATCCCAGAAGCATGTCTTGTGAGTCCAGGTGTGTTCCTTATTATACCCCTTGAAATACCCTGGACGCTCTGGATCTGGCTCAAGAGTGTTTAACTGATCTAGGGTCTGTTGGCCTATCAACGCAGGTGGTGCAGAGTGTTGGACAACTCTACCTTTGATGAATTTCTTCTTGTCTTTCCTGAACTTATGGCCATGATGTAGAAACTGTCTATGCAAGTCGAAGCAACTATACTTGCGCCCTGCCGTCAGCCAACGAAACTCAAGAGCTCCCTTGCATGTGGGGCACGGGAACCTTCCATGCACACAACAGCCAACGAATAGCGCATACGCCGGCAAGTCATGCGTCGAGTACATGTACCAGGCACGCATTATGAATTTTTGTTTGGTAAAGGCGTTGTATGTCTTGAACCCATTATCCCAAGCTTCTTGCAATTCGTCCTTAAGCGGCTGCATGTACACATTCATATTCTTCCCCGGATAGTTGGGCCCTGGAATTATCAACGTCGGGAAAATATTCTGTCGTTGCATAATCTTCCCGGGGGGAGATTGAGTGGAATGACAAACACGGGCCAACAGATGTATGGGGCTGCCATCTGACCAAACACACTGAACCCATCTGTGCTGACGGTGACTCGAGGATGCCTTGGATCTGCCTTTTTTCCTTATGTAATGCATCGAAGTGCTTCCACGCTTCACCATCCGATGTGTGCACCATCATCACATTCCCATGTGCATCTAGTTCGGTTATTTTGCCCGT
Source organism: Aegilops tauschii subsp. strangulata (assembly GCF_002575655.3). Lineage (NCBI taxonomy): Eukaryota > Viridiplantae > Streptophyta > Magnoliopsida > Poales > Poaceae > Aegilops > Aegilops tauschii. The sequence continues at coordinate 215,816,510 of NC_053038.3, forward strand.
TTTGTGCCATGTCATCTGTCTGGCCGTCTCTTCGACCATGAAAAGACGTTGAAGTCTTGGTATGATTGGCATATACCAAAGAATATTAACGGGTATTTTGGTCTTCGTCTTCTCACCCATGGCGTTGTCTACCACAACATACCTGGAAGAACTGCAAATGGGACAATAGTTCAAGTCCTCATACTGAAGCGTAAATAAGACACATCCTTTCCCACAGGCATGTATCTTCTCATAGGGCATCTTAAGAGCACGGAGGATTTTGTCTGACTAGTACAAGTTTGGAGGTAGCACATGGCCTTTGGGTAGAAATCGTCCGAATACTGTCATCATCGCGTCGTAGCATTCTCTGCCCAAGTTGAATTGAGCCTTCAAAGCCATTATTTGTGAGATGGCATCCAGCTGACAAAGCTCAGTGTGCTCGTGGAGAGGACGTTTTGAGGACTCCAACATTTCAGTGAAGGCCTTTGCAGATTCCTCCATCTCCTCGTCCGAGTCCCGAGCATCGTCAAAGTCTTGCACCATGTCTGCGGTCCCGGTACCATGCTCGTCGGTGCGACGACGAACCTCGGCTCTGGCACGTTCGGCAGACTCACCATGTAATGTACAGACCGTGTAACGAGGCGTAAAACCAAACTTCTGCAGGTCTTTACTCATTTCAAGCTCGTCCCTCTTTTTATAGTTGTCGCAACGGGCACAGGGGCACCAGCTAAATTCCTAGCCATTTGCAAATGCGGCTCTAACAAACCCCTTGGTTTTTCTTAACCATTCCTTGGTCCAAACTTTCTGACTAGTGTAACCGGTGTACATCCATGCACGATCACTCATATTGACTTCCTACTGGACACACAAGAAATATATACATAATTAAGCAAACCATATCCATCAGTGAATGGAGTTTGTTAGTTTTATTACGTCCATGCAAGCTACACGCTAATAGGTAAAGATAGGTCCTAATCCCACCCAAGTATGTGTAGATCGGGTTCATTTTCCCATGCTCTGCTCCAGATCCGACGCAAAATTTCGGCAGCACCTCCCCGCTGTTCTCCTGATACACGTCTCGGCAATAAGCAGAGAGAATGTGTACCCAGAGAACGACAGGGAGGCACTAACGAAATTCTGCATCGGATCCGGAGCTGAGCATATGGGAAAACGAACCCAATCTACACATACTCGGGCTGTCCATGGATAACGTTGGACAATTCGAAAGAATCATTATTATAAATATGCAAATGCATGCATATTTACAGATGTAACCCTTTCGAACGGGAGACGCATAGTGGTTACGCATACTGATGATTCACACCTATAGCTAGCAAGTTTCATCGGCACGAAGACCGGAACAAAGCAAATGAAGGGGGGAGGAGGAGATGTCATTTGTGCTCACCAACGAACGTAGGGGCGGAGCTCGTCGAACACTAGACTCTCGCAGCGACGAAATACCTGCATATTTAAATCATAAGATGAGTAACATAGCAAGTATTCGACACCGACGGCCACATGTACCTCGCACTGACGATACTTGCTATTTACGGTACCATCGACACCGAGGAACCCTCTAACCCGCTCGTCCCCGGGTAAACTAAATAGCAACTACCATCGGTGCAAGGTACATGAGGGGGTCGGCGTTGAACACTAGATCCACATCCCACAAGGGAAGCCGGCGCCCGGCGTCCCGCAACAATAGTTCTGGTCGCCGATGACGATCGAACACCTTGGCGAATTTGTCTGGTAGCCTTTGCAATGAGGATTAAAGCCAAGTTTTGAAATTTCAAACAACCAAACCGACTTGAGTTAGTTTGGGTGTTTCAAGTTTCAACACTTAGCTTTCAATCGTCATCTCTGAGGCTGCCAGACAAATTTGCAATGGTGTTCGACCGCCATCGACGCTGAGAACTGTTGCTACTGGACGCAGGACCCCTGTGTCACTTGTGGGACGTGGATGTAGTATTCGACACCGACGGCCACATGTACCTCGCACTGACGATACTTGCTATTTAGGGTACCATCAACACCGAGGAACCCTCTTTTTCTTCTTCTTCTTCTTTCTCTTTTTTCCTTTTCTTATTCTTCTTCTTCTTCTTCTTCTTCTTCTCCTTTTTCCTCTTCTTAAACCTAGCACTAACCTAAACCTAAAAACTCAAAACTACACCTAAACCTAGAACTAACCTAAACCTAAAAACTCAAAACTACACCTAATTAAACCTAGCACTAACCTAAAACAAATCAAGAAAATAGAGAACTAAAAAACAGGAAAAAAAACAGAAAAAATTACCTCTTGCTCCGGCGAGGTCGTGCGGTTGGGCGGGGCGGCGCAGGGGCCGCGGGGAGGAGGACGGCAGCGGGGCGGGGCGGCGCAGGGACCTCGGGGAGGGGTCCGGCACCGGGGCGGCCCGTCGCAGGCCACTCCGACGGCCGGCGACGGCGGGGCGACGGGGCGCGGCGGGGCGACAGGGCGGGGATGGCCGGCGGCGGCGACAGATGAGAGAGGCAGGCGCACGGGAGGGAAGGAGAGAGAGAAAGAGAGAGAGGGGGAGATGGCTCGGCCCGTTAAGTGGGCCTTCTTTGTCGTCTGTTAGCAGACGGTAACGAGGGCCACCGTTAGGGCTGGCCCACATCTCCTCTTTGCCGTCCGCAAGCAGACGGCAAAGGACTAACATTGCCGTCCGCCAGCAGACGGCAAAGTAATCACCTCTTTTGCCGTCCGCTAGCGGACGGCAAAGAATCTGACCTAGCCACGCTGTGCCCTGTGGGGCCCACCTGGCTCTTTGTCGTCAGCTGGCTGACAGCAAAGAAGCAGCTGACGACAAATAGCATTTTTGCCATCTGCCCTTTCTTTGCGGTCCGCTTTGTGGAAGCGGACGGCAAAGAAGCTCTTTGACGGCAGCTGGCGGACGGCAAAGAAGCTGATTCCAGTAGTGAGAGGTGGAAGAAACAATAAATATATAGCAAACAAAGCATCATAAATCATAACATGGTAATACGCGGTGCTAGGGGTGAACTAACGCAGTGCTAGACGTTGCAGACGGAGAGGGAAACATCCGGAGGGTTTTTCCGGCGTCTGTCGTTTTCTGGACAGATGAAAAGAGAGGGGACGATTCCATGTTCAGCATGCTAGGGGCATGTGACAGATGAACGGACCACGTATCTGGATTCGTTGGATTTTTTGAGCAACTTTCATGTAGAAAACATTTTCATCCGAGTTACGTTTATTTTCTATGAATTTCTGAAGTTTAAACAATATTATGAAATTATGTGTAATTACTAAATTCGATAGAAAAAGAATAATGATGTTAGCATGAGGTCAAAATGATGTCAGTAGTCAACTTTGACCTCTTGATCAGTCAAACTGACAGAGGGGTCCCACTGTCATTGACTGTTAGCTAATTAACTTAGTTAGCTAGTTAATTAGATAGGTTAATTAAGTTAAGTTAATTAACCTAAAAAATAATTTCATTAATTTGTTAATTAACCTATTTAATTAATTTTAAATCTCTTTGTTTTTGGGGCTGGGCCCACATGTCATATGACCAGCCGGGAGCGGGTTAACGGCGGGCATGGGCGAAAGGAGCCCCGGGGGCGCCGAACCCGGGCGTCGCCGTGGGGCAGCGGCTGGACGGCGGGACGCCAGTGGGCAGCAGCGGTGGCGAACGGCGTGAGGGCGGGCGGCTGGAGCCGCGACAGCGGCCAGCGGGTGCACGGGCTTGGCGCGGTGCGGCGAACCGGGGCAGCAGTGGTGCACGGGGAGGCGGGGAAAAGCGGTGCGGCAAACCGGGGAAGCAGCGGTGCACAGGCAGGTGGGGAAAAGCGGTAGCAACAGCAGCAGTCGCTGCGGGCTCGACGCGGCGCAGCTGCTGCTGCAGCGGCAACAACAGACCACGGGCGAAGCAGGTGGGGGGCGGTGAGGGGCCGCGCGGCGGAGGCAGAGGTAGGAGGGCGAGCGGCAGCGGCGGGGCCGATGAGCTACAGCGAGGAGTACGAGACGGCGCAGGCACACGCGGCGGCAGCGGTGTGCAGCGGTGCGGCAACAGAGCAAGAGCAGCAGGTAGACGAGGGCACAGGAGGGCAGCCACGCGCGGGCGGGAGCGCGGCTGTGTGCGCTGGAGTTCAGGCGGCGTAGTACAGAAGTGGGACGGGCACGGGCCCTGGTGGGCGCGGCCAAACTACGATGAAATTGAGGGGGAAAGGCGGGGAAACATGGAGAGCAGCTCACAGTGAGCCTGTGGATGCACTTAGAGGGCTCGGGGGAGACGGTGAGGTAGCGACAGCCAGGGATCGACGGTGGAGGCCTCGGTGGCCCCAGGTGAAGAAGATAACGCGGTTGATGGCGGCGATTTCGAGCCTCCGAGCTCGAACGGTTACGCGTAGGTGACGTAGAGGACGACGGTGATCCATCCCAGGCATCAGCTGGCGGCGCGGGACGATGAAGAGCGCGGGAACGGTGACGGCGGCGGGTGCGTGCTATGGAGAAGGGGGGCGACCGAGAGAGAGGGGATAAGGCAGCTAGGGTTCGCCCAGGATCAAGGGAGGGTATTGTAGATGCCAGGGAGGTCCGAATGGCCGACGCATGGAGGATCCGCGGCGTGGATGCAGCACGTGAGGCCACCGAGCTCCCTGTGAGCAGTAGGAAGGAGAAGAGGGATAGGTGGGCTGGGTTGTGCACTGTGGACTTAGAGCCCAGATGGACAGTGCCAGTTTTCTTTCGATGCATTTCTTTAAACCTCTTCGTTTTGCATTTCCTTTTAGTAACAAATGAGTTTTGTTTTGAACAAAACTTGGCTCATAATTCTAACACAATATAATGCGATGGAACAAAATGTATGGTGTCAAAAGGAGTTGTATAGACAATTTTAGAAATTGAAAAGGCCAATTTCAAATGATGCTGGACGACTAAATAATTTCCAGGGTGTCGGTTTACAAAAGAAGGGGCGCACCTTTGTACCCCTTTACCTGTGCACGGGCAGTCGGAGCCACGCCAACGGTCGCACCAAGTAGAACAGGGGAGGTAAACCAAGGCAAAACCGAAGCCCAAGACAGCCAGGGCAATGCCAAGACCAAGAACGCAAAGAAGCAGAGGGGCGGAGCAGTTTCCCCCGGCAAGACCCTTGCCGGGGACTGCCTCAGCAGCCCCGGCAAGACTTTTGCCGGGGCAGCGCGCCCAAACACCAACAGGGCGAGCCACCCTTGATCCCACGTCCCTAACACCATCAGCCACGTGGGGCCAGGGCTCGGGAGGCACCTCTGTGGTGGCATGCAGATCTTTGTGAAGACATATTCAAGATCAGATGAGGATTAGCAGACAACGATCCTCGACAAGATCCTTGGCGAGGAGAGCGACGAGACCCTCGGCAAGGCTCTTGCCGGGGACGACAGCGCGCCACGGCAAGACCCTTGCCGGGCCCCCGGCAAGGCTCTCGCCAAAGATGCCAGCAGGACCACTACCAGGCCCGCATCAGCCAAGTCTCCACCGCCGTTCGCATGCAGCTTCCAGCCCAAACCAGCTAGGCAGGCACCTGCGTGGCAACATGCAGCTTCCAGGCCAACTCAGCAGGCGCCTGCGTGGCGGCATGCAGATCTTTGTGAAGACCCTACCACCGCGCCACCTCAGATGCCCGCCTGCCTACATGGCGCGGCACGCATCGCTGGCCAGGGCACGTGTCGAAGCGAGGAGGAGCGGCGACAGACGGGACGGGCCTCGCCCCCGTCCCCGATAAAGCTAGGGGACACCTCAGCGGTGCATTAAATGCAACTTGTCCTGTAATACGAGCGATAAGCTCGCAATACTGTACGCCTTTCCAGCTCCGGTATGCCACTGTGGCAGCCCCTTTCGCCTATAAAAGGACGCCCGTGGCATACTGGAGAAGGATTCGGCTCTTTCCAACCACGCACTCACCATAGCTAGTTCGAGGGCTCAAGAACTCTATGAAATACACCCACCAAAGCAGGACTAGGGTTTTACGTATCCTCGCGGCCCAAACCTGGGTAAACGATCCTTGTGCTGACTACTGATCCTGCTCTTCTTGCAACCCTGCGCCCCGGCAACCGTAGTAGGGACTCTTGTGATCCCATAGGTGTCGTTCCACACCGACATCTTTGGCGCGCCAGGTAGGGGCAGCAATTGTGAGAATCTGGTCTAGTAGCTAGCCTAGCGTTTCTTCATCGCCATGGCTCGCAAGAAGAAAACAGCCACGGCGATCGGCTTGTCGGGGGCCGAACGGCCCGTACTACTACGGGCGAGCAGCGGCCCGGTCGCGGACAGGACCCGGGCCGCGGTCCGCGAGCACCAGCATCACCCGGGCAGTCAGAGCCTGGCGAGCGGCGTCGTTCGCATGCCCGACGACCGGCCGCACGTCGCCAGATCCAGAGACGGAGCTGGGCCCCCCGCAGGCGGCGCGGGGCCCTCCAGGGGTGTCGTTGTGCCACCTCCGGGTGGCGCAGCAACGTCCAAGACACCCACGCCAGCGACCAGTGCGCGCTCTTCCCATGGTGTGCGCGACAAACAGCGTCACCACGCCGGCGACCCTGGGCAACGCCGTGGGAAGAGCCCTATGCGTCATCCGCGGGATGAAGGAGTTCAGCATGCCCGCCGAAGTGCTGGCGAAAATGGCGCGCAGCCGCTGGGCCGTGGTGGAGCTCCTTCTAACATGGTTAGAAGTCGAAGCACGCCACGGTCCACACAGCTATCGCCGCCACCCACGCAAGCGGAAGCTTTGGCGCGCGCGCAGCTGCTCCTCGACTTCCCTCCTGCTGCAGAGAAGCTCGACGAATGGAGTGCCACCATCCGGAGCCTCGTCGCCGTCACCAACAAAGATGATCCGCGACCAGTGGGACCCTCGGGGCGGCGCCCCACCGAGCCACCACATGCTGGCGCTGGGAGGACCGGGGGAGCTGCGGCCACGATCCACTCTCCTCCTCCTCACCAGCCGCCGCGGGCGTCTGCCCGTCGTGACGACGCTTGTGGTAACATCTCTATAGCGTCGTCCGATCCGCGGACCAATCGCGACCAGCGCCAAGTTCTTCGAGAACGAGCTCATGAAGATGCTCGGACCACTATTGAGCGCCGGCGTGATACACGCCACCAGTCGGACAAGCGGGCGGGACCCGCTATGGACCACCCAGCACCGGGGGGCTCTGGCGGCCTACCTTACGAGGTGGGCTGCCCGCCTTCACCCATGAGCTGCAGCAGTTCTAGTGGTCGTCCCACCGCACGTTCAAGCCCGACATTGGCGAGAAGTACACTGGCAAGACCCATCTGTCCGAGTTCCTCAGCATCTACACCATCGCGATGCAGGCGGCCGGAGCTCGCGACGACAAGGTGCTTGCCAATTATTTCCCGCTGGCGCTGAAGCCCAATGTTATGTCTTGGTTGATGCACTTTCCAGCGGATTCCATTTCTTCTTGGTCGGATATGTGCCATGAGTTCGTTGGCGCCTTCACAGGAGGCCACCAAGCTCATGGCCAGGCTAGTGATCTGCATATCATTCCCCAGAAGGAAGGGGAAACCCTGCGCAAGTACATCCAGAGGTTCAGCTGGGTGCAGTACAACATCCCTGACGTTCATCCCGCCGCTGTGATCAGCGCGTTCCACCAGAACGTGCACAATCGCAAGATGCGTGAAGAGCTGGCGATGACCAAGGTTAAGGATGTGCCCGAGCTCTATGTTCTGGCCGATAAATGCGCCCGGGCCGAAGAGGGAAGGAAGTACCCCGGCGAAGACGCCGGTGCGGAAACCGACTCTACCGACGAAGACGCCGCCACCCCGACGAAGAAGGGCCGGCGTAGAAATAGGAAACGCAAGGGCAAGGCCGTACTTGCCGTCGAGGGGTCTGATGACACCGGCGTTGCCAAGAAGGTCAAGGCAGACAGCCCCGGCAAGGAGATTACCGGGTGCACCGCCTGCCGGGCCTTAGCGGCTGCCGACAAGCCAGGGGGCTCCGGCAAGCAGTACTACAAGATCCACCGCACCAAGGGCCACGACCTCCAGAACTGCCGACAAGTCGAGCTGCTTGCTGAAAAGCAAAAGGCCGAGTATGAAAGGCGGGGCAAGGAGAAAGGTCAGGACGGTGCCGAGGGATCCGGCAAGAAGCGTGGCGGCCAAGGAAGCCGCCCCGGCAAGGACAACCAGCAAGAGAGGCCCGCCCGGGGCCGTGACAAGAAACAAGAAGACGATGATCACGACGACGACGACGAGTCCGGTGAGCAAGAGTTCTAGAGGGCTATGGAGGCCATGTGCGTCGATGGCGGTGCCTCGCTGCATACTTCTCACCGCTAGCTCAAGCAGTGGGCGCGTGAGATTACAGTGGTGGAGCCATCGTTCGACGCTCAGAAGCCGCTGAAGTGGTCCAGCACGCCCCTCATCTTTGACGCCGAGGACCACCCTGACCGCATGACCGCGGTCGGGTGTTTGCCATTGTTGGTCTCACCAACGATACGCAACCTCAAGGTGAACAAGATGTTGGTTGACGGCGGGGCCAGCCTGAACTTGATCTCGCCCGTCGCGATCAAAAGGCTGCAAATTCCTGATGAAGACCTCGAGGAAACAGGCATGTTTCAAGGAGTCAATCTGGGGAGCAGCCAGCCGAAGGGAAAGGTCACACTGCCCGTGACGTTTGGAGGAGAGTTAAACTACAGGACGGAGAGGATCATCTCCGACGTGGCCGAGATCCCCTTACCCTACAACGGGATCCTCGGCCGCCCGGCACTAGCCAAGTTCATGGCAGCATCACACTACGCCTACAACATGCTAAAGATGCCCGGGCCGTTGACCATCATCTCCGTCCCCTCCGACAAGAAGGACACGCTGATTTGCGCCGGCCAACTCTACCAGGAAGCTATTGCAGCAGCTGCCGTCAAGGCACCTGCTCCTGCCGCTGAAGGCCCAGGAAGGTAGAAGAAGCCCGGTAAGGCCTCTCGCACCCACTCTGGCAAGCGCACCTCCTCGGAGTGTTGCGCTACCCTCGAGGACGTGCCAGAGAGCTCTACCGGCAAGAGCAAGAAATCCAGAGCTGAGACGCCGCAGACCAAGAAGGTGTCCGTCAGGGAGGATGGCACGGAAGGGGCCTTCACCATAGGCTCCACCCTCGACAACAAATAGGAAGGCGCGCTCGTCACCTTCCTGCGGGCGAATGTCGGCGTGTTTGCATGGCAAGCATCCGACATCCCCGGTGTTCCCAGGGAGGTGATTTAGCACCACCTAGCTGTCTGTCCTCATGCGCGGCCCGTCAAGCAGAAGGTCAGAAAGCAGGCTCTAGAGAGGCAGGAGTTCATCACAGAGGAGATCAAGAAGTTGGAAGCGGCAGGTTTGGTGAGAGGAGTGCTCCACCCAACGTGGTTGGCCAATCCGGTAGTGGTGCACAAGGCAAATGGGAAGTGGAGGCTGTGTATTGACTACACAGATATCAATAAGGCTTGTCCTAAGGACCCCTTACCGTTGCCGCGCATCGACCAGATTTTCGACTCCACGGCCGGGTGTGATCTGTTGTCATTCCTCGACGCCTACTCGGGCTACCACCAGATCTTCATGACAAGAGAAGATGAAGAGAAGACAACATTCATCACCCCATGTGGTATGTATTGCTTTTTACGGATGCCTTTCAGGTTGAAGAGTGTTGGCTCGACGTTTGCAAGAGCAGTCCAAATTGGTTTTGAACCCCAGCTCCATAGAAATATGGAAGCATACATGGATGACATAGTGGTCAAAACCAAAGACGGGGCAACTCTTGTGCCAGATCTGGAAGAGACATTTGCCAACCTGCGCAAGATCAACCTCAAGCTGAACCCTGAGAAGTGTGTCTTCGGTGTTCCGTCCGACAAGCTTCTCGGGTTCTTTGTGTCGCAGCGCGGGATCGAGGCAAACCTAGACAAAATCAAGGCTATTGAGCAGATTGATGCGCCCAAGCGGATCAAGGATGTGCGTCGGCTCACCGGCTGCATCGCCGCCATGAGCCGATTCATCTCCAATTCTGTCGAGCGCAACCTTCCTTTCTTCAAAATCTTGAAGAAGGCAGTCCCAATGGAGTGGACCCCAGAAGCCGAGGCAGCATTGCAGGATCTGAAGAAATACCTTTCCTCCACGCCAATACTGGTTGAGCCTAAACCACAAGAGCCGTTGCTGCTGTATCTGGCGGCGACGAATCAAGTGGTCAGCGCCGCAGTGGTGGCACAGAGGGAGGTCGACGAGGAGGCAGTGATGGCGGCAGAACCAGCGGATGGCAAGCCAAAGATTCCCCCGGCAGGGCCTGGTGCCGGCAAGGCGAGGCCTCCGGCAGAGTCTGATGCCACCAAGGCAGTGCCTGCGCAGTCGAGTGAGGTGGTGAAGAAGAGGAAGATGATGCAGCACCCAGTTTACTTTGTCAGCTCCCTCTTGCAGGGAGCTAGGTCGAGGTACTCCGGTGTGCAGAAATTGCTCTTCAGCCTCCTTATGGCCTCGAGGAAGCTGCTTCATTACTTCCAAGCCCACGAGATCACTGTCGTCACCCGCCTCCCATTGGAACGGATACTGCATAACCCAGATGCAACCGGAAGGATTGTGGAATGGGCCTTGGAGTTATCAAGTTTTGGTTTGAAGTTTGAAAGTACCTCGATAATCCAGAGCAGAGTCTTGGCGGAGTTCATTGCAGAATAGACCTCAACGCCTCACGAAGAAATCTAGGAGACCACTCTCCCCGGCAAGGAAACAGACCGCGACTGGATCATGTACTTTGATGGGGCTTTCTCGCTGCAAGGTGCTACCTCTTGAGCACTGTGTTGGTTTTCCCTTGAAGAGGAAAGGGTGATGCAGCAAAGTAGCGTAAGTATTTCCCTCAGTTTTTGAGAACCAAGGTATCAATCCAGTAGGAGGCGACGCATGAGTCCCTCGCACCTACACAAACAAATAAATCCTCGCAACCAACGCGATAAGGGGTTGTCAATCCCTACACAGACACTTACGAGAGTGAGATCTTATAGATATGATAGGATAATATTTTGGTATTTTTATGATAAAGATGCAAAGTAAAGAAAGTAAAATAAAAACGGCGCCCAAATTGCTTGTTGTCGGAAGATTAATATGATGGAAAATAGACCCGGGGGCCATAGGTTTCACTAGTGGCTTCTCTCAAGAGCATAAGTATTTACGGTGGGTGAACAAATTACTGTTGAGCAATTTGACATAATTGAGCATAGTTATGAGAATATCTAGGTATGATCATGTATATAGGCATCACGTCCGAGACAAGTAGACCGACTCATGCCTGCATCTACTACTATTACTCCACACATCGACCGCTATCCAGCATGCATCTAGAGTATTAAGTTCATAAGAACAGAGTAACGCTTTAAGCAAGATGACATGATGTACAGGGATAAACTCATGCAATATGATATAAACCCCATCTTGTTATCCTCGATGGCAACAATACAATACGTGCCTTGCTGCCCCTACTGTCACTGGGAAAGGACACCGCAAGATTGAACCCAAAGCTAAGCACTTCTCCCATTGCAAGAAAGATCAATCTAGTAGGCCAAACCAAACTGATAATTCGAAGAGACTTGCAAAGATAACCAATCATACATAAAAGACCAGATTCAAATATTGTTCATAGATAAACTTGATCATAAACCCACAATTTATCGGTCTCAACAAACACACCGCAAAAGAAGATTACATCGAATAGATCTCCACAAGAGAGGGGGAGAACATTGTATTGAGATCCAAAAAGAGAGTAGAAGCCATCTAGCTAATAATTATGGACCCGAAGGTCTGAGGTAAACTACTCACACTTCATCGGAGAGGCTATGGTGTTGATGTAGAATCCCTCCGTGATCGATGCCCCCTCCGGCGGAGCCCCGGAACAGGCCCCAAGATGGGATCTCACGGGTACAGAAGGTTGCAGCGGTGGAATTAGGTTTTTAGCTCCGTATCTGGTAGTAATCTATAACTAACGCAAACTTCTGGAACTCAAAAAATTCAGCCAAAATAGGAAGACCTAGACAATATGTTTATTGAACAGCAGCAATTGGAATCAATATTTTATCACGTTCTGGTGATTTTTAACAATTATTTTCGTGAACAGAAAGTTTCTGGAATTTTTTGCAGGATCAAATAACTATCATCCAAGAAGATCCTATAGGTTAAACTTGGCACAAACACTAAGTAAAACATAAAAACACATCTAACAAGAGGCTAGACAAAAAATTTATTCCTAAACAGAAGCAAAAAGCAAAAAACTAAAAATAAAATTGGGTTGCCTCCCAATAAGCGCTATCGTTGAACGCCCCTAGCTAGGCATAAAAGCAAGGATAGATCTAGGTATTGCCATCTTTGGTAGGCAATCCATAAGTGGCTCTCATAATAGATTCATATGGTAATTTTATTTTCTTTCTAGGGAAGTTTTCCATGCCTTTCTTTAATGGAAATTGGAATCTAATATTCCCTTCCTTCATATCAATAATTGCACCAATCGTTCTAAGGAAAGGTGTACCAAGAATAATAGGACATGAAGGATTGCAATCTATGTCAAGAACAATAAAGTCTATGGGCGCATAGTTCCTATTTTCAACAATAAGAACATCATTAATTCTTCCCATAGGTTTCTTAATGGTGGAATCCGCAAGGTGCAAGTTTAAAGAGCAATCATCAAAATCACGGAAACCTAGCAAATCGCACAAAGTCTTTGGAATCGTGGAAACACTAGCACCCAAATCACACAAAGCATAGCATTCATGATCTTTAATTTTAATTTTAATAGTAGGTTCCCACTCATCATAGAGTTTTCTAGGGATAGAAACTTCCAACTCAAGTTTTTCTTCATAAGATTGCATCAAAGCATCAACGATATGTTTGGTAAAAGCTTTATTTTGACTATAAGCATGAGGAGAATTTAGCACGGATTGCAACAAGGAAATACAATCTATCAAAGAGCAATTATCATAATTAAATTCCCTTAAATCCAAAATAGTGGGTTCATTAATATCTAAAGTTTTGTTCTTTTCAATCCCACTTTCATCAAATTTAGCATCAAGATCTAAAATATCCGAATTTCTGGAACGCCTTCTAGGTAGAGGTGGATCATATTCAGTCTCATCATTATCAAGATTCATATTGCAAAACAAAGATTTAATAGGGGACACATCAATAACTTTTAGATCTTCATCTTTGTTTTCATAAACACTAGAAGAACACGCTTTCACAAAACAATCTTTCTTAGCACGCATCCTAGCAATTCTTTCTTTGCACACATCAATGGAAATTCTCATGGCTTTGAGAAACTCATTGTTATCATGCTTAGGAGGAATAGATCTAAGTTTCAAAGAATCAACATCAAGAGAAATTCTATCAACGTTCCTAGCCAATTCATCAACTTTAAGCAATTTTTCTTCAAGCAAAGCATTGAAATTCTTTTGCGAATTCATAAATTCTTTAACACTAGTCTCAAATTCAGAGGGCATCTTATTAAAATTTCCATAATAATTGTTGTAGGAACTACCATAATTATTAGAGGAATTACTAGGATAAGGCCTAGGATTAAAGTTTCCTCTATACGCGTTGTTACCAAAATTATTCCTACCAACAAAATTCACATCCATAGATTCATTATTATTCTCAATCAAAGTAGACAAAGGCATATCATTAGCATCAGAAGAAACACTTTTACTAGCAAATAATTTCATAAGTTCATCCATCTTTCCAATCAAAACATTAATTTCTTCTATCGCATGCACTTTTTTATTAGTAGATCTTTCAGTGTGCCATTGAGAATAATTAACCATAATATTATCTAGGAGTTTAGTAGCTTGTCCTAAAGTGATTTCCATAAAAGTGCCTCCCGCGGCCGAATCTAAAAGATTTCTAGAAGCAAAATTCAATCCGGCATAAAAATTTTGTATGATCATCCATAAATTCAAACCATGAGTAGGGCAATTACGTATCATTAATTTCATCCTCTCCCAAGCTTGTGCAACATGTTCATGATCAAGTTGCTTAAAATTCATAATATCGTTTCTAAGAGAGATGATCTTAGCAGGAGGAAAATACTTAGAGATAAAAGCATCTTTGCACTTGTTCCAAGAATCAATACTATTTTTAGGCAAAGACGAAAACCAAACTTTAGCACGATCTCTAAGCGAAAAGGGAAATAGCTTCAATTTAACAATATCATTATCCACATCTTTCTTCTTTTGCATATCACACAAATCAATGAAGCTATTTAGATGGGTAGCGGCATCTTCACAAGGAAGGCCGGCAAATTGATCTTTCATGACAAGATTCAGCAAAGCAGTATTGATTTCACAAGATTCAATATCGGTAAGAGGAGCAATCAGAGTGCTAAGGAAATCATTGTTGTTGGTATTGGTGAAGTCACACAATTTAGTATTATCTTGAGCCATCGTGACAAGCAAGCAATACAACACACGAGCAAACAAGAGACGGGCAAAAAGAGGCAAACGGAAAAGAGAGGGCGAATAAAACGGCAAGGGTGAAGTGGGGGAGAGGAAAACGAGAGGCAAATGGCAAATAATGTAATGCGGGATATAAGGGTTTGTGATGGGTACTTGGTATGTTGACTTTTGCGTAGACTCCCCGGCAACGGCGCCAAAAATCCTTCTTGCTACCTCTTGAGCACTGCGTTGGTTTTCCCTTGAATGGGAAAGGGTGATGCAGCAAAGTAGCGTAAGTATTTCCCTCAGTTTTTGAGAACAAAGGTATCAATCCAGTAGGAGGTCACGCACGAGTCCCTCGCACCTACACAAACAAATAAATCCTCGCAACCAACGCGATAAGGGGTTGTCAATCCCTACACAGACACTTACGAGAGTGAGATCTTATAGATATGATAGGATAATATTTTGGTATTTTTATGATACAGATGCAAAGTAAAGAAAGTAAAATAAAAACGGCGCCAAAATTGCTTGTTGTCGGAAGATTAATATGATGGAAAATAGACCCGGGGGCCATAGGTTTCACTAGTGGCTTCTCAAAAGAGCATAAGTATTTACGGTGGGTGAACAAATTACTGTTGAATTGATAGAATTGAGCATAGTTATGAGAATATCTAGGTATGATCATGTATATAGGCATCACGTCCGAGACAAGTAGACCGACTCATGCCTGCATCTACTACTATTACTCCACACATCGACCGCTATCCAGCATGCATCTAGAGTATTAAGTTCATAAGAACAGAGTAACGCTTTAAGCAAGATGACATGATGTAGAGGGATAAACTCATGCAATATGATATAAACCCCATCTTGTTATCCTCGATGGCAACAATACAATACGTGCCTTGCTGCCCCTACTGTCACTGGGAAAGGACACCGCAAGATTGAACCCAAAGCTAAGCACTTCTCCCATTGCAAGAAAGATCAATCTAGTAGGCCAAACCAAACTGATAATTCGAAGAGACTTGCAAAGATAACCAATCATACATAAAAGACCAGATTCAAATATTGTTCATAGATAAACTTGATCATAAACCCACAATTTATCGGTCTCAACAAACACACCGCAAAAGAAGATTACATCGAATAGATCTCCACAAGAGAGGGGGAGAACATTGTATTGAGATCCAAAAAGAGAGTAGAAGCCATCTAGCTAATAATTATGGACCCGAAGGTCTGAGGTAAACTACTCACACTTCATCGGAGAGGCTATGGTGTTGATGTAGAAGCCCTCCGTGATCGATGCCCCCTCCGGCGGAGCTCCGGAACAGGCCCCAAGATGGGATCTCACGGGTACAGAAGGTTGCGGCGGTGGAATTAGGTTTTTAGCTCCGTATCTGGTAGTAATCTGTAACTAACGCAAACTTCTGGAACTCAAAAAATTCAGCCAAAATAGGAAGACCTAGACAATATGTTTATTGAATAGCAGCAATTGGAATCAATATTTTATCACGTTCTGGTGATTTTTAACAATTATTTTCGTGAACAGAAAGTTTCTGGAATTTTTTGCAGGATCAAATAACTATCATCCAAGAAGATCCTATAGGTTAAACTTGGCACAAACACTAAGTAAAACATAAAAACACATCTAACAAGAGGCTAGATAAAAAATTTATTCCTAAACAGAAGCAAAAAGCAAAAAACTAAAAATAAAATTGGGTTGCCTCCCAATAAGCGCTATCGTTGAACGCCCCTAGCTAGGCATAAAAGCAAGGATAGATCTAGGTATTGCCATCTTTGGTAGGCAATCCATAAGTGGCTCTCATAATAGATTCATATGGTAATTTTATTTTCTTTCTAGGGAAGTTTTCCATGCCTTTCTTTAATGGAAATTGGAATCTAATATTCCCTTCCTTCATATCAATAATTGCACCAATCGTTCTAAGGAAAGGTCTACCAAGAATAATAGGACATGAAGGATTGCAATCTATGTCAAGAACAATAAAGTCTATGGGCGCATAGTTCCTATTTTCAACAATAAGAACATCATTAATTCTTCCCATAGGTTTCTTAATGGTGGAATCCGCAAGGTGCAAGTTTAAAGAGCAATCATCAAAATCACGGAAACCTAGCAAATCGCACAAAGTCTTTGGAATCGTGGAAACACTAGCACCCAAATCACACAAAGCATAGCATTCATGATCTTTAATTTTAATTTTAATAGTAGGTTCCCACTCATCATAGAGTTTTCTAGGGATAGAAACTTCCAACTCAAGTTTTTCTTCATAAGATTGCATCAAAGCATCAACGATATGTTTGGTAAAAGCTTTATTTTGACTATAAGCATGAGGAGAATTTAGCACGGATTGCAACAAGGAAATACAATCTATCAAAGAGCAATTATCATAATTAAATTCCCTTAAATCCAAAATAGTGGGTTCATTAATATCTAAAGTTTTGTTCTTTTCAATCCCACTTTTATCAAATTTAGCATCAAGATCTAAAATATCCGAATTTCTGGAACGCCTTCTAGGTAGAGGTGGATCATATTCAGTCTCATCATTATCAAGATTCATATTGCAAAACAAAGATTTAATAGGGGACACATCAATAACTTTTAGATCTTCATCTTTGTTTTCATAAACACTAGAAGAACACGCTTTCACAAAACAATCTTTCTTAGCACGCATCCTAGCAATTCTTTCTTTGCACACATCAATGGAAATTCTCATGGCTTTGAGAAACTCATTGATATCATGCTTAGGAGGAATAGATCTAAGTTTCAAAGAATCAACATCAAGAGAAATTCTATCAACGTTCCTAGCCAATTCATCAACTTTAAGCAATTTTTCTTCAAGCAAAGCATTGAAATTCTTTTGCGAATTCATAAATTCTTTAACACTAGTCTCAAATTCAGAGGGCATCTTATTAAAATTTCCATAATAATTGTTGTAGGAACTACCATAATTATTAGAGGAATTACTAGGATAAGGCCTAGGATTAAAGTTTCCTCTATACGCGTTGTTACCAAAATTATTCCTACCAACAAAATTCACATCCATAGATTCATTATTATTCTCAATCAAAGTAGACAAAGGCATATCATTAGCATCAGAAGAAACACTTTTACTAGCAAATAATTTCATAAGTTCATCCATCTTTCCAATCAAAACATTAATTTCTTCTATCGCATGCACTTTTTTATTAGTAGATCTTTCAGTGTGCCATTGAGAATAATTAACCATAATATTATCTAGGAGTTTAGTAGCTTGTCCTAAAGTGATTTCCATAAAAGTGCCTCCCGCGGCCGAATCTAAAAGATTTCTAGAAGCAAAATTCAATCCGGCATAAAAATTTTGTATGATCATCCATAAATTCAAACCATGAGTAGGGCAATTACGTATCATTAATTTCATCCTCTCCCAAGCTTGTGCAACATGTTCATGATCAAGTTGCTTAAAATTCATAATATCGTTTCTAAGAGAGATGATCTTAGCGGGAGGAAAATACTTAGAGATAAAAGCATCTTTGCACTTGTTCCAAGAATCAATACTATTTTTAGGCAAAGACGAAAACCAAACTTTAGCACGATCTCTAAGCGAAAAGGGAAATAGCTTCAATTTAACAATATCATTATCCACATCTTTCTTCTTTTGCATATCACACAAATCAATGAAGCTATTTAGATGGGTAGCGGCATCTTCACAAGGAAGGCCGGCAAATTGATCTTTCATGACAAGATTCAGCAAAGCAGTATTGATTTCACAAGATTCAATATCGGTAAGAGGAGCAATCAGAGTGCTAAGGAAATCATTGTTGTTGGTATTGGTGAAGTCACACAATTTAGTATTATCTTGAGCCATCGTGACAAGCAAGCAATCCAACACACGAGCAAACAAGAGACGGGCAAAAAGAGGCAAACGGAAAAGAGAGGGCGAATAAAACGGCAAGGGTGAAGTGGGGGAGAGGAAAACGAGAGGCAAATGGCAAATAATGTAATGCGGGATATAAGGGTTTGTGATGGGTACTTGGTATGTTGACTTTTGCGTAGACTCCCCGGCAACGGCGCCAAAAATCCTTCTTGCTACCTCTTGAGCACTGCGTTGGTTTTCCCTTGAATGGGAAAGGGTGATGCAGCAAAGTAGCGTAAGTATTTCCCTCAGTTTTTGAGAACAAAGGTATCAATCCAGTAGGAGGTCACGCACGAGTCCCTCGCACCTACACAAACAAATAAATCCTCGCAACCAACGCGATAAGGGGTTGTCAATCCCTACACAGACACTTACGAGAGTGAGATCTTATAGATATGATAGGATAATATTTTGGTATTTTTATGATAAAGATGCAAAGTAAAGAAAGTAAAATAAAAACGGCGCCAAAATTGCTTGTTGTCGGAAGATTAATATGATGGAAAATAGACCCGGGGGCCATAGGTTTCACTAGTGGCTTCTCAAAAGAGCATAAGTATTTACGGTGGGTGAACAAATTACTGTTGAATTGATAGAATTGAGCATAGTTATGAGAATATCTAGGTATGATCATGTATATAGGCATCACGTCCGAGACAAGTAGACCGACTCATGCCTGCATCTACTACTATTACTCCACACATCGACCGCTATCCAGCATGTATCTAGAGTATTAAGTTCATAAGAACAGAGTAACGCTTTAAGCAAGATGACATGATGTAGAGGGATAAACTCATGCAATATGATATAAACCCCATCTTGTTATCCTCGATGGCAACAATACAATACGTGCCTTGCTGCCCCTACTGTCACTGGGAAAGGACACCGCAAGATTGAACCCAAAGCTAAGCACTTCTCCCATTGCAAGAAAGATCAATCTAGTAGGCCAAACCAAACTGATAATTCGAAGAGACTTGCAAAGATAACCAATCATACATAAAAGACCAGATTCAAATATTGTTCATAGATAAACTTGATCATAAACCCACAATTCATCGGTCTCAATAAACACACCGCAAAAGAAGATTACATCGAATAGATCTCCACAAGAGAGGGGGAGAACATTGTATTGAGATCCAAAAAGAGAGAAGAAGCCATCTAGCTAATAACTATGGACCCGAAGGTCTGAGGTAAACTACTCACACTTCATCGGAGAGGCTATGGTGTTGATGTAGAAGCCCTCCGTGATCGATGCCCCCTCCGGCGGAGCTCCGGTACAGGCCCCAAGATGGGATCTCACGGGTACAGAAGGTTGCGGCGGTGGAATTAGGTTTTTAGCTCCGTATCTGGTAGTTTGGGGGTACATAGGTATATATAGGAGGAAGGAGTATGTCGGTGGAGCAACGTGGGGCCCACGAGGGTGGAGGGCGCGCCTTGGGGGGTAGGCACGCCCCCTACCTCGTGGCTTCCTGGTTGTAGTCTTGACGTAGTAGGGTCCAAGTCCTCTGGATCACGTTCGTTCCGAAAATCACGTTCCCGAAGGTTTCATTCCGTTTGGACTCCGTTTGATATTCTTTTTCTGCGAAACTCTGAAATAGGCAAAAGCAGCAATTCTGGGATGGGCCTCCGGTTAATAGGTTAGTCCCAAAAATAATATAAAAGTGTATAATAAAGCCCAATAATGTCCAAAACAGAATATAATATAGCATGGAACAATCAAAAATTATAGATACGTTGGAGACGTATCACAAGGCACCGGTGCCGGCGTGCTACTCGTCGCGCCCATAGGAGAGCACCTCAAGTATGTGGTCCAGATGCACTTTTCCAGGGAGATGTCCACCAACAACTCTGCGGAGTACGAAGGGCTGCTTGCCGGTCTCAGGATCGCGGTAGACCTCGGGGTTAAGAAGCTCATCGTTAGGGGTGACTCGCAGCTCGTTGTCAGACAGGTCAACAAGGATTATCAGAGCCCATTGATGGAGGCTTACGTAGATGAGGTGAGGAAGCTGGAGGAACGCTTTGACGGTAACCAAGCGGAGCACGTCCCCCGAATGGAGAACGACATTGTCGATTACCTATCGAAGCGTGCTGCATTCAAGCTACCTGTGGAACCTGGTACCTTTTTTCTCCGGTTAACTCAACCATCCGTCGAACCATCAACGGGGCAGAACAAGCGAAGGAAGTCAGGTCCCGGCAAGTACTTTCCTACCGAGCCCCCTGGGGCTGCCGGCAAGGGTGCTGCCGCGGACCCTGAGCCTGCCAAAGGGCAACTGGCTCCGGCAGGGCATCAAGCCCTGGCCATGGAGACAGCCGCGCCCATGGCTGAGGAAATGCCTTTGGTCCTTGCCGTCGAGCCCCAGGCTCCGGCATGGGCACAACATACTGTCCGATTCCTCCAAACAGGGGAACTTCCTGAGGAGCAGGAGGAAGCAGAAAAAGTAGCCTGCCGGTCCGCCCTGTACCAGTTCATCGACGACGTCCTGTACAGGAGAAGGCCGAACGGTGTGAAATTTAAATGCATCCCCCGGGAGGAAGGACTGGAGCTGTTGGCAGAGATACATGGAGGCATATGTGGCTCCCACATAGGGTCGAGGGCCCTTGCCGGAAAGGCGTTCCGGCAAGGTTTCTTCTGGCCCACCGCCCTCCAGGATGCGACGGCACTAGTAACCAAGTGTGAAGCATGTAAGTTTCATTCAATGAAGCTTCATCAACCAGCTCAAGCCCTTAAAACAATCCCTCTCTCCTGGCCATTCTCGGTCTGGGGGCTCGATATACTGGGCCCTTTCCCCCGCGCTGTCGGGGGCTTTGAGTACTGGTACGTTGCAATCGACAAGTTCACAAAGTGGCCGGAGGTGGAAGCAGTGAGAAAGGTGACTGCTCAGTCAGCTGTCAAGTTCTTCAAGGGACTGGTCTGCCATTTTGGTGTGCCAAACAGAGTCATCACCGACAATGGCACGCAGTTCACAAGCCACACCTTCATGCAATACATTCAAGACCTCGGCAGCAAGGTCTGTTTTGCTTCCGTGGCACACCCACGGAGCAACGGCCAAGCAAAGAGGGCAAATGCTGAAGTGTTGCTAGGCCTAAGGACGAAGCCCTTTGACAAGATGCACAAGAGTGGAAGGCGCTGGATTTGATGAGTTACCAGCGGTTCTTTGGTCGATCAGGATGACGCCAAATCGAGCCACCGGTCAGACACCCTTTGCCCTATTATATGGGACGGAGGCAGTTCTCCCCACGGAACTCATATACGGGTCACCTCGAGTGCTCTCTTATGATGAGCTTGAGCAAGAGCAGTTGTGGCAAGATGATGCAATGCTCCTTGAGGAAGATCGTCTTCGGGCGGCTGTGAGAGCAGCACGCTACCAGCAAGCCTTGCGCCGCTACCATAGCTGCAAGGTTCATGCCCGAAGCTTTGAGGAAGGCGACCTTGTTCTTTGGCGCGTTCAGTCGGCCAAGAATTCCAACAAGTTGACGCCAAAGTGGGAAGGCCCTTATCGAGTAATGCGTGTCACCAAGCCCGGCGCAGTCCTCCTGGAGACCGAAGATGTTGTCCCAGTGCGCAAATCCTGGAACATCGAGCATCTTCGCAGGTTTTACCAGTAAGGCGCGGCTTGCCGGGCCTCCCGGCAAGCCACCTTTTGTACAAGCTTTGCCGGCAAGGCATGTAACCCTTCTTACAAAGCCAGGCGGAGGCCCTGAGCATAAATAAATGAAGCGCTGGCGCCCTAAGTTATAGCATGCATGCTAGGTCGAGTCTCTTCCTTGGTTAGGGTTGATAGAGCTTAGCGGCGAATAACCCCTAGCCTAGAGGTCGAGTGCGCGTCTATCTATTTATTTTCTGTCCTCCTTTGGTTCGCATGGCACATGAGCACTTCTGCTGAGCTACTCGAAAGAAAGGAAACGGACCGGCGTCCCGACCCCGGCAAACCAGAGTTGCCGGGGGCAGCAAGCACAAGGATCCAACCGCGGCAAGACAAGGTTGCCGGGGGCTGCAGATCCAGATAAGTCTTTCATCCTCTATCATGCATTTCGGAACGGAACTGGGATATGTGAAACCTCATTTTATTTCTAGGCCACCGTGCTCCCCTTTTCTATACCCAAGGATTATCTCCTGGGCCCAGATTTGGTTGTAGTCACGGTGGCAAGGAAGTAGAACGAGGAGCCTTAGCCCGCTTCATCCCTGCCTCCACCAAGGGCGCGAGAATGGTCGATCGAAGTGGGGGGACGGCAAGGCCTGTTGTCGGGCGAAAAACATTTATCTTAAATTGTAACAAGGATTCGCTCCTCGTGGCGGGGTCTACCCATGAACAAAAAACCCGGCAAACATCCCTTTTTCATTAAAAACATCCCACATAGGTACAGTCTGTGCGAAATGAAAAACATGAACAAGGGGGATTACAAGCTTTAAATTTAACAAGGCCCGAAGGCTAACAGGTTAAAAAAAGATGAGATGCACGTAATCCCTTTCTTGTCCCTCTCCTCAAGAGGCAGGTCAAGGAGGCGAAAGGGCAAAAGGGGCGCCTAGGTGAGCTACGAGCAGCAGAAAGCACCAAGAGAACACCTCGGTGGCTGCCCACGGGTGGGCCGGTGATGACGGTGCCGGGAAAGGACCTGGAAGACGAGGCGGCAGGACCGGCAATACGCGATGAAGGCATCGGTGCCCGCGTACTCCGAGTTGATGGCCTTGCCGCCCGCCCTCTTCCTCTTCCGCAGCCTCCCGACGCTAGCCGCCCTAGGAGACGGCACCGAGAAGTTCAAGGAGCTGGCCCCACCCCCGACAAAACTCTGCCGGAGGAGCGGCCAGGTGCAGATGCTGCTGCTGCCGCACCCGCCCAGGCGCGGGGCGTCCGACGCCTAGTCGGACTCGTCCCCGTCATCTGCCCCGATGTCCTCCTCATCACTTTCACTCGAGGAAGAGCTTCCATCATCGGAATCTCCGTCGGAGGAGCTCTCCACGCAGCACTTCGGGCGAGTCCCGAAGTCTCTGAAGACCTTGACGGAGAGCAGGCCGTCCTCCATTAATTTGAAGTAGAGGACGAGCCCCGCCGTCAGGCTATGGATGCGAGCGAACGTCTTCTACCCATGACGGAGGTACATGACCCGAGGAGCCGGGAAGTCGACGTCGACCCGCGTGCCCCCATTCCCACAGCCCCTCATGTGCAATCTGAGGGATTGGGGCGGGTCACGCTCCATCTCCCGAGCAAACGGGGCGGGAAGACGAAGACAGCGACGCGGAGGCCGGCGCAGCCTGATGAAGAATTCGTGGGGCTGGTCTCCGACATGGCCTTCCATTGGAAAAGGCATCATTGGCGGGGGCGAAGCCGGCGCGCCGCCCCGTCCTACTCTTCCCCGAGCACTACGACCTCTGCCTCGGCCTCGCCCACGGCCTCACCCCCTCCCCCTTCCCCTCGCGGCCGGCTCCACCACCGCGGGCTCAGGAGGAGGAGGGATGTGCTGTCGAGCGGCGACCCTCGCCGCCACCGTCGAGGGACCAGGATTCCCTTTCTCCATGGCCAGGGAAAGGAAGAAGCAGAAGCGAGAGGAGATAGATGACAGAAGAGTGCGGGACGCCATCCCCCCTTCCCCCTCCTTATAAAGGAGCGGGGTCGGGGCTCGGCCGCCCCGCTCGGCCAATCCGGCCGCCAGAGCCGCAGGGAATCGGGACCGACCCACTGCCCCAACCAGCGACGGCCCGGTTTCCCGCCTCCACCGCTTGCCACCTGTCACAGCCCTAGATTATTTCTTGTATTAGTTGCATCATAGAGCACTCATGCATCATGCTAAATTTCTGAAACTTGGAATTGAGGGCAAAGACCCCTGAAAATCTCATTCTTTGTTTCCAAGATATCCTTTTGCAATGTTTGAGAATTTATGCAAGAGCTATATATCAAACCAGAATTTAGGAACATTTTTAAGGATTTATTTTTGGGACTCTGAATTTAAATCAATAGCTATTTGAATTTGAGTTATATTCATATAACTAGAATATAATTTCAAATATCTTTGAAACATTTTATATGCATTTGGAAATGTCCATTCTGCAACATAAAATTATTCAAAGGGTTTTGTCATTGTTTTGAAATTGTTTTTAATTTTGAACAGTGGCAGAATATTAAACAAAAGAAAACATAATAGAAAAATAACATAAAGCAACCTTACCTGGAGCTTACCTGTCCAGTCCACCTGGCCCAACTCCTGCTGGTCTAGCCCACCAGAGAGGCCCGGCCCACTAGCTCCAGCGAGCTTCTTCAAGCTGCTGCCAGTAGGAGCAGCTGCGTGCCAGGGATGCCGCAGCCGAGCAGCGCCACCTCCTGCTTGGCCTCTCCGTGCTGGTTCCCACGCTCTGGACCGCCCTCGACCCCCCCTCTAACTCCCCCCTCACTCTGGAGCTCTCTCCCTCTCCTCTAGCTCCCTCCCCAAGCACCACCGAACGCGCCCATCGCCGCCGCTCACCACCACCGCGGCCACCGCCGTCCTGACGACACCCCGAGCAGTGTATGAGCTCCGCCCCGATGCCCTCTTCCTCCTCACCGATCCTCACGACGCCGGAAGCCCCTGGACGCCGCCAACACCGCAGTTTTCCTCGTCGACCATTGGAGATCGCCGCCTCCCATACGTTGCCTCCGACACTTCCCCGAGCCTCGGAGCCGCTCTGCTACCTCTCTGTGAGCCCCTGCCCTGAACCCCTCTCTCCCCGTCGTCGAATCCCTCCTCTAGCCCCCTGGCCACCGCGGCCGAAGCTCGCCGCCGCCGCGCTTGTCGCTGTCGTCATAACGGAGGGCCAACGCTGCGTCCGAGCACCTGGTCGAGCTCCTAGGGCCTCGTAGCTTCTGCTTGTGCTCTCCGTTCGCTTGGAATCGAGCTGCAGCCCCGCGCCCGCATCTAGCCGAGCTCCGGCCACCGCCATTGTTGCCGTGGCCATCGTCTCCGGCCACCCCGCAGCCTCCCGCGTGATCCCCTGGATGCGCGCGAGGATGGGCATCCCTCTGGTACCTCCAGCGCGTCGAGCCGACCCATGTACCGCCGTCCCGAGCAACTCCGGCGATCCTCCGCCGTCGGGTTTGGTCGCCGGCGTCCAACTCCGGTGGGATGACATGGCGTCATTAGCTTGAGGCTAATTACTGCGTTAATCTCGTCCTGTGCCACTAACAGACGGGCCCCACCCCCTAATTAACCATGGGGTAAACCCCTGTTAAGTTTTAACCTAACCACACTGGACCCCACACGTCAGTTGACCCGCTGATGTGGCCCTTGACTGGCCCTACCCGACAGTGACCAAGCCAGCACGGTGACACTGACCAGTGGGACCCACTGGTCAGCTTTGACCCGGGGCAGCCATGTTGAGCTGCTGACGCAAGCATGTGACAGTGCTGACGTAGTAAGTCATTTTCTGGATTAAATTTAATTCAGGAAATTTCAGAAAATAATGCTAACTTCAAAAATTCATATAAAATCAACCATAACTCCAAATGAAATAAGTTATATATGAAAAATTATCAGAAAAATCCAATCTATCCATTTATGCTACTTTCCTGCATGGAAAACCAACTTATACATGTTGTATAAGTGAAAACATTCAAATGGCATTTTAAATGCTCAAACTAGAGTTTGCATTTGAACCTTTGGTTCAAATGGACTCCCTTGCACTTGTTGCTAGCTGCATTAGCTCAAATCACAGCATATTGCCATGTCACATTCATGCATCATATTGTTGCATTGGATTGATTGTGTTTCCTCTTTGTTGCCGGTGTTGTCCCCTCTCACTAGACGTGGTTTCGATGATGAGATCGATGACAATGATGAAGAGCTATACTATCTTCAGAAGTGCCAGGCAAGCAAAACCCCCTTGTTCATTCCGATATAATCCCACTCTCTCGCTCCTGCTCTATTTTACTGCATGACAACATCGATTCATCTGTTACTTGCTGCGGTAGTTGAACCCCTTGTCCTCTGCATGACCTGTCATTGCCACAGTAAATAGATGAAACCCACTAGCATGAGTAGGAGTTGTTTGAGCGCTGATGTGCCTACTCATTCATGCTTGTTTGTCGTGCCTGCTATTGCTTAGAGTTGTGTCCGGTCTGATTCATCGGGGATGAATTGGAATGGTGAAGAACATGTCCTACTGTGTGTGAGTTAAGTGTGTGAACACGATTTGGTAAAGGTAGCGGTGAGAGGCCATGTAGGAGTACATGGTGGGTTGTCTCATTGAAGCCGTCCTCAGGAACTGAGTTCTATGTTTGTGATCCATGAACAGTTACTACCACGCATTGGAATGCTTAAGTGCCCCTCTCGACTTATTAATCAACCTGATCTCTGTCCAGGAGTTGCAACTAGTTTCTGGTGTTTGTAGGTAGTGTTAGTAGTCTACCAAGTGGCACCCGATATAGGTGGGCTTGGGACAAACTAGGCACAGTGGCACGGTGTACCAAGTGGCACCCGGATGGTGGGCTTGGGAACCCTGCTCACATCATTTGGGGCCGTGAGCGACACCCCGGCCGGATCTCCTTGCGGATGGAACCCGAATAGGCGATAAACCTGGACTAGAGACTTGTGTGGTTAGTCAGGTCGTGGCCGACTCCCTCGCCAGGCTTCCGCTTGAAGGTTGCCGAGATACACGACGTGTACGTGGTGGTAAGTGGCGAGAGCGTGTGTCAAGAAGTACACCCCTGCAGGGTTAGCATCATCTATTCGAATAGCCGTGTTCCCGGTAAAGGACATCTGGGTTGCCTGTACAGTTCATAGACAAGTGAAAGTGGATACTCCAAAATGCGCAAGATAAGCGTGAGTGCTATGGATGGCGTTCTCGTAGGAAGACGGGAGCAGATCCATAGTGGTGTATTGGTATGGTGAATATGTGGACTCGTGTGCACCTCCTCAAAAGAGTTACTTGCAGTCGTACTTCAGGATAGCCGTTGAGTCAAAGCTGGCTTGCTGCAGTTAAACTCCACTACCCCCTTTGTTGATACCGATGCATATGTAGTTAGTTCTGATGTAAGTCTTGCTGGGTACATTTGTACTCACGTTTTCCTATTTTATGTTTTGCAGAGAGACGTCAGTCTCGCTAGTAGTGCTGTGTGGACTTCGACGTTTAGCTTGTGACCTCAGCTATGATCTTGTTCCCTCGGCAGGGTCTTGTAGATAGTCAGGCTTCTCAGCCTTTTCCATTTATAGATGTCTGTACTCAGACATGTTAAGCTTCCGCATGTGCTTTGACTTGTATGCTCTGAACGTTGGGTCATGAGACCCATGTTTGTAATATCTCGCTCCTCGGAGCCTAATGAATAAGTACTTGAGTCGTAGAGTTATGTTGTGATGCCATGTTGTATTTACACATATCGAGCATATTGTGTGTATGATTGAAATGCTTGGTATGTGTGGGATCCGACAACCTAGTTGTTTATCCTTGGTAGCCTCTCTTATGGGGAAATGTAGTCTTGTGCTTCCATGAGCCATAGTAGTCCGCTACAGCCCGGTTCACCGGAGTCCTGCTAGCCCAGCACTACTGCTCCAGAACACTTGACTGGCCGGCATGTGATTCACTTTCTTCCTGTGTCTGTCCCTTTGGGGAAATGTCACGCGGTGACATCCGGGGTCCTACCTAGCCTGCTACAGCCTGGGTTCCCGGAGTCCTGTTAGCCCAGTGCTACAGCCCGGATTCGCACGCTGCTGACCGACATGCTCGATGTTGATTCATGTATGCCTGTCCCCGTAAGTTAGTGCCACTTTGGGTTCACGACTAGTCATGTCGGCCCGGGTTCTCTATCATATGGATGCTAGCGACACTATCATATACGTGAGCCAAAAGGCGCAAACGGTCCCGGGCCATGGTAAGGCGACACCCGTGGGAATACCGTGCGTGAGGCCGCAAAGTGATATGAGGTGTTACCGGCTAGATCGATGTGACTTGGAATCGGGGTCCTGACAGCTTTGGTATCAGAGCATGACTGCCTGTAGGATTACCAAGCCAAAATGGTCGAAGGTGAGTCTAGAAATGCTTTAGTTATATAAGGGAATTGATTGGGGAAGGGAACGTAAGGATCTTTTCACTCCTTTACCTTATGCCCTTCTGATCTGAGTCAACCTCTTCTTTTCTACGGGGATTAAGAACTAGGCTTCTCTTCTTTCTATCAGGAGCACGTGTTACTAAACCGTAGAATCTTAGAATTGATGGTTCCAGGCCTTAATTCAGTCTCTACTACTTTTAGTATGTTGTCAGTTGAACCGGAACCTTGATATGATGTTGTTGAGTGAATATGCAAATCCTTGTGAATGTCTCAAATCTTTTTCTGAGCATTTACAGCCGTATGTTGTCCGAGTCATCCCAGGTTTCTAAATAGTCTGATGCATTTGCAAATCCCTTCTTTCCGTTCCCGATGTTCCCTTTGGGCCAGATTAACAACACTAACCAGTGTGTTGAGGTACTCTGTTGTCTCGGCATATATGTTGGAGCTATTACTATGACCATAGGTGTCTTAGAGGATCACCTAGTAATCTAGCCATGTTTTGTGTTCCCAGTGTGATGATTCTGGCCATCATTCTCGAAAGCATCCCGTGATGCCATTTAGTTAGTAGGCATTCCATTTCTGGGTCCTTGGACCCAAGATTCACTCTACTTACCTCATGTTGATAGTGTTTGCTCGTTCCTTTAGGATATTAGTAACCTTTGCGATAGTCCTCGAGGTCCATGGTATTTCCTTCTTCCAAATACCATGAACTGCTTATGGCAGAAGTTCTTTGAACCAAAAGATCACAACCAGAGTGCTCTTAATGAGTTCTCGATTCTATGTTGTGACTCTGCCAGTTCTACCTTTCTGCATGGGTTATCCGGAAGAAATATGTTGAACTCGTTCGACATGCTAATCTATGCATACACAACTCAGAAAATCGTATGTCCCTTTGAGTTGTCCCTCTTTAGTTGTTTGCTGACCTTCGTCTATCAATTGATAGTCAAGAGTATGTGTGCGATCGTGTTCATCGATGCCGATTATTCTTGTTGTCCGTCAAGACATTCTATTCCGGAATGACTAGGAGAAACAAACTCCAGTACCTCATCCATATCCAGGATTGGGTCAAAGTAGTTGTATTCCGCAGATCAAATGCCAAACTAGCTTTTGTTCTGTTCTACCTTGGAGTATTACCCTATTTATGTCAAGAATATCATAGGAATTGCACCATCTCTTATGAATTCTTGATGCAGTGACACTTCTCACCATCATCACTCATTCCTCGGTCCTCGTGTTGTTGTAACCGGAATGCCGACAAGTGAATTGTGATGTGTGCAATCAATACTCTGAGCAACTCGTTTCCTGGTAGTTAATGGACATTAACCTCATCCTCAGCGTGTTGATTATTCAATCATCACCCTAGGGTTGATCGTGCTACCTAGCCCATATTTCTGGTGCACCCCTCGATCAATGAGTTAGGATTGTGTCAATCCCTCACTCTTTTGATCATATCATCTTGCCCTGAAAAGCAAGATTGTTCTCGAGCTTAATAACATATCGGTGGTTCGTGATTTTCCGAGTATCTTCTCGGAAGTATTACCAGGTTGCTCCCTGACCGCTATGTTGAGTTCGTGGTCATGTTGGTTTTTCTCTAAGCCAACCATTCTCCAAGAATCCGTGTTGGATACCCCTGAGCTAGTTGGTTAAGCTAAACAACAACTTGGAGAGTCGGAAGATAAACACTTGCCTAACTTAGTTCATTTCTAAGGGATATCCTTCGGTGTGTGTGCGTATGTTGAAGAGAGATGATATCTTCATGAATTGTTCCTCGTGATCGGTTGTTGAATCTATCGTCTTGTCCAAACCTTGATTTGAGTGTGGGCCATCGTTAAATCAAGTTAGAACAAACGATGTTCGTAATGTTGTCTTACTCGTCGTTGTTTCCTCGAGCACACATCATTATATCTTTGGGTCTGACCAATACTATCACCTTGTTCACATAGTTGTGGAATTCTATCTTCATGGAAGTATCGATTATTTGTTGTTGAGCTCATCAACATCATTTTATCTTGTTCATGATTCATGTCGAACATCTAAGTGGTGTTGGAAACTTTTGTAAGCATTTCTTCATGCTAGCTCATGAAGCATATGTTAGTTGAAAGAAGTGACTTCCTCTAATTCATGTGCATTTGATGCAAGTTGCCGCCGTGAATTGAGAAAGTTTGCTTTTGTTTCCTCTGGAATCATCCCAAGTCAGTTATGCATGTTTGAATGTATTATATGGTTTGGTAGATTAATTACCTCCACTCCATATGTATGCCCTAACACACCAAGCCACTGAATGATTTGCTCGCGGAAAAGGAGTTGCTGTGCGAATACTAGTTCATGCACAAGATTCCAATATCCTCGATGATGGTTCCCGACCAGAACTCGGTAGTGTTTTGTTGTAAGACTTCCATGTGGTGATGCTTGTATTGGACAACGTGTTCAGATGTGTTTAGCAGAACCAGCTCATATTTTGGAGCTTACTACCATAGTTCATTTCCTGAGAATCTCGCAACATCATCTCGTCGGTTTGTGTTGCAAACTTTGTTTTCCAAACACGTTGTCTGAATTATTCCGTTACCAACCAGATCTGAATCTCAGGCATATATGATGGTTGGAACATCTTCCAAGAGCCATGATATGGGTTCCAGTGAGGTGGACGCACCTAGCTGGAAGCACTGTTATTGTAGTATCTTGATTAAGCCATTTGGTCACCTCCCATGAGGATTTCGCATGACTTATTCTAGAAGTTGTTCCTTATGGATTTTGTGTTCCCGAAGTCCGACCTTTACTTGATGACCATGTTGATGCCACTTTGAATCACGATAGTGGTATCTTAAACATCAAGGAGAACATTAGAAGCGGAGTGCTAAGTGTCTCTCGGTCGATCATCCAGATTTTTTTCCTTGGCCTCGCTAAGCTGAAATCTGAGAAGGTGTTATCTTCCTTTGCATCTGCATCGTCCATCACTATTCATCATGGTAGTATGATGTGTCGCTAGGATCCTCGGCATGGATGTTGGTAAGACCCTGATGAATATGGAAATTCTCAAGTTCTTGAGAGCATGCTCAGACACTAGGCTATATTCTCGGTATCAATTGGAATGTGCCTTCCGTTTGCCGAGTTGTCTTATAACTCTAGTTTTCTTTCCAAACTGAGTATGCCATTTCTTTGAACTCCTTCAACCGATCGTTTGCGAATTGCCTTAGGCTGGTATAAAGAGTCTCAATGATCTATGGATCAAAAGTAATTCTTTTTGCCACTTAAGGGAATAGCTCTACGAGTCACCTCCCCTAAGATGTCTCGTTAAGGTATCATGGGCAACTTAACTCCTCGCTACTTTGAAACCCCCCTCACCATCTATTTAAGCATCGAATTGTTGCTTAACAATTTGAACCTTTGTCATATGTTTCTCATCCATCATCTCTGATGTGTGTTTTGTGTCTCAGCTCAAGGGATGTTTCTACGTCTCATTCCGTGAGTTAATCTTGTGTTCATTAAGATCGATGATCCATTCTTGTGAGGTTGTCTTGCTCTCTTGTCGCCATGTTGGATGAAGTTCTCGAAGGAAAGGATGTCATAATCAATATGATGTAGCGGATCAACATCTCCGAGAAGGGCACTTGGATCGAGCAGATCGTGTTAGCTTTGTGTCCCCGCTGTCTTCCTACCTCACGCCTTGAATCTCGGGACGAGATTCTTTTTTAGAGGGGGTGAGTTGTCACAACCCTAGATTATTGCTTGTATTAGTCGCATCATAGAGCACTCATGCATCATGTCTAAATTTCGGAAACTTGGAATTGAGGAAAGTGGAAGCCTCAAAAACTTAAATAAAAGAAGGGCAAAGACCCCTGGAAATCTCATTCTTTGTTTCCAAGATGTCCTTTTGCAATGTTTGAGAATTTTGGCAAGAGCTATATATCAAACTAGAATTTAGGAACATTTTGAAGGATTTATTTTTGGGACTCTGAATTTAAATCAATAGCTACTTGAATTTGAGTTATATTCATATAACTAGAATATAATTTCAAATATCTTTGAAACATTTTATGTGCATTTGGAAATGTCCATTCTGCAACATAAAATTATTCAAAGGGTTTTGTCACTGTTTTGAAATTGTTTTGAATTTTGAATAGTGGCAGAATATTAAACAAAAGAAAACATAACAGAAAAATAAAACAAAGCAACCTTACATGGAGCTTACCTGTGCAGTCCACCTGGCCCAACTCCTGCTGGTCCAGCCCACCAGAGAGGCCCGGCCCACTAGCTCCAGCGAGCTTCTTCAAGCTGCTACCAGTAGGAGCAGCTGCGTGCCAGGCATGCCGCAGCCGAGCAGCGCCACCTCCTGCTTGGCCTCTCCGTGCTGGTCCCATCGCTCTGGACCGCCCTCGACCCCCCTCTGACTCCTCCCTCACTCTAGAGCTCTCTCCCTCTCCTCTAGCTCCCTCCCCAAGCACCACCGAATGTGCCCGTCGCCGCCGCTCGCCACCACCATGGCCACCGCCGTCCTGACGACACCCCGAGCAGTCTACGAGCTCCGCCCCGATGCCCTCTTCCTCCTCACCGATCCTCACGACGCCGGAAGCCCCTGGACACCGGCAACACTGCCGTTTTCCTCGTCGGCAACCGGAGATCGTCGCCTCCCGTACGTCGCCTCCGACGCTTCCCCGAGCCTCGGAGCCGCTCTGCTACCTCTCTATGAGCCCCTGCCCCGAACCCCTCTCTCCCCGCCGTCGAATCCCTCCTCTAGCCCCCTGGCCACCGCGGCCGAAGCTCACCGCCGCCGCGCTTGTCGCCGTCATCATTACGGAGGGCCAACGCTGCGTCCGAGCACCCGGTCGAGCTCCTAGGGCCTCGTAGCTTCTGCTTGTGCTCTCCGTTCGCTTGGAATCGAGCTGCAGCCCGCGCCCGCATCTAGCCGAGCTCCGGCCACCGCCATGGTTGCCGTGGCCATCATCTCCGGCCACCCCGCAGCCTCCCGCGTGATCCCCTGGATGCGCGCGTGGATGGGCATCCCTCTGGTGCCTCCAGCGCGTCGAGTCGACCCCTATAGCGCCGTCCCGAGCAACTCCAGCGATCCTCCGCCGTCGGGTTTGGTCGCCGGCGTCCAACTCCGGTGGGATGACATGGCGTCATTAGCTTGAGGCTAATTACTGCGTTAATCTCGCTCTGTGCCACTAACAGATGGGCCCCACCCCCTAATTAACCACGGGGTAAACCCCTATTAAGTTTTAACCTAACCACACTGGACCCCACACGTCAGTTGACCCGCTGACGTGGCCCTTGACTGGCCCTACCCGTCAGTGACCAAGCCAGCACGGTGACACTGACCAGTGGGACCCACTGGTCAGGTTTGACCCGGGGCAGCCCTGTTGACCTGCTGACGCAAGCATGTGACAGTGCTGACGTAGTAAGTCATTTTCTGGATTAAATTTAGTTCAGGAAATTTCAGAAAATAATGCTAACTTCAAAAATTCATATAAAATCAACCGCAACTCCAAATGAAATAAGTTATATATGAAAAATTATCAAAAAATCCAATCTATCCATTTATGCTACTTTCACGCATGGAAAACCAACTTATACATGTTGTATAAGTGAAAACATTCAAATGGCATTTTAAATGCTCAAACTAGAGTTTGCATTTGAACCTTTGGTTCAAATGGACTCCCTTAAACTTGTTGCTAGATGCATTAGCTCAAATCATAGCATATTGCCATGT
Source organism: Aegilops tauschii subsp. strangulata (assembly GCF_002575655.3). Lineage (NCBI taxonomy): Eukaryota > Viridiplantae > Streptophyta > Magnoliopsida > Poales > Poaceae > Aegilops > Aegilops tauschii. Next base: position 215,850,493 of record NC_053038.3, read on the forward strand.
CACATTCATGCATCATATTGTTGCATTGCATTGATTGTGTTTCCTCTCTGTTGCCGGTGTTGTCCCCTCTTATTAGACGTGGTTTCGATGATGAGATCGATGACGCTGATGAAGAGCTATACTATCTTCAGAAGTGCCAGGCAAGCAAAACCCCCTTGTTCATTCCGATATAATCCCACTCTCTCGCTCCTGCTCCCTTTTACTGCATTAGGACAACATTGATTCATCTGTTACTTGCTGCGGTAGTTGAACCCCTTGTCCTCTGCATGACCTGTCATTGCCACAGTAAATAGATGAAACCCACTAGCATGAGTTGGAGTTGTTTGAGCGCTGATGTGCCTACTCATTCATGCTTGTTTGTCGTGCCTGCTATTGCTTAGAGTTGTGTCCGGTCTGATTCATCGGGGATGAATTGGAATGGTGAAGAACATGTCCTACTGTGTGTGAGCTAAGTGTGTGAACACGATTTGGTAAAGGTAGCGGTGAGAGGCCATGTAGGAGTACATGGTGGGTTGTCTCATTGAAGCCGTCCTCAGGAACTGAGTTCTATGTTTGTGATCCATGAACAGTTACTACCACGCATTGGAATGCTTAAGTGCCCCTCTCGACTTATTAATCAACCTGATCTCTATCCAGGAGTTGCAACTAGTTTCTGGTGTTTGTAGGTAGTGTTAGTAGTCTACCAAGTGGCACCCGATATAGGTGGGCTTGGGACAAACTAGGCACAGTGGCACGGTGTACCAAGTGGCACCCGGATGGTGGGCTTGGGAACCCTGCTCACATCATTTGGGGCCGTGAGCGACACCCCGGCCGGATCTCCTTGCGGATGGAACCCGAATAGGCGATAAACCTGGACTAGAGACTTGTGTGGTTAGTCAGGTCGTGGCCGACTCCCTCGCCAGGCTTCCGCTTGAAGGTTGCCGAGATACACAACGTGTACGTGGTGGTAAGTGGCGAGAGCGTGTGTCAAGAAGTACACCCCTGCAGGGTTAGCATCATCTATTCGAATAGCCGTGTTCCCGGTAAAGGACATCTGGGTTGCCTGTACAGTTCATAGACAAGTGAAAGTGGATACTCCAAAATGCGCAAGATAAGCGTGAGTGCTATGGATGGCGTTCTTGTAGGAAGACGGGAGCAGATCCATAGTGGTGTATTGGTATGGTGAATATGTGGACTCGTGTGCACCTCCTCAAAAGAGTTACTTGCAGTCGTAGTTCAGGATAGCCGTTGAGTCAAAGCTGGCTTGCTGCAGTTAAACTCCACTACCCCCTTTGTTGATATCGATGCATATGTAGTTAGTTCTGATGTAAGTCTTGCTGGGTACATTTGTACTCACGTTTTCCTATTTTATGTTTTGCAGAGAGACGTCAGTCTCGCTAGTAGTGCTGTGTGGACTTCGACGTTTAGCTTGTGACCTCAGCTACGATCTTGTTCCCTCGGCAGGGTCTTGTAGATAGTCAGGCTTCTCAGCCTTTTCCATTTGTAGATGTCTGTACTCAGACATGTTAAGCTTCCGCATGTGCTTTGACTTGTATGCTCTGAATGTTGGGTCATGAGACCCATGTTTGTAATATCTCGCTCCTCGGAGCCTAATGAATAAGTACTTGAGTCGTAGAGTTATGTTGTGATGCCATGTTGTATTTGCACATATCGAGCATATTGTGTGTATGATTGAAATGCTTGGTATGTGTGGGATCCGACAACCTAGTTGTTTATCCTTGGTAGCCTCTCTTATGGGGAAATGTAGTCTTGTGCTTCCATGAGCCATAGTAGTCCGCTACAGCCCGGTTCACCGGAGTCCTACTAGCCCAGCACTACTGCTCCGGAACACTTGACTGGCCCGCATGTGATTCACTTTGTTCCTGTGTCTGTCCCTTTGGGGAAATGTCACGCGGTGACATCCGGGGTCCTACCTAGCCTGCTACAGCCTGGGTTCCCGGAGTCCTGTTAGCCCAGCGCTACAGCCCGGATTCGCACGCTGCTCACCGACATGCTCGATGTTGATTCATGTATGCCTGTCCCCGTAAGTTAGTGCCACTTTGGGTTCACGACTAGTCATGTCGGCCCGGGTTCTCTGTCATATGGATGCTAGCGACACTATCATATACGTGAGCCAAAAGGCGCAAACGGTCCCGGGCCATGGTAAGGCGACACCCGTGGGAATACCGTGCGTGAGGCCGCAAAGTGATATGAGGTGTTACCGGCTAGATCGATGTGACTTGGAATCGGGGTCCTGACACCACCCCAAGCGCATGGAGGACGTGTGGCGAACGTGCAGAATCGAGGGGACGGGTGAGGCGACCTCTCCCCACCCCGTGATCATGGGGTATGGACGCCTTGAAGACCGCAACCCGGCCCCGCGTGGTAAATGAGTCGCGCCTCCACGCCTCCCTCTTTTTATTGGGAAGGCGCGAGCCGCCTGTTTACCACGATGTGACGCATGCATGCGGGAAACGCCCTACGCATGCCGCCCACGTCACGCGCACCCCTCCAAGCCGTGCCACGCCGCGCGCGGGTTGTGGGAAGCGAGGCACGCGAAAAGTTTTACCGCGGTAAAAACCGCCCCGCCTGCACGCGCACCGTTTTGGGCCTGGCCCAACAACGTGTCGCGCTTATGTGTGGCCCAGGCCCGGGGGCTCCTGTCGGTGTACAAAAGAAGGGGCGCACCTTTGTACCCCTTTACCTGTGCACGGGCAGTCGGAGCCGCGCCCACGGTCGCACCAAGCAAAATAGGGGAGGTAAACCAAGGCAAAACCGAAGCCCAAGACAGCCAGGGCAATGCCAAGACCAAGAACGCAAAGAAGCAGAGGGGCGGAGCAGTTTCCCCCGGCAAGACCCTTGCCGGGGACTGCCTGAGCAGCCCTGGCAAGACTCTGGCCGGGTCAGCGCGCCCAAACACCAACAGGGCAAGCCACCTTGAGCCCACATCCCCAACACCATCAGCCACGTGGGGCTAGGGCTCGGGAGGCACCTCCGTGGTGGCATGCAGATCTTTGTGAAGACATATTCAAGATCATATGGGGATTAGAAGCAACGATCCTCGACAAGATCCTTGCCGAGGAGAGCCACGAGACCCCCGGCAAGGCTCTTGCCTGGGACGACAGTGCGCCACGGCAAGACCCTTGCCGGGCCCCCCGGCAAGGCTCTCGCCAAAGACGCCAGCAGGACCACTGCCAGGCCCGCATCAGCCAAGTCTCCACCGCCATTCGCATGCAACTGCCAGCCCAAACCAGCTGGGCAGGCACCTGCGTGGCAACATGCAGCTTCCAGGCCAACTCAGCAGACGCCTGCGTGGCGGCATGCAGATCTTCGTGAAGACCCTACCACCGCGCCACCTCAGCTGCCTGCCTGCCTACATGGCGCCGCACGCATCGCTGGCCAGGGCACGTGTCGAAGCGAGGAGGAGCGCCGACGGACGGGACGAGCCTCGCCCCCGTCCCCGATAAAGCTAGGGGACACCTCAGCGGCGCATTAAATGCAACTTGTCCTGTAATATGAGCGATAACCTCGCAATACTGTACGCCTTTCCACCTCCTGTATGCCACTGTGGCAGCCCCTTTCACCTATAAAAGGAGGTCCATGGCATACTGGAGAAGGATTCGGATCTTTCGAACCACGCACTCACCATAGCTAGTTCGAGGGCTCAAGAACTCTCTGAAATACACCCACCAAAGCAGGACTAGGGTTTTATGCATCCTCGCGGCCCGAACCTGGGTAAACGATCCTTGTGCTGACTACTGATCCTGCTCTTCTTGCAACCCTGCGCCCCGGCAACCGTAGTAGGGATTCCTGTGATCCCATAGGTGTCGTTCCACACCGACACAGGGGCACTTTCGGAAATCCAAAAGAGATTGGTTCCAACATGAAAAATACCCAGGGATTATTTGCCACACTTTGAACATTTTAGTTTTCATGTTTGGCAAATTTGATTTTGACTTTAAATTTGAGTTTGAATATGAACAGTGATTTGGATCAAGTGAGGATTAGCAACAGTAATGTGATGACATGGCACCATTAGCAGGGATTTACTGTAGCTGAATTATCCGGGCGTCACAGAGGAGGAAGGACAAGGGGGAGACCATCTCTCCCTCTCTCTTGGTGGCGCCGGAGTGCCCCCGGGGGAACCATCGCCGCGGTGATCGTCTTCGTCAACATCACCATCTTCACCTTCCCCATCTCTTTTTAGCGGCCCACTCTCCCACACCCCACTGTAATCCCCTACTTGAACATGGTGCTTTATGCCACATATTATGATGCAATGATGTGTTGCCATCCTATGATGTTTTGAGTAGATTTCTTTTGTCTTTTGGGATGATTGATGATATAGATTGGTTAGAGCTGTATGTTTTATTTTTGTGCTGCCCTATGGTGCCTTCCGTGCCGCGCACATGTGAGGGATTCCCACTGTAGGGTGTTGCAATACGTTCATGATTCGCTTATAGTGGGTTGCTTGAGTGACAGAAGCATAAACCCGAGTAAGGGGTTTGTTGCGTATGGGATAAAGGGGACTTGATGCTTTAATGCTATGGTTGGGTTTTACCTTAGTGATCTTTAGTAGTTGCAGATGCTTGCTCGAGTTCCAATCATAAGTGCATATGATCCAAGGAGAGAAAGTATGTTTGCTTATGCCTCTCCCTCATATAAAATTGCAATAACAACCACCGATCTTGTTAATAATTGCCCAGGATAATTCCGCACACCTATCCATCATTATTCCACACTCGCTATTTGTAATATATTATAATATATTCTAAATTTATGTTAACAGCACCTACTTTTATATTTTAGTTCTCCGATATCATGCAAAGTTATCCTCTTCATACCCAAAACATTGTTTTATTTCTCGTTTGTAGATGGAAGCAAACGTTCGATGTACGTAGAGTTGTATCAGTGGCAGATAGGACTTGGGAGAATATTGATCTTACCTTTAGCTCCTTGTGGTTTTGACACTCCATACTTATCACTTCCACCTTTGGAAATTGCTACGATGATTCCTTGCACTTGGGGATTATCAAGCTCTTTTCTAGCGCCGTTGCCGGGGAGCAATCGCGTGGGGTTGATATTCTCGTATGTGCTTGTTTGCTTTCTTCACTAAGTAGATTTCGTTTTCCCTTTTGTTTTTGTTTTCTTTAGTTGGGGGTGAAAAAAATATTATTAAAATAATGAAAATACAAAAAAATGCTTGCCTCTTATGCCTAAAAACTTTTTCAAAAAGAGAAGTGATTGGAAGGTTATGCATTGGAGAACTGAGGGTTGACCTTGAACACTTGTGTTCATGCTCATGGAAACAACGTAGAATTTCTCATGGAAATTTCTCAAAAATAAGTATCCCCTTGTATATATTCATTTTATTATAAAAATAATGTGCCAAGTTTTACGTTTAGAATGTTTAAATTGCTTGATTGGTGTGTGCAGCAGAAAAAAAAGAAACTTTTGTTGTAGTAATTGAATTTACATCTTTTACTGGAGCATGATAAAATATTGAAATTTTTACACAATACTGCTACAAAAATTGTTTAGATTGTGCTATGTTTTTAGAATTTTTGAAGTTACAGAAGTATACGAAAGTTTCAGATTGCTACAGACTGTCCTGTTTTTGACAGATTCTGTTTGCTATGTGTTGTTCACTTATTTTGATGAATCTATGGGTTGTATCGGGGGGTATGAACCATGGTGAAGTTGTAATACAGTAGATATAATGCTAATATGGAATTGGAATGGGTTTACAACACTACCTAAAGGTAGTGATTTGCTTTATTATACTAACGGATCTCACATGGTTTTTTGTTAAATTTTGTGTGGATGAAGTGTTCGAAGATCGAGGAGTTGTCGATATGAGAAGAATATGGAGAGGCAAGAGTTCAAGCTTGGGGATGCCCAAGGCACCCCAAGTAAATATTTCAAGGATACTCAAGCATCTAAGCTTGGGGGTGCCCCGGTTAGCATCCCATCTTTATTCCTCAACAATTATCGGTATACCTCGGTTTTGTTTTGTTCACATGATATGTGTCTTTTGAGTTTATTTTTATTTTCTTATCTTTTATGAACCATGCTAGTATCAGATAGTCCTTCATTGATTTATATAATGCTTCATGTGCTTCACTTAAATTTGTTGAGTGTGGCTTTATAGAATGCTCTTTGTGCTTCACTTAAATCTTTTGAGCATGGCTTTATAGAATGCTTCGTGTGCTTCACTTACATATTTTGAGCTTGGATGTTGGTAAATCTATATTAACTGTAGAATGCTCCATGAACTTCACTTAAATCTTTTGGAGTATGAATAAGACTATCATCGGAATTGGGCTTGGAAGAGTATCATTATAATATCATGCCTAGCTAAAAAGGCATTAAAGAAAAGCGCTTGTTGGGAGACAACCCAATATTTATCCTTACTATTTTTGTGTGTTCACATGATTAAACCACTGTAGTAATCATGTTTTATAGCTTTTGTTTCAATAAAGTTCCAAGTAAGACCTTTGGGATGGCTTATGGTGATAGTTGATTTGATCCTGCTGAAAAACAGAAATTTTTGTGCCCAGTAAAATAATTTTCATTTTTAACAGAAGCGCGGTAAAATACTGATTCTTTTTGCACAAGATTAATATAAAAATTTCCTAGGTTTTCCTAATTTTTCAGAATTTTTGGAGTAATAGAAGTATGGTTGTTGTCCAGATTACAGACTCTTCTATTTTTGGCAGATTCTGTTTTCAATGCATAGTTTGCTTGTTTTCTAGTTTCTATGGCTTATGTTGCTCAATATAAATTATAGAAGTGATATGGTACATTAGGCATTTTGTGAGAACAATTATGAATCTTATCTTGACAGTACCAAAGTGAATGATTTACTCTTTATCATACTAACCAATCTCACGAAGTTCCGTTAAGTTTTGTGTGATTGAAGTTTTCAAGTTTTGGGTGAGATATCGATATGAGGAGAATACGGAGTGGAAATACCCTAAGCTTGGGGGTGCCCAAGGCACCCCAAGGTAATATTCAAGGAAGACTCAAGCGCCTAAGCTTGGGCATGCCCCGGAAGGCATCCCCTCTTTCGTCTTCAAATCCATCGGTATACCTTACTCGGAGCTATATTTTTATTCGTCACATGATATGTGTTTTTCTTGGAGCGTATTTTCATTTTACGTGCTTTTTGAATAAAATCTTTGGATCTGAAATCTTGAATGAGAGAGAGTCCTCCCATGGCTATTTAACTATTTGACTACTCATTGATCTTCACTTATATCTTTCTGGAGTAGTTTTGTCATTTACTCTCGTGCTTCATTTATATTCTGTGAGTAAATATTTGAATGAATTGAATATCATAATCGGAAATTATATATGCTTCATATGATTATCCCATGGGGAGTAATGAATTCACATAGGAGAAGTATAGGTGGTAAAATTTATTGAAAGTTAGCAAACACCGCATTGGTCACTTGAACAATTCATGAAAGAATATTGAAGGAAGAGAGATTTCACATATAAATATACTCTCTTGGACATCTTCTATGATTGTGAGCACCATTAATTATTTTCAAACTTGAGGAATTTAGTTGAAGTTGGACAAGGAAGACAACATAATGAGTTATGTTTGGGTATATTTGCATAGAAGTTATATTGTTATGCATCCTCTAACATGTGGTGCTTGCTTAGGATGTTTTCCTAGCCAAAATTTTATACTAAGTAGAGATACTACTTGTGCATCCAAAACCCTTAAACCCCGTTTCATGCCATGAGTGTCCACCATATCTATCTATGGATTGAATAAGATCCTTCAAGTAAGTTGTCATCGGTGCAAAAAGCAATAAAAATTGCTCCGAAATATGTATGATATTTAATTGTAAGGGAAAATAAGCGTTGCACGAACTTGTGATAGTAAAGAAATAAAAGCGACGAACTACATAATAAAAGTTGCTATCACAAAGTGCAATACAACGTGATCTTCTTTTGCATTAAGAGTTTGCACATCCAAAATTAAAAAAGCGCATGACAACCTCTGCTTCCCTCTGCGAAGGGCCTACCTTTACTTTCTTGTATTTAGTTTTATGCAAGAGTCAATAGTATTCCTTCTTATTTCAACCTTAGCTATTCCTTAGTTGTCAAGCATTATGTGGTGGGGAAAGATCTAGGCACACAGGCCATTCAAATGTGTTTGATCATGAATTATTATTGTTGACAATTATCTATATGTAAATAAGTTGGGAGGCAAAACATTAAGCCCCTATCTTTCTCTGTGTTCGACTGATACTATTTGTTCCAAAAATATGCTTTGAGTGTTAGCAATCATGGAAGACTATATGATAGTTGAGTACGTGGAATTTGCTAAATCAAAGCTCTTAGATAGAACCTTCCTGAAAATAAGATGAATTGCAATTGTTTGGTGACTGAAAGCCTAGTTTATTAGTTCTCAAGAAGCTTTATGGTCTGTAGTTTAACATGTGAATAGCTTGCTACTTGATCATGAGAAGTTTTATGAGATGAGCTACTGTTTATGATAAATAATAATACTAGAAAAAGTGTTTGGAACTATCATTGATCAAATTTATGCACTATGCTAGCATTCACACATCATAAATTATTTCTTTTATCATTTACCTACTCGAGGACGAGCAGGAATTAAGCTTGGGGATGCTGATACGTCTCCGACATATCTATAATTTATGAAGTATTCATGCCATGTTTACAACAATTTTATATGGTTTTGGTATAATTTGATTAGAACTAACCCAGACTGACGTTGTTTTCAGCAGAACTACCGTGGTGTCGTTTTTTGTGCAGAAATAAAAGTTCTCGGAATGGGCTGAAAATTAATGGTGATTTTTTATGGACAAAAAGGGAACCCCGAAGCACAAGAGTTGGTATAGAAGAGTCCCGAGACGACGACAAGGTAGGGGGCGCGCCCTACCCCCCCCCCCCGGGAGGGTGCTCCTACCTTGTCTCTGCCTCGTGGACCCCCTTGACGTGAGACCGATGCCAAAAATTCCTATAAATACCAAAACCCATAGAAATAAACCTAGATCGGGAGTTCCTAAAGCCTCTGTAGCCATGAAAAATAAATCTAGGCCCTCTCCGGCACCCTGCTGGAGGGGGCCATCATCACCATGGAGGCCAATGACCAGAGGGAGAACCTCTCGCCATCTAGGGGGGAGGCCATGGAGGAGGAAGCACAAGGGGGATACCCTCTCTCCCTCCCTCTTAGTGGCACCGGAGTGACACCGGGGGAACCATCGCCGCGGTGATCGTCTTCATCAACATCACCATATTCATCACCTTCCGCATCTCTTTTCAGCGGTCCGCTCTCCCGCACCCCGCTGTAATCCCCTACTTGAACATGGTGCTTTATGCCACATATTATGATCCAATGATGTGTTGCCATCCTATGATGTTTTGAGAAGATTTCTTTTGTCTTTTGGGCTGATTGATGATATAGATTGGTTTGGGTTGTATGTTTTATTTTGGTGCTGTCCTATGGTGCCTTCCGTGCCGCGCACACGTGAGGGATTCCCGCTATTGGGTGTTGCAATACGTTCATGATTCGCTTATAGTGGGTTGCTTGAGTGACAGAAGCATAAACCCGAGTAAGGGGGTTGTTGCGTATGGGATAAAGGGGACTTGATGCTTTAATGCTATGGTTGGGTTTTACCTTAATGATCGTTAGTACTTGCGGATGCTTGCTAGAGTTCCAATCATAAGTGCATATGATCCAAGGAGAGAAAGTATATTAGCTTATGCCTCTCCCTCATATAAAATTGCAATAACGACCACCGATCTTGTTAACAATTGCCTAGGATAATTCCGCACACCGGTCCATCATTATTCCACACTCGCTATTTGTAATATATTATAATATATTCTAACTTTATGTTAATAGCACCTACTTTTATATTTTAGTTCTCCGATATCATACAAAGTTATCCTATTCATACCCACAAGGTAGTTTTATTTCTCGTTTCTAGATGGAAGCAAACATTCAGTGTACGTAGAGTCGTATCAGTGGCAGATAGGACTTGGGAGAATATTGATCTTACCTTTAGCTCCCTGTGGGTTCGACACTCCATACTTATCACTTCCACCTTTGGAAATTTCTACGATGATTCCTTGCACTTGGGGATTATCATATCGTCCTTCGTTGATTGTGGATCATGTATCTCTTTGTGTTTCGAGGATATAGCACGTGTGTAATCGAATCTTGTTGGTTTGAGTGTTTCCTCTCGTCTTTTCCCCTCGTGTTCTTCATGTTCTTCGTAGGATCACCTCCAAATCATGAAAGAACGACCCTAGGGTTTCCACCCTACATCAACATCAAGCCTGCCCTTTCCGCCATGTATGCTGCATGCGCCGCGTGGGGTAGGTAACGGATGCACATGGCACATGGAAGAGTGTCATGACAAGAACCAAAACTCTCTGGATTGGTGCAAGGGGCGGTTAATGGCTTGGACCTTGTCCGCAGCTCGGGCGGGTCGGACTCAGAGGAGCCCTTGGGGGTAGGTGGAGAATCAGCCCCCGCACCTGGCTCGCCTATAAATAGGGAGCTCAAGGGGGAGCATAGGCATCCATTCACGCACCTCTTCCTTCTCCTTCCTCGCCTTCTTCTTCGTCCTGCCAAGAGGGAGAGACGGGGTCGAGTCCCGGTCCTCCGTTCGGGAGCAACGGCTCCGGAGATCAGCGCCACCGCTTGGGGACTGAGTCTGTTCCAGGGCCATGGGAGGTGTGGTGAAGAAGTGGTAGCCACGGTTCGTGGCGACGCGTCAGCAGACAGCACATCGACCTTGGTGTGAATGGCATGGTGCTTCTGCATAATGGATGAATGCTTGCCCTCTCCACACGAGCACGCCGTCTGATGCGGAGCATCCCAAGGTCATCCAAATGGACCTATCATTGTCTCACCAAGTGCCTAGTGGACCCATGACACGAGCATGTGCAAGAGCTCTCGAAACCGAGGTGACATTACTCCTCTCCCAACTCCCTTTCGAATCACATGAGACACTTCGCATACTAAGGTACCAAGGAGTTAGCCATGGAGAAGCTAAGGAGCAAGGAGGATCGAAGAAGGAAGACAAGCGTGAAGACGGAGAAGAAATTAGCCAAGTCCCAGGCTGGCCGGACGAGATCCGGGCGAGGTGCCGGACGATCCGGACAGAGCCCGGACGATCCGGACCCCGGTCTGGACGCTCCGGCTAATCCACTCGAGAGGACCCGAAGCTGCACCCCGAAGCTGGACCATCCGGACGTGTCCCGAATTATCCGGACCCCAGCCGGACATCTGAACCCCCCCTCTAAATATCCGGGCCGCCATCGTCGCCGCCTGCCTCTTCGCCTCGTCCGGACCACCTCCCGGATCATCCGGGTCCCTGAAGCCCGGATCCTCCGTACCACCACATGCGTGTGCGTGTTGGGCCGAAGCTCATGTACCCCTTCTCCCCCTTTGCCTATATAAACGACTCCTCCTCCACTTTTCCAGGGTTAGCATTGGTTTAGCTCATTTAGAGATAGAGCTTTGCTCATCCACTTGGTTACTTCTCCATTGGAGTCCACGACCTCTTCGGAGAATATCCTCCAAGAGGATTCAAGACCCCTCACGGGAAGACCCCCTCAAGACCTCCTCACGGAGAAGAACTTGCTACTTGTATCGTCCTTTGTTGATCGTGGATCATGTATCTCTTTGTGTTTTGAGGATCGAGCACATGTGTAATCGAATCTTGTTGGTTTGAGTGGTTCTCTCGTGATTCCCCTCGTGTTTTCCCTTCGTGTTCTTTGTGGGATCTGCTCCAATCGTGAAAGATCAGCCACCTAGGGTTCTACCCTACATCATATTGGTATCATGAGCCACATTGATCACGATTTTGGAGCTTTACCCTTTTGTTTTCTAGCTTGATTTTGTTGTTTTTCGTCCTAATTCGAAAATCCCCACAAAAATAGCCCCCAATTTTTTTGTGATTTGTTGGTATGATGAAGTTTTGTTGATTTTGATCCGTGAATTTGTTGTGTTGCAAGTGGATCTAACCTTTCCCCACCATCTTCACCTTGAAATCCATCCAAAATCCACGAAATCCTCGAATTTGTGCCCGTTTTTTAGTTCATCCCGAGCCATTCCCGTGGGCAGTTGACCTGTTCGGATCATCCAGACTTAGACCCGGATCATCCGGAGTCGCCCGGATCATCCAGCTCCTGGCCCGGATCATCCGACTATCTCTGTCGAAACTGCATTTTCTGAGTTTTTGACCACCGCCACCTACACCTCCGCATACCCACTTCGACCACCACCACCTAACTTCCACAAACCCATCCGATACACCAAACCCTACCACCATTTGACCGCTACCAACCTCGACAAATTTTGACGCATTTGGTGTTGAGAATTTGAGTTGTGATTCACGTTTCCTAGGGTGTTTCGGCTAACTAGGAACGGTTCAACATCGACATCACCACCGCTCATCTTCGCCAAGGACTCGACACCGACCACGTCATCATCATCCATCCTTGCTTACAAATGACTAACCTCGACGGTAACCTCGACGACACTTCGTGTACTCCTTGCCATTGCATTGATAACCCCATAGACCATTTTTGCGTACCTTTCCCATCGAGACTAGCCTTTGAGTATTGCGGCAACGTTACTTGTGCACATTAGTGATCATAGCTCCCATTGCATACATACCATATCATATTGGTATACATATCTCGGTATCATATCTTGTGCCACAAAGTTGTCATCGCATATACACAATTGCTATCTTGGTTCGTGAAGTTTTGCATGAGAAAAGCGCTCACAAGTGAAAGAGCCAAACAAGCTTTTAAGCAAAAGGAAACGATAAGAAAAGAGCTTATAAGGAAGAACCATAGCATCATACTACATTAAGATTGTCATACTCGATCATCTTGGATCGTATCATTGGAACAACATACATATATCATACTTGGGATAGAAGTCGTTGCATTTTTGCTTAGTAGGTTGTGCAAAAGTTTCGTATCCGCCTATTGTGCAATCGTGCTAGCGTCTCTATAGTGTTGTGCAACAAGAGCATTTTCGTGGATTCCACATTTTGGCTCATTCCTTGGTTGCACGACCCCACTTATCTATTTGCGTGTGTGTTTCCCTGTACCATATTTTTCTATTGGTCTACTTGTTGCATTCGCGAATTTGCGAATCTTTTTCAACATTATTGAGTCTTGCTAACAATCGCATCAAATTTTGTGCCACCATCCTAACCGAGCTCCACTATAAGCTTTATTTGTGTAGGTGTGAGAACCGACAAGAATTGGTACCAATTGTGCTATTTCCTTGTTACACATTTGAGTGATCATTTATCCATCTTCAACTTCGGTCAAGGTACATTTGGTATAGTTCTTCTCTTTCTCCCACTCAAATATTTGCTTGGAATGATGGATAGGCCAAGTTCTTCTACCAACCCACTTTTCCTGGAGCAAGTCGATGACCCGAACAACTACGTCACCAAGATCCACCTCTTCGGTGCACAACGAGCTTTGCATGAAGAACAACAAGCATTGAGCGACCGCATCGACAATCTCGCCACCGACTTGCGAATCTCCGAGCAACGTACAAGAGACTACTTCAACAACAAGCTCGACAAACAAAAACAAGAGAGCAATGCAAGAATGGACGAGATTCGTGCCTTGTTGGTCAACCGCTCTTCTACCTCTTCGTCCTACTCAAGACGGAGCCGCTCTAGTGGACACTCCGACGACACTATCTCCGGCTCAAGTACTCTCACATCAAACACTCATCGACGAGCCACGCGCCAAGACCGTCAAGCAAACTGCAACCGTCTACACGGCAATCCTACACAAGAGCAAGTCGACGAGCAAGCACATCGGCATCGCCAAAACCAAGCTACATTTGCGCAAGAAGAAGAACGGCAACGCCAATGACAACAAGAAGAGGAAGAGCAAGCGCACCAACATCAAGAGGAGCAATATGCCGAGGCGCAACGCCAAGAATAACTACGGCGAGAAGCTCAAGCACTTGAAGTGCAACGTGCCCTCCATGACACAAGCCACGCCGTTGCCGCCCGCAACTGCCATAGGCGCGAGCAAGAAGAAGCGCTTCGCAAAGAAGTTCAACAGATGAACTATCAAGCTCGAGTGCATTGTCAAGTTCCCCAAGCTCTTCGACAAGAACACCAAGTTCGCCAAGAGCAAAATGAGGTTGACAACCCGCCACGCCAAGAGCAACATGAGGTTGACAATCCTCCATGTCAAGGGCGTCATCATCCTCAACCCCAACACAATGAAGAGCAACGCTATGGCAAGCTAATGTTCACCATGCCCAAGTTTTCCGGAAGCAATGATCCTGAAGAGTAGCTTCCATGGGCATTGAAGGTTGACAAGATCTTTCATTTGCACAACTATGAGGAAGAGAAGAAGATCGCTATCGCATCCCTTGAGTTCCAAGATTACGTCCTCATTTCGTGGGAACAAGTCATTGAGCACCAAGAGGCAAGAGGTGAACCACCCATCACAACTTAGGCGCAAATGAAGGATGTCATGAGAGCACGCTTTGTGCCAACCTACTACAACCGCGACCTCGTCAAGAAACTCCAACTCCTCAAGCAAGGAACAAAGAGCGTTGAAGAGTAGTACAAGGAAATGGAGATTGCCATGATAAGAGCAAATGTCATGGAAGATGATGAGCAAACTATGGCATGTTTCTTGAATGTACTCAATCATCCTATTAAGAAGATCGCCGACTTACAACCACACTCGAACCTCATCGAGCTAGTGCATCAAGCTACCAAGGCGGAACGCCAAGCGCAAATGACTTCAAGTATACAAAGTACTCTTCCAAGAGCTACGACTTCTCCAACACCCAAGCTTCAATGACTCCAACACCTTCTACCTCAACCAAGCCATCTACAAGTAACGGCGACAAATCAAGTTACAAGAAAACTTCGACAACCTCAAGTCGTCCTCCTACTACAAGCAACTTCAAGCCGAGAGCTTCATCATCATCTACTCCAACCGATGAGACCATCAAGACAAGTTCCATCAAATGTTTCACATGCGGCGGCCGAGGCCACAAGTCCGTTGAGTGTACCAACAAGCGCACCATGATCCTCAACGACGACGGAACCTATGACTCCATGAGTGAATAGGAAATAGAAGCGCTTGAGCAAGTGGCCATGCACCGGCAAGTGAACAAAGATGAAGATAATCAAGTCTTTTGTGACAAAGATTCGAGTCTTGCTCTTGTTGTCTCCAAGGTCTTGACACTTCAACATCAACAAGACAAAGACCAAAGATGCCATATCTTCCACACCAAGGTCGGCATCAATGGAAGGTCCGTGAAGGTCATCATCGATGGAGGTAGTTGCCATAACTTAGCGAGTGAAGAACTATGCTCCAAGATCCAATTAGTCAAGATGAAACACCTGCATCCCTACAAGGTTCAATGGCTAAGCGACTCCGGCACTATCCAAGTCGAGCATATGGTGCAAGTTTCCTTCAAGATCGGAGCTTACGAAGACACTCTGGACTGTCATGTCGTTCCGATGTCCATTTGCCACCTCCTTCTTGGACGGCCATGGCAATTTGACCGAGGCGTCATCCATAATGGACGTACAAATCAATATAGCTTCAAGATGAAGGGAAAGGAGTACGTGCTACGACCTATGTCTCCTAGCCAAGTGAGCACCGACAAGCAAGCCACCCATCATGGAGAGAATAGTGAGAGAGCGAACCACCACAAAGAGAGTGAGCTCCACAAGCCCAAATCGAGTGCCTCCACGATGAGAGACAAGAAGAACTTAGTGCTATTTGCCACCAAAAGTGAGATAAGAGAAGTGTGTGAGAACCCATCAAGTGTCATGCACTATGTCCTTTTATGCAAGGACGAGTCACCAAAGACTAACACCTCTCACAATCTACCTTTAGTGTTATCTTATTTATTGCAGGAATTCCAAGATGTATTCCCCGACGAGCTACGTCCGGGTCTACCTCCTCTCCGAGGCATCGAGCACCGAATCAACCTCATCCCCGGAGCACCCCTTCCAAGCAAGGCTCCCTACCGCGTCAACCCCGAGGAAACCAAGGAGATCCAACGGCAAGTACAACAACTCATCGACAAAGGCCATGTACGAGAAAGTTTGAGCCCTTGTGCCGTCCCGATAATCCTTGTTCCCAAGAAAGATGGTACATATCACATGTGTTCCGATTGTCGTCCTATCAATGCTATTACCGTGCGTTACCGTTACCCCATTCCATGCCTAGATGATATGCTAGATGAGCTTAGCGGAGCCATAATTTCCTCTAAAATTGATCTTAAAAGTGGCTACTATCAAATACGCATCCAAGAGGGTGATGAATGGAAAACCGCATTTAAGACCAAATTTGGGTTATATGAATGGCTTGTTGTGCCAATGGGTTTATCCGAAGCACCCGGTACTTTCATGAGGGTCATGCATTTTTTCTTCGCCCCTACATTGGCGTATTTGTTGTGGTTTATTTTGACGATATTCTTATGTTTAGCAAATCTCTTAAAGATCATGTCATCCATCTTAAAACCATGTTGCAAACCCTTAGGAAAGAGCACCTTTATGCTAATATGGACAAATGCCTTTTTGGTGTCGATAAGCTTGTTTTCTTTGGTTTCGTTGTGTCTTATAAGGGTGTTCATGTAGATGAATATAAGATCAATGCTATTAAAACTTGGCCCCAACGAACAAACTTGCAACAAGTGCGTAGTTTTCTTGGTCTAGCCGGTTTTTATCGTAGATTCGTGAAGGATTTTAGCACCATTGCTTCACCTTTGCATGCTTTGAGTAAGAAAAATGCACCATTTGTTTGGGGACCATCTCAAGACACCGCATTTGATGAACTTAAGAATTTGCTTACTCATACCCCCGTGCTTGCATTACCCAACTTTGACAAACCTTTCGAAGTTCATTGCGATGCTAGCGGTAATGGCATAGGAGGTGTGTTAACACAAGAGAAGCGCCCCATAGCATATTTTAGTGAGAAACTCTCCAGAGCGCAACTCAATTATCCCATCTATGACAAAGAGCTATATGCTTTAGTGCGAGTTTTGCATGAGTGGGAACATTATCTTCGCCCTCATGAATTCATCATCCATACCGACCATGAAATGCTCAAGTACCTTAAGGGTCAAACTAAGTTGAACAAGCGTCATGCTAAGTGGAGTGAATTGATTGAGTCATTTCCTTATGTCATCAAGTATATTAAAAGCAAAGAGAATGTTGTGGTGGATGCACTTTCCCGCAAATGCATGCTTGTTACCAAACTTGAATTGAATGCCGTTGGCTTTGAGCACATAAAAGACTTGTATGCGCATGATCCTACTTTTGCTATTCCTTTTGCCAAGTGTTTGACGCACACATCTTGGGAACGCTATTACATCAAGGATGATTATCTAATGAGAGCTAACAAACTTTGCATTCCCGATTCTTCTCTTCGTTTGTTGCTTTTGCAAGAATCTCATGGAGGAGGACTCATGGAACTCTTTGGACGCGACAAGACATTCGCTACGCTCTCCAAGAACTATTTTTGGCCTAAGATGTTCTGCGATGTCTCACGCTTCACCAATTGATACTCTACATGTCGCAAAGTAAGTCTAAAGCTCAATCTCATGGTCTTTATATGCCCCTTCCAATTCCATATCACCCATGGGAAGATATTAGCATGGATTTTGTGCTCGGTTTGCCTAGAACTCAAAACGGCAAAGATTCTGTGTTTGTTGTTGTGGACCGATTCTCTAAAATGGCACATTTCATACTATGCAACAAGATAGACGATGCTTCACATGTTGCAAATCTTTTTTGTAGGGAAATCTTGTTCCTACATGGAGTGCCAAAGACTATTGTTTCGGAATGCGACGTCAAGTTCTTAAGCTACTTTCGGAAGACCTTATGCGCCAAGCTCGGAATCAAGCTCTTGTTCTCTTCAACATACCACCCACAAACCGACGGCCAAGCGGAGGTGACGAAGCAGACACTATCTACCCTCCTACATGTGTTGATCCAGAAGAACATCAAGGAGTGGGAAGAATGCCTACCCATCGCCGAGTACGCCTACAATTATGCAAGACACTCAACTACCGGCAAGTCCCCCTTCGAGGTCGTCTACGGTTTCAACTCGTTGTCTCCATTGGACATTCTTCCTCTACCACTACAAGAGAGCACCAACATGGACGCGAGTGCACGAGTGAACTATCTCAAGAAGATGCATGAATATACAAGGCACACCATCGAGCGTCAAGTACAACGACTCGCGACCAAGCTCAACATCAACAAGCAACCCATGATATTAGACATTGGAGATCTTTTGTGGCTAAACCTTTGCAAGGAACGCTTCCCCAACAAATGCAAGTCCAAACTTCTACCACGAGCTGATGGATCCTTCAAGGTACTCGAATGCTACAACAACAACGCCTACAAGATCGACATCCCATGCGACAAGTACAATGTGAGCGATATCTTCAATGTCAAGGATCTTTCTCCCTACCAAGGTGATGAAGTTTCGATCCGAGCTTGGATCTTCCCCAAGGGGGGAGATGATGTGGAGCATCCCAAAGTCATCCCCATGGACCTATCATCGTCTCACCAAGTTCCTAGTGAACCCATGACACGAGCACGTGCAAGAGCTCTTGAAACTGAGGTGACATTACTCCTCTCGCAACTCCCTTTCGAATCACATGAGACATGGCTACTACCTCAAACAGAGACACTTTGCATACTCAGGTACCAAGCAGTTAGCCATGGAGAAGCTAAGGAGCAAGGATGATCGAAGAAGGAAGACAAGCGTGAAGAGGGAGAAGAAATCAGCCAAGTCCCTGGCTGGCCGGACGATCCAGATGAGGTCCAGGATGATCCGGAGAGAGCCCGGACGATTCGGACCCCGGTCCGGACGATCCGGCTAATCCACCCGAGAGCACCCGAAGCTGCACCCCGAAGCCAGACCATCCAGACGTGTCCGGATCATCTACACCCCAGCCGGACGTCCGGACCCCACTCTGGACATCCGGGCCGCCATCGTTGCCGCCTGCCTCTTCGCGTCGTCCGGACCACCTCCCGGATCATCCGGGTCCCTGAAGCCCGGATCATCCAGCTCCCCAACCGGATCATCTGGACCACCACCTGCGTGTGCGTGTTGGGCCAAAGCCCATGTACCCCTTCGCCCCCTTTGCCTATATAAACTACTCCTCCTCCACTTTTCTAGGGTTAGCATTGGTTTAGCTCATTTAGAGATAGAGCTTTGCTCATCCACTTGGTTACTTCTCCATTGGAGTCCATGACCTCTTCGGAGAAGATCCCCCAAGCGGATTCAAGACCCCCTACGGGAAGGCCCCCTCAAGACCTCCTCGCGGAGAAGAACTTGCTACTTGTATCGTCCCTTGTTGATCGTGGATCGTGTATCTCTTTGTGTTTCGAGGATCTAGCACATGTGTAATTGAATCTTGTTGGTTTGAGTGTTTCCCTCGTGTTTTCCCTTCGTGTTCTTTGTGGGATCCGCTCCAATCGTGAAAGATCGGCCACCTAGGGTTCTACCCTACATCACCGTCCAGGGAGGGGGCGTCGTCCCTGTTGCCAGTTGGAGGAGCTCGTCGACCCGTCAGCGGGGTCCTCGGGGTCTCTGGCGCTAGCCCATGGGAACACACTTGGGGTCTCGAATAATCCTGGTGTCGCTCCGTTTGGCGAGGTCGGGGATGATGCAGAAGATGGCGGTGCTCTCCTGCCTGCCAAGGTGGGGAGTGCTGCTCCCCACGCACTTGGGGTACCGCCACCACTGTCAACCGCTTCGGGGGAAGCGACGGGCCAAAGGCTCGGCGTCTTCCCTGAGCGACAGTGACAAGGAGAAAACAAGCAGGGACATAGAAGGCGGGTGGCAGGCCGTCAGGTCGGATTACGATGGCACCGATGCCTTCATCTCGTACTGCCGGCCCGCTGCCTCGTCTTTCCGCTCCCCCCTCCCTCCCCGGCACCATCATCACCAGCTTCTTCGAGTGGTATGCGATAAATAATTAACAAGATTGGCTAATCATCATACGAGTGTCGGATAGGATTACGAAACGTTGGACCGTCGTAACAGTGCCGTACAGGATAACTAACACACACGTTATTCGATGGTGTAACATTTACGATGCATACCACATCAGAAACACTTCATGATTGTAAAGCTTGTATAATAAGGCGACTATCACAAACATTTAGTTTCCTCACACCTTTTGTGATATTGTCTGCCATCACACATGCTTTGCAAAAGGCAACTATGTGCATGGTCGCACATGTTTCCTCTCTATGAACCGTGTCGGATTATGGTGTATATCACACACGTTTGTGTTTCACCAACCGTGTGCACCGTAACGACCTGCAGGGCATAATTTCACCCTAATTTAATTGCTGCTATTTAAAATTCTTTCAAATTTGAATTTGAAAGTAGGCTATAGCTTTATTCATATCAATCAGGTTCAACAACCAATGCATTATTCGATTCACAGGTACATGTGTTCAAGAATTACATAAGCACCAAGTAAAGAATGGTGAACCACGGTTGTATACTTGTAGTATTAAACAAGGTACAGAAAGACGCGAAAGACATTCTGGTTGCTGAATAAGGTGAAGCGGAATACCCATATTGTGACCTCCTCCATGCAGAAGGCACACACAACTCTAGTCCAACCCCTTGTGATGGCCAACTGTCCATCCTTCACTGTTTTCATGAACACATCTAGATAGTCATCGTGTTTGGGTAGAAATACTTTAACCTTTGCATGCCCACCAATCATGTAGTTTGAGAGGTAATCTTGAGTAAACTGCTTTGGGAACCACTCTAAAGGAAAAAAGATTCAGACATTTTCATCTAACACAACTCATTATGCACAGTAAAAGGAAGGCTACAGAGTTCTTACTTACCATCATGCAGTTCATGTTGTCTTGGATAAAGTGTAAACAAATAGTTTAATTGCCATCTTTTGACCCATTTTACTAACAATCTTTATCAGCTTCCTCACTTGATGCTGGTTCATCAATATCTCATCGCCCTATACGCATAAAGGGTCGAAGCGTGGATCTTTACCAATGACATATGTACCTAAAAGCACCAAGTTAATATTAGAAGCTAAACATCAATTGCACAATGATGTAGTACAACACTCCCTCTGTCCCATTATATAGTATCTTATAACATCCAATATACTCACATACTTGATGAATTAACATCTTATATTATGGGTCGGAGGGAGTTTATTGCATTTTTACAGATTCTCGGTCGATTAACTGTAGTCAGCTACTATTGTGTTGTTGTTGTTGTTGCTGCTCCTCTATGTATATCTAGACATCATCAGAACATTAAGGTAACACTTTTCCTTGTTGCTATGCAGCCTAGGATTGCATATTTAGAAATTCAGTATAGTGCATGTTGCTATGTAGCCTCACATATATTACATACGGCCCTAGTTAACCTACCGATAAATGGGTTACATATATATTCGGTTAAAGGTCCGATTCACCCACTGGTACAGCGAGGTGCTATACAAACGGTTTTTAACCCCTTTTCGCGACGGCATTTAGAACCGTCGCCAAGTGAGTGACTGTGATACGGGGGTCCTTCCCACATGACTTAGAAACCGTCGGGGATAGGCCCTCCTGGCACACAGGCTCATGTGCGATCTGGCAAGGCATCAAAACCCAATCGTTTCCATTCGTATGTACATCCCACACGGTGAATCCCAAAAAAACATCTCCGTTTGTATGTATATTCCACATAGTCAATCCAAGGAATATGTTTTCGTTCTTATGTACATCCCACATAGTCAATCCAGGCAAAACGTTTCCAATCATATGTACATCCCACGCAATCAATCCAGGGAAAACGTGTCCGTTCGTATGTAAATCATACAGAGTTTTATGTATAGACTCGTGTGTGATAGGTGTAACTATCACACACGCTCTGCCTTGGTTAACCGTTTGCTTTTATTCAACTACATCACACATGATTCGATGAAGAAAACTGTGTGGCATTGGGCTATCCATCACAAGCGCTTTTACTGCTAGAACCATTTGCAAAATTCCATGACCCATTTAGCAGGTTTATTAGTTTACAATTAATAATTCCAGTATTACTCAAATTCACATTTCATATCAAACAGTTGTCTGCCAATTTCATATCAGGCACATAAATATATTTTAACATCACAGTACGATAGCTACCTAAAAACAACACAGTACAGCATATAGCTAGTTCAGCTTCATAAGAACAATATTAGAACAATCTATTCATTTCCTTAATCAAGATCATCCAAGCTTGTCTTATCCACCTCTGCTTTGAGTTTAGTAAGAACCTGTTTTGCACTAGCCAACTGGGAAAGTGCCTCCTCCTTCGGTAACACCATCTTAGCAAAGTCTGATTTAAAAAATATGAGCTCATTCTCCACCTTCCTCTTTTTATCCCACATCTTCATATATTCTTCAGTGTTGACAACACTTTCTATAAGCCTACCTCTATTCTCTTCCTCATACATGCTCCAGAGCTTTGCTAGGCACATCTTCAAAGACTGTGGCCACTCTTGATCAACCCGCTCCAAGTAAGAACACTTCCATTCTTCCTATAATATTTAAAACTACATCAGTAAAAATTGTAGGGGAAATGAGTTTATAGCAACATAGAAAATCACCAATACTTACTTTGAAAAACTGAAGAAAAAGGTTAATTATGATATATCTTCTCAAAAAGATCAATGTGCAAATGAATTAATTGCTACTAAGACAACAACCAAATTCTGAAACATCAGAAGCTATAATTAACTACAACAAAGCTACAAGTTCTTACTCATGTAAATAACAAATTGAACATTTTATGAGCAAGCTAAATATAACTGCAACAACATAGAGACAGGAGATCTCTAGCGACAGTGTTTGGATGACAGCAAATTGATACTAACAGGTGTGTACATGCACAAATTTAGTAAGATAGAACTAATAGCACTAAGGCCGTCCACTATGTATGCCAAAACCGGTGTAAAGACAATTGTTGCTACATCTCGCACCGGCGCCCTGCACTGGCGAGCCGATGCAGCGGAAAAAAAATCAGGGACCCGGACTCCGGAGCACCTAGTTGCTCCGATGCCCAGTTCCTTCATGCCATAAAGATTTAGTATTTTACTGCTTGGTTGCTCGGATGTGTGGACCAAAGTTGGCTGCATAAACTGCTGAAGCAGTGCCAAATAATTTTCTAATGGCACCGCTGATGAGATGGGAATATTTTTAGATACTAGGTACAAACTGTGACACTGTCTAAGGATGCGTTTGGTTGACGGTGTGGTATGAATGGGTTGGGATCGTGACAATGTCTGAATCACATCTAACAAATGATTTCTAACAACGAAAGAGGGCTAATCTTCTCTGCACATGCCAGAAACTTCCTCCCACTGTCCACAGATTCAAACGCAACTAGCTTCATGCATGGAGATTGATGGTGACAACAAGCAGACAGATCTTCAGCCACCCCGCTCCATTCATTGCAACTGATGGTCCTATGGAGCTACAAGAGGAAGAAATGACTCAAATCGACTGTTGGGTTAAAATCCTTCATTCCAAGTCATAGCCCGAGAGAGAGAAGAGAGGCATACCCGGGTGGTAAAGGAGTCGTCGGAGGAGGAGGAACCACTGGAGAGGTCATTGAAGAAGACCATGGCGACCTCGGCGGTAAGATGCGAGACGGCGAGAGCGAGGAAGCGGCTATAGCTTAGGAAGGAAGGAAGAAAGGAAGGAGGAAACAGAGGAAATGTGACTTGTGGTCGGGGAGAAAAGGGGGTGGTGGGGAAGGGGGGCGGGGGTAGATATTTCGGCGGTAGGCCAAAAAAATTGAAATGTGGAGGGAAACTTTCCACCCGATGCCGCCGGACACCATTCACTTTGAACGGTTGTGTGCATCGCAAACGATTCTTCTTCTTTACACGCCTGGGATGAGTTTGATAGTTCAAATTTTGGTGGAAATTTCCCCCGGTACTGTCCTCATCCACGTCATTGCATAATTTAACACCGCTTGCTAATTTGGGCACACAAAAGAGCGTACAACACACAGACCACACTTACTGAATCAAGCAATTTTAGTAATTAAACAGAGCCGGTTGACCTAAACATTGCTCTAACAAAAGACCAGCATTGAAAACAAAGCCTAAGTACGCATAATTTTAACAAATCCGCCGCCGCGCTGGCCTATGCATCGCCGGTGTGAGGTTAGACATCGATGACTTGTCCTGGTGACATGCCGCCGTTGGTGGACTCCGCGTCCCCCCTGCTGATGACGATTTGTATTATGAGTTATGTGTTTTGATGATCAAAGTTTGTTCGGTGTACCGGATGAGATCATAGACATGACGAGGAGTCTCGAAATGGTCGAGAGGTAAAGATTGATATATTGGATGAAGGTATTCGAACACCGGAAAGGTTTCGGGACGTTTCGGATATTTATAGGGGAACCGAGGGGTTACCGGAACCCCCCTGGGAAGTTATGGGCCTTAATGGGCCATAAGGGAGTAGGAGAGGGCAGCCCGCAGGGTGCCCCCCCCCAAGGGAGTCCGCATTGGACTAGGGGGAGGGGGCGCGGCCCCCTCTTTCCTCTCCTTCTCCCTCTCCTTCGCTCTTTCCCCCTCTTGGAATAGGAAAGGGAGTCCAACTAGGATTGGGAATCCTAGTTGGACTCCCCCTTGGCGCGCCCCCTCATGGCCGCCGGCCTCCTCCCTCTCCTCCTTTATATACAGGGGTGGGGGGCTCCCCAAAGGCACATCAATTGTTTCTTAGCCATGTGCGGTGCCCCCTCCACAGTTTACCACCTCGGTCATATTGTCGTAGTCCTTAGGTGAAGCCCTGCGCGGATCACATCACCAACACCGTCGCCACGCCGTCATGCTGACGGAACTCTCCCTCGACCCTCTACTAGATCAAGAGCTCGAGGGAGGTCATTGAGCTGAACGTGTGCTGAAGACAGAGGTGTCGTACGTTTGGTGCTTGGATCGGTTGGATCGTGAAGATGTTCAACTACATCAACCGCGTGAACTAAACGCTTCTGCCTTCGGTCTACGAGGGTACGTGGACACACTCTCCCCTCTCATTGCTATGCATCTCCGAGAGAGATCTTGCGTGATCGTAGGAATTTTTTGAATTACTACGTTACCCAACACCCCCTCACAAACCGGAGCAACTCACTAGAAGGCACATGGTTCTGAGAGGGAACAATGCATGTTTGATGACGAACGGGAGATAGCTTCCTCTTACTGCCTTCATAAAATTTCAACGTTTACCATGCACTAAAATAACTGTCATGTGAAAATTTGGAAAATTCTAGGGGTCATTTGACCTTTTAAAGATATTTAAGAGATTTTTTAGCCATTTAATGACCGTAATTCCAATTTGAACTACATATACATGCAACAGCTAACGATAACGGTATGAAAAACCATATTTGTGTACTTGTGTGCGAGTTAATTCCATGTGCAGTAAATTAGAAGGAATTTTCAAACATATTGGTGTCACGGCATGGACACATGCATGGAGTGCTATGGAATTTTAATTCCAAAAAATAAAAAAAAATCATCAGAAAAACATGAAACCTTGCTTGATGTAATGTCATGCCACCAAGATGATGTGGTAAAAAAATTGGCCTGTTTGACGAAAGTTTGGCACACACCCCTGACAAATCGTTGCAACTCACTAGAAGGCTCGTGTTTCCGAGAGGTAACAATGTGTGTTTGATGACGAACATGAGATAGCTTCCTCTTATGGCCTTCAAATTTTTTCTACATTTAACATGCACTAATACAACTATCATGTGAAATTTTGGAAAATTCTAGGGGTCATTTGACCTTTTAAAGACATTTAAGTGATTTTCTAGCCATTTAATGACCGTAATTCAAATTTGAACTACATGCACATGCAACTGCTAACCATAAGGTTTGAAAAATTATATTTTTGTGTACTTGTGTGCTAGTTAAAAAATCATTAGACGATGTAAATATCTGGTGTTCGAAAAAGAACATGCAAATATCTGGCAAGACAACCGGCCCCCACACGATTGGCACTCTATTTCGCGCCTCGAGGTTTGGAAGGTGAGTGGCAGGGGTTATTAATCAGACACAGTTCTGTATTGGAAACCGTCAGCTATTAAGTTCACACACGGATTTTGCTGTGGGAATTGTGTGTAATTTAGACTACAGTACTCGTAAATTCCGGCGACCGGCGTGTGTACTATTCCCGTCGGTCTAGATTCCGACCACCAATAAATACTACCTTGCTCATGTCGTCCCGCCTGCATTCTCATCTACATCCTCCCCTCGCTCGCCCTCTCTCTCTCTACCTCTGCCATGGCGCCGCCAATCTGACCACGCGCCGACGAGGAGTCGCCGCCCCCCGAGGACGCTCAGTCAAAGAGTAGAGACGAGAAGGACCCCTACGCACCGCCAGACGAGGTTGGGCCGGACCCCCCAACTTTGGATTGGTTTTGGGGCCACTACAATCTTTGTCTGTGGAAGTCGCTGCCGCCAGCTGAGAAAGCCAGGCAAGTGGCGTTCAAGAAGGAGATGGCGGAGGAGGAAGCCAGGTACCAGGCGGCCTGTGAAGCCCGTGATGCCGCCTGGAAAAAGGAGGCGGTGGAGCTTCGGGGGCGGGCGCGTCATCATGCAGAGGAGGTGTACGAAGACGGGTACTTCGCGAGGAAGGTCAAAGGCGCTAGGCGCCTCATCACTGCGTGGAGGTGGGCCGATAAGCTCCAGCGTACCACCGATGAGGAGCTCCGGTGGGCGCCCAACAAAATGGCAAGATCGTTCGCACTCGTCCGCCAGCAAGAGGCAGATCGGTATGTCAAGGCTGCGAGGCGGAGGAAGTGGAGTACTGCCTCCGCGCTGGGAAGACGCTGCGCACCAGGGAGCTCCTGGCGAGGGGCTGCCCTAATACTGCCCCCAAGAGGGATTATTAGTTTTAGTATTGTTCATTTTCAATTTTATGCATTGTACCTAATAGTTAAGTATCATCATGTATATGTGATGATATTATATATATTCTGTGATGAACTAATGAACAATTAACATATATATATTATGAATCCCAGGAAGACCCGATCAGTCTCGGAATCCCGGTTTACAAGACATTTCGACAATGGTAAAACAAGACTAGCAAGACCACCTGCTGTGCCGACAAATCCCGATAGGAGCTACACATATCTCGTTCTCAGGGCACACCGGATGAGCCAGACATCAGGTTGGCATAGACCCTGGTTGCCCAGGGGGCGCCGGACATTGCTCGGTTTGGACCAGCACTCGAAGGAGAACTGGCCCGGGGGTTAAAATAAAGATGACCCTTGAGTCTGCAGAACCCAAGGGAAAAAGGCTTAGGTAGGCAAATGGTAAAACCAAGGTTGGGCCTTGCTGGAGGAGTTTTATTCAAAGCGAACTGTCAAGGGGGTCCCGTAAATCACCCAACCGCGTAAGGAACGCAAAATCAAGGAACATAACAACGGTATGACGGAAACTAGGGCGGCAAGAGTGGAACAAAACACCAGGCATAAGGCCGAGCCTTCCACCCTTTACCAAGTATATAGATGCATTAATTAAAATAAGATATATTGTGATATCCCAATATAAACATAATCCAAGATGGAGCAATCTTCATCTTCTCCTGCAACTAGCAACGCTATAAGAGGGGCTGAGCAAAAGCGGTAACATAGCCAAACAACGGTTTGCTAGGAAGGGTGACAAAGGTTAGAGGTTCATGGCAATTTGGGAGGCTTGATAAGCAAGTGGTAGGTAGCGCAAGCATAGCGTTAGAGCGAACAACTAGCAAAGCAAAGATAGAAGTAATTTCGAGGGTATGGTCATCTTGCTTGAAATCCCGCTGGGAAGAAGAACGAGTCCATGAAGAAGACAAACGGACGTAGTCGAACGAATCCTCACAACTCCGGAATGAAACCGAAGCTAACGAAAGAAGCAACCCGGAAAGAAGAAAAACAACATGGTAAACAACCACCACATAGACATGGCATGATGCACAAACAAGTATGATGCATGTCCGATTTAAAGGGGCATGGCATGGAAAAGTGCACCAACAATACTACAAATTAAGTGGAGCTCAATATGTAACAAGTTGCATATTGACGAGACACCACATCAATTGTTTAGTTCTCTCGGTTATGTACCCAACAATATTAAATGTTATTAAACATTGCAAGGGGTGAAGCATAATTAAACAACCTATCTAGGCAAGTTTAAATGAGGCCGGAAATAACAAACGACAATTCCGGAAAATCCCCATATGCATATAGCAATTTAAATGCAAACACAATTTTAAACATTTAAATGTTGTTATCATGATGCGAATGACATATGCAAGTTTTATGCAATTTTATAAAAATGTTGACATGAGCATGTCATGAAGCATTTGTCACCGTGGTGGAAGAAAGGGGTGCCACGGCAACGAATCCGAAAATGATGCCACGGCAACATATCGGTTTCGGTAGCTCATGGAGATACCGGCGCAAGAGGAAGCGTGGCGTGAGCGTGTCATGCAAGATGGTGGGGTGCTCCCGACTACCGGGTTCCCACGGGTTAGTGGTATGGAAACAAAGAACGAGCAAAGACCTCTCTCGGGCACGGTGCAAACACGAGCATCTCATACAACACATGCATTCGGTCCACGGTGTCGTCTCGGGGTTATACCTTCGAAGCGTGCGTTTTCAGAGCGGATCGAGTTCGATGCGGTGTAGGGGAAGTAGACGTTCTCGGAACGGTCGTAGTGGTACATGGCGACGGTAGTAGAAGTAGTGGTTCACGTTTCACAATCGTGCACACTCCGTAGATGTTCGGGGTCGTCGGTAGAGGTACTTGACGCAATCCATGCAAACGGTGCTTGTTCGGGCATCGGTCTTGACAAAGGTGTACTTGGCAAATCCGCGTAGTCGTATATGTCGTCGGACTTGACGAAATGCACACCGGCTGTAGAGGTACATGACTCATAGACATCCGGGGTTGTGGTAGAGGTACTTGACGTCCACGGAAATTAGCAGCGGAGGGCGCGGGTCTCGGGCCCTGTGTCCTGATCTTTAGGAGGTCAGCGGTGACTACAGGTGCATGGGAGGCTACAGCGGGGCCCCAGGCAAGCAGGCGGGCAACGGTAACGGAGCAGCAGAGATGGCAGCAGTGCCATCGGAGATGCCAGGAGGTGGAGCTTGAGCAGAGGAGGCTCGGGGTGGCGGAAAAGAGCAAGGCAGGGGCGGCAGCGAGTCGATGCGGGGCGGAGCGACGCTGTGACAGCAGGATCTTGGCGGCGGGGACTTGGCCGGGCGAGGGCGCACGGGAACCCGCCAGAACCGAGGCTAGGGCGGCGCCTTGGGGAGGCGGACGAGCTCCAGGACGGGCGCGTGGAGCAGAGCAGCAGCGATGCGGGTCTCGCGCAGGAAATGGGGTCGTGGTCGCGGCGTAGACGGAAGCAGAGGGTGACGCGAGGCAGGGGGCGCCAGAGTTGGCCTCCAGTGGCGGCGCGGGAGGCCAGGCGCGGCGTCCTGGCGAGGCAACGGCGGGGAGGAGGGCCGACGAGGGGGCGCGACGGAGCTCAGCGGGCGTGCTCCGGCGGAGATGCTTGAGCGGGGGCGGACGCCGAGGAGAGGAAGGAGCGGTCGTCGACCTGCTGGGCTCCGGTGGCGCGGGTCAACGAGGACGATGTGGAGGTGCGGGATGAGGGAGCGAGCGAGAGGAGGGAGGAGCGTGGGGATCTCCTCTCCCTGGTGCGATGCGTGTGTGCGTGTGGCGGCGGCACGGGAACGAGAGGGGGAGGCTGTAGGTGGCGGTGGAGGAGGGACGAGAGGGAGAGATCGAGAGGAGGGGGGTTCAGGGCTAGGGTTATGGCGCGGCCGGGCCTTGGGCCATGTGGACTGCGGGGAAGAAGGATGGGCCGGCCTGGGCTGTCTCTCTCTTCTCTCTCTCTCATACTTTCTTTAACAGAAAAGAACTAGAGAGAAGAAAAGAAAGAGAGGGTTAGGGAAAGAAGTTGGACACGCGGATAATTTCTCCGGACTCACAAAAATGTGCTTGTTCCGAGAAAATAGAAAAGGCCATGATTGAAAGATTTGAATTCAAACTCATTTGATTTAAATACAAATGATTTGAATAGGAAGTGAGAGTTGGGAAGGTCCAAAAATGTTCGGATTTTTGGTGGAGCTCCGGAATATGATGAAAGAATATATGGCAAGATTAGAGACCAAGAATTAAGATTACAAAGGCATTGGGATTATTTGCAAGTGTGTTATGGAGATTTCCAAATTAAGAAATATTTAATATAGCTCCCTAATATTGGGAGGATATGTTATAAAGAGAAGTCACCATGTGAATTTCCCTCGATTTAAATGGATCGAAGATCCATGCAATTTACTTAGTTGAGTTTTAAAAATTAAATGACATGATGGCATGATGACATGATGCAATGCAAAAATAAAAGAGCAAGCACAAATGAAACACACAATGATCACAACAAAATTATGGAAGTCTTCTGAACCGTCGGTCTCGGGGCGTTACAACACTCCACCACTACAAGAGGATCTCGTCCCGAGATCTAGGATGGCACCGGAGAGAAGCGGAAGAGGAAGAGGTGAAACAAAGTTGCCTCTTGACAAACGAGTGAAACCATTGAACCTTGAGAGGTCGCAAAGCTTGAAGAAATGACACAACGGAGGTGAACAAATTTAAAACACTCCGTTCAGCAAGAGGAGCAAGGAACATTACAAGAACCTTTGTAGGTTGAAGAATATGAAACAAGAGCTTAACGGATCAAAAGGAATATGAAAGCACACCGGTAGAAAAAAAGAAACAAGGAACAAGAATGACAGAATTTGGACAGCACTCCGGTAGAAAAGAGAAGAAAACTTGATAAGATGAAAAGATATTGAAGAGATGATCCAACACACAGATTGGAAATGGAAGGAATAGAATTTGAACTTGGCAAAATGAAAGCACTTAGATGAGACTCCGGTTAAAAGAGGAATGATCGACAAAACACTCCGGTTAAATGGATTAGTAAGAAAAGAACATGATCCTCACAATTCGAGATGATGAGCGAAGAGAGCAACATCACAATGCCTCCAGAACAAAAGAGTGTAATGAAAAGAACGGAGAAGAGAACAACAACTTCTACCACAGACAAATTTGAGATAGCATCCTTAAAATAAAGGATTGAACAGAGTTGTTGGAAAATTCAACAACGAAAAGAACAAGCTTGTTGTGGGCTTATGGAACACATCTCAAAATTATGAGGTGCTAACCCGCCACTAACGGAAAACAGTTGATTGGATTGAGATCAAAAAGGATATGAAAAACTTCTTTCACCAAGAGGATAGGAGAAAACTTGGATCATTGATAAGCACCATAATAGCAACATTCCTTAGGGAAGGCTTTAGGTGAAATATGACACAAGATAACTCCAACGAAGAGATTGGTGGATTTAAAATATCTCATTCTTGACAACATGTGGAACATGGAACATGGATGGAAATTGTCAAGAAGGACATAAAACCATCTCAAAAGGTAAGGTAGAAAGAATTGCACTTCGGAATGCAAGATGAAGAATGCTGGAACTCCTCAAAACAAAACATGTGTTGAACACCATGTTTATTTTGGAGTAAGCTTGACGGATAATAACTTCGAGAGAAATCTTGAAGAACAATTGAAGAATGAAAAGAATCTTTGATGAACCACCATGTAGAGCCTCCATGAAGAACTCCGATAATAAATGGATGATAGAAAGAAAGAGAAGTTGAAAACACCAGGTGAAGCCTTGCAGTGATTAGATGAAGCTTTGAAATGATATAATTGAAATAACTCGGAGCTCCGGAAAGAAAAATGAACAAATGAGATCAAGAATTTTGAAGAATCTCCGGAATAAGGAATTAATCACTTGGATGAAACAAGAATAAGAATTACATTATGCTTAGCCTTCACCAATTTAGATTGATGACAAGCAACGGATTTTGCATACTACTTATTCTCGTAGAAAGGATTAATATAGATATTGCTCCAACTTGAGAAAAGTCTTCAACGAACCACCGGTAGGATTGAAACAACGAATAAATCTATATGATAACGAAGGAAGAGAACTCTTGAGCGAACCACCGCGAGAATTGAAAACAATTGAAGAAAAGAGGATGAAACACTGTAAGAATTAAATAACGCGCGAAAATACTCGAGGGAATTTAGATACATGAGAACGAATAGATCACGAGCTGACTAGAGGATACTTGAACGATGCACCGGGAGAATATGGAGATGAACGAAGAGACATCAATTTAGAATAATTGGAGAACGAAGCTGAAAACTTAGAACGAAGAAATCTTCTGAAATGGTGGCCTTCGGAGAATCAAACTGATAAGACTCAAGAATTGCCCCGGATGGGTGAAAGGAGTTCTCACAATCGAAAATAATTATGAGAGGATGGTATAAGCTAGAACTATGAATCTTTGGAAGAACAGGTAAGGATTTAAGAGGAACTCTTCTTCGGTCTTCACAATCCGAGAATGACGACGAGAAATACCACCAAAATTATTGAGACACTCCGGAACAATGGATAATAGAAATGATGAACCAACAATGAAAGAATATGAATGATCTTGGAGAAAGACATTTGACTGATGATGACTCATTCTTATGTCAAACTTTGAAATGAATTTGAAAATAACTCCGGAAAAAAATTAGAAGAGTGAGGTAAGATCCTGGGCAAAGACCTGTGGGTTAGGGCCCACTCAAAAGAAACACAGTTGGAATGATTTTTAAGAGAGACTGCACCGGTTGAATTAAGTGGCTTGAATGAGGTAACAACCTCGAAATAGTTAGAAAGGATTAATAATGGAGACACAAATCTTCTGAGATATCTTCGGCACTCCAGAACAAATGAATAGCGAGAAGTGGATGATTAAGAGGTACACCGGCATGAGAAAGCATTTGAAACGAGGAAAAGATATGATCGAGAAAGCTTGAATTGAATCCACCGGAGAAGAAAAGAATGAAGAATGATAAACTTGAAGAACATCTTCATGAGAACCACCGGGTAAGAACATTGATTGATAAAAATGAAGGGACTTCACATAAATAAAATGGATACTTGATTAAGAAATCTGAGTCCTTGAAGAAAAGGGTGGGAGGGTGGGAAAACAAAGGCAACTTGGGTCGGATGAAAAGAACACCGTTGGGAAAAGCTTATAATTGATCTTCCGGATGGGAAGAATGATGGGATCATCTCGAAGAGAAACGCATCGGTTGGAAATAGAATTAAGATGGCAAACTCGATGATCAAGAAGGATTAGTATCCACATAGGAATATGAGAACACCGCTTAGAATAAGGTATGGAATCAACATTTGACTTCGAAGCAACTCGAATACCACAACTTAAAACAAAACAAAGGATTTGGCTTGCGGAATAAGCCGGAACAAATATATGATAGAGATTTCGTCCGAAGTTTTCGTGGTGGGGCCCACACGGGCTCGATCGTACAACACCATCATGTACAAGACAGTGCACATGACATACGAAGCGTCCCCGAATCAGCATAGCCAAGGACTCTTTAAGACACTACGAGACCACTATAAAACCAACCATGGAAAGGTGGACCACTAGACGTCGAATCCCAATCTCATATCATGCATCTGTCGGAAAGATATCCTAGGAGCTACTTGAATTCCCACTTATAAACTCCCGAAACTTTCTGGTTATGCAATCAGGTGTTGGGGATACAGGGGACACAAAATATATCACCCAAACTAACAATACCTAGATCCAGCTGTATCCATCCTTCAACACATAACCAAGAAACCTTCGGAAATTATTTACCTCAACCTTCGAAAAGCATCTGTTATACGAGTTATGGCAATACTCCCGAACTCCCACCCCAGTACTGGGTGGTGTCGAGGTGATCTCACCAACAACTGCATAAAAGAGATTTTCGATGTCGGCGAAACTCAGGTATTCCAGAACTGCAACGATAAAATTGTGACGACAACACCTCGGAGCTCAACTCCCCGGGACACTGCCACAACCCCTAAATGTCAGGAGGCACCAAGAACAATGTTCTCGTCGCAAAACCATCGGAACGATTCTAAGATACCCGCATGATCCTAAAAAAAATTTAGTGAAATTTGAGGAGAGAAAAGTCAAAACTTCTACGTCAGGAGTCCTCACCAGAGCGACGAAGGGACTGGGGAGTAAAAAGAATCCTACTCTCCGATATATATAATCCTAAGACTCAAAACATTTTTGTTCTAGACTCAACAACGTCAGCGATTCGATCAAGCAGGGGGCTCCTAAAAGTCGGGGATGGCTCTGATTACCAACTTGTAACGCCCACGATGCGGCTATATCTCCCACGTGTCGAGGCACGACTTAGAGGCATAACCGCATTGTGGTTTTGTCGCAAGAAGGGTCATCTTCACACAATCCCATGTAATGAACAAGAATGGGATAAAGAGTTGGCTTATAATCGCCACTTCACACTATACATAAATAAATCATACATCAATCAGAGTACACACATAGGTCCGACTACGGAACCAAAATAAAAAAAGACAACCCCAAATGCTAGATCCCCGATCGTCCCAACTGGGCTCCACTACTGATCAACAGGAAACGAAACAACACAACGAACAAGGGCTTCATCGAGCTCCCACTTGAGCTCGGTTGCGTCATCTGCACTGGTATCATCGGCACCTGCAACTGTTTGGAAGTATCTGTGAGTCACGAGGACTCAGCAATCTCACACCCGCGAGATCGAGACTATTTAAGCTTAAGGGTATGAAAGGGGTAGTGAGGTGGAGCTGCAGCAAGCACTAGCATGTATGGTGGCTAACATACGCAAATAAGAGCGAGAAGAGGAGCAACGGAACGGTCGTCAACTAGTAATGATCAAGAAGTGATCCTGAACTCCTACTTACGTAAAACATAACTCAAAAGCCGTGTTCACTTCCTGGACTCCGCCGAAAAGAGACCATCACGGCTACATACGCGGTTGATGCGTTTTAATTAAATCAAGTGTCAAGTTCTCTAAAACCGGATATTAACAAATTCCCATCTGCCACATAACCGCGGGCACGGCTTCCGAAAGATAATACCCTGCAGGGGGTGTCCCAACTTAGCCCATTATAAGCTCTCACGGTCAATGAAGGATAAACCTTCTCCCAGGAAGACCCGATCAGTCACGGAATCCCGGTTTACAAGACATTTCGACAATGGTAAAACAAGACCAGCAAGACCACCCGCTGTGCCGACAAATCCCGATAGGAGCTGCACATATCTTGTTCTCAGGGCACACTGGATGAGCCAGACGTCGGGTTGGCATAGACCCTGGTTGCCCAGGGGGCGCCGGACATCGCTCGGTTTGGAGCAGCACTCGAAGGAGAACTGGCCCGGGGGTTAAAATAAAGATGACCCTTGAGTCTGCAGAACCCAAGGGAAAAAGGCTTAGGTAGGCAAATGGTAAAACCAAGGTTGGGCCTTGCTGGAGGAGTTTTATTCAAATTGAACTGTCAAGGGGGTCCCATAAATCACCCAACCGCGTAAGGAACGCAAAATCAAGGAACATAACAATGGTATGACGGAAACTAGGGCGGCAAGAGTGGAACAAAACACCAGGCATAAGGCCGAGCCTTCCACCCTTTACCAAGTATATAGATGCATTAATTAAAATAAGATATATTGTGATATCCCAATATAAACATAATCCAACATGGAGCAATCTTCATCTTCTCCTGCAACTAGCAACGCTATAAGAGGGGCTGAGCAAAAGCGGTAACATAGCCAAACAACGGTTTGCTAGGAAGGGTGACAAAGGTTAGAGGTTCATGGCAATTTGGGAGGCTTGATAAGCAAGTGGTAGGTAGCGCAAGCATAGCGTTAGAGCGAACAACTAGCAAAGCAAAGATAGAAGTAATTTCGAGGGTATGGTCATCTTGCCTGAAATCCCGCTGGGAAGAAGAACGAGTCCATGAAGAAGACAAACGGACGTAGTCGAACGAATCCTC
The DNA here is from genome assembly GCF_002575655.3 of Aegilops tauschii subsp. strangulata. NCBI lineage: Eukaryota > Viridiplantae > Streptophyta > Magnoliopsida > Poales > Poaceae > Aegilops > Aegilops tauschii. Next base: position 215,886,504 of record NC_053038.3, read on the forward strand.
ACAACTCCGGAATGAAACCGAAGCTAACGAAAGAAGCAACCCGGAAAGAAGAAAAACAACATGGTAAACAACCACCACATAGACATGGCATGATGCACAAACAAGTATGATGCATGTCCGATTTAAAGGGGCATGGCATGGAAAAGTGCACCAACAATACTACAAATTAAGTGGAGCTCAATATGTAACAAGTTGCATATTGACGAGACACCACATCAATTGTTTAGTTCTCTCGGTTATGTACCCAACAATATTAAATGTTATTAAACATGGCAAGGGGTGAAGCATAATTAAACAACCTATCTAGGCAAGTTTAAATGAGGCCGGAAATAACAAACGACAATTCCGGAAAATCCCCATATGCATATAGCAATTTAAATGCAAACACAATTTTAAACATTTAAATGTTGTTATCATGATGCGAATGACATATGCAAGTTTTATGCAATTTTATGAAATGTTGACATGAGCATGTCATGAAGCATTTGTCACCGTGGTGGAAGAAAGGGGTGCCACGGCAACGAATCCGAAAATGATGCCACGGCAACATATCGGTTTCGGTAGCTCATGGAGATACCGGCGCAAAAGGAAGCGTGGCATGAGCGTGTCATGCAAGATGGTGGGGTGCTCCCGACTACCGGGTTCCCACGGGTTAGTGGTATGGAAACGAAGAACGAGCAAAGACCTCTCTCGGACACGGTGCAAACATGAGCATCTCATACAACACATGCATTCGGTCCACGGTGTCGTCTCAGGGTTATACCTTCGAAGCGTGCGTTTTCAGAGCGGATCGGGTTCGATGCGGTGTAGGGGAAGTAGACGTTCTCGGAACGGTCGTAGTGGTACACGGCGACGGTAGTAGAAGTAGTGGTTAACGTTTCGCAATCGTGCACACTCCGTAGATGTTCGGGGTCGTCGGTAGAGGTACTTGACGCAATCCATGCAAACGGTGCTTGTTCGGGCATCGGTCTTGACGAAGGTGTACTTGGAAAATCCGCGTAGTCGTTTATGTCGTCGGACTTGACGAAATGCACACCGGCTGTAGAGGTACATGACTCATAGACATCCGGGGTCATGGTAGAGGTACTTGACGTCCACGGAAATTAGCAGCGGAGGGCGCGGGTCTCGGGCCCTGTGTCCTGATCTTTAGGAGGTCAGCGGTGACTGCAGGTGCATGGGAGGCTACAGCGGGGCCCCAGGCAAGCAGGCGGGCAACGGCAACGGAGCAGCAGAGATGGCAGCAGTGCCATCGGAGATGCCAGGAGGTGGAGCTTGAGCAGAGGAGGCTCGGGGTGGCGGAAAAGAGCAAGGCAGGGGCGGCAGCGAGTCGATGCGGGGCGGAGCGACGCTGTGACACCAGGATCTTGGCGGCCGGGACTTGGCCGGGCGAGGGCGCACGGGAACCCGCTAGAACCGAGGCTTGGGCGGCGGCTTGGGGAGGCGAACGAGCTCTAGGACGGGCGCGTGGAGCAGAGCAGCAGCGATGCGGGTCTCGCGCAGGAAATGGGGTCGTGGTCGCGGCGTAGACGAAAGTAGAGGGCGACGCGAGGCAGGGGACGCCAGACTTGGCCTCCAGTGGCGGCGCGGGAGGCCAGGCGCGGCGTCCTGGCGTGGCAACGGCGGGGAGGAGGGCCGACGAGGGGGTGCGACGGAGCTCAGTGGGCATGCTCCGGCGGAGATGCTTGAGCAGGGGCGGACGCCGAGGAGAGGAAGGAGAGGTCGTCGACCTGCTGGGCTCCGGTGGCGCGGGTCAACGAGGACGATGTGGAGGTGCGGGATGAGGGAGCGAGCGAGAGGAGGGAGGAGCATGGGGATCTCCTCTCCCTGGTGTGATGCGTGTGTGCGTGTGGCGGCGGCACGGGAACGAGAGGGGGAGGCTGTAGGTGGCGGCGGAGGAGGGACGAGAGGGAGAGATCGAGAGGAGGGGGGTTCAGGGCTAGGGTTATGGCACGGCCGGGCCTTGGGCCAAGTGGACTGCGGGGAAGAAGGACGGGCCGGCCTGGGTTGTCTCTCTCCTCTCTCTCTCATACTTTCTTCAACAGAAAAGAACTAGAGAGAAGAAAAGAAAGAGAGGGTTAGGGAAAGAAGTTGGACACGCGGATAATTTCTCCGGACTCACAAAAATGTGCTTGTTCTGAGAAAATAGAAAAGGCCATGATTGAAAGATTTGAATTCAAACTCATTTGATTTAAATACAAATGATTTGAATAGGAAGTGAGGGTTGGGAAGGTCCAAAAATGTTTGGATTTTTGGTGGAGCTCCGGAATATGATGAAAGAATATATGGCAAGATTGGAGACCAGGAATTAGGATAACAAAGGCATTGGGATTATTTGCAAGTGTGTTATGGAAATTTCCAAATTAAGAAATATTTAATGTAGCTCCCTAATATTGGGAGGATATTTTATAAAGAGAAGTCACCATGTGCATTTCCCTCGATTTAAATGGATCGAAGATCCATGCAATTTACTTAGTTGAGTTTTAAAAATTAAATGACATGATGGCATGATGACATGATGCAATTCAAAAATATAAGAGCAAGCTCAAATGAAACACACAGTGATCACAACAAAATTATGGAAGTCTTCTGAAGCGTCGGTCTCGGGGCGTTACACCTTCGATCTACAACAACAACGACGAGTTCGATGCCATGAGCAACTCCAACGACGCCAAGATGCATGCTCAAATGGAGGAGATCAAAGCCCTCATCAAGTCCTACAAGAGATCTTCATCATCTTCGAGAAGACGCTCAAGTACACATGCTTCTGAGCTACCATCTCCGGCAAGTTCACATCGGCATCGTCACCACCACCGACAAGGACGTGAAGGTCAAGAGCTCAACACCAACAACTGCTCAACGACTTCACCATCTCCCTTGGCATCTTCGCCAAGCGACTTCAAGGCATCTTCGCCTTTGGACATGCGGCATCTTCGCCAACAAGCACCTCAAGACTACGCTCAAGAGAAGCTTCCCAAGCTCAAGTCCGCGACTTCCATGAGCTACTACGACCTCGACACCGACCATGAGATTCCTTTCTATGGGACTCTAGAACCCGAGGAGTATCTCGAGTGGGAGCGTTTGATGGACGGCTACCTCAAGCTACATCAAGTTCCTCCAGAAGATCAAGTGAAGTGCGCCACAAGAAACTTCCACGACTACGCCTCGACATGGTGGCTTCACACACCTTCGGAGACCTACGACATGAGTTGGCCCAAGACGAAGAGAGCTTTGCGGCGAGAGTTTGTGCCTCCAACCTACACGGAACAACTTCTACGCCAATTGGAGAACACCACCCAAGGATCCAAGTCCATCGACAAGTACTTCAAGGAGATGAAGCATGCCTTGCGACGAGCCGGCGTGGACGACCCCGTGTCAATGAAGTTCCACTTCATGATGGGATTGACCAACGACATCTCCAAGACTATCTTCCTCGAGAACTACAAGTCCCTCAACGACAACTACATTGGTGCTCTCAAGGCAGAACAAGAACTCATGAAGGCCAAGGCTTCTCCACCCCAAGCACACTTCTCGAAGACCAAGCTCAAAGACGACGAGCATGAGGCTAGTACCACCAAGATGTCCAAGCCCGATGAGCTCCAAGACAATGCTCCCAAGTTCGACTTCACCGCCATCCCTCTTTGTGGCATTGACGATGTCGAGTCCTCCATGACTCTTTTTCAAGATGGTGCGGCGACGACTACGACTATGGAGCCTCTCAAGGAACATGCTTTGGAGGCGAGCGACTTGGTGACGAGCAAGGATGATGCTTCCATCTTAGGAGGCAAGAGTGATGATGTGCCATCTTCGGCCTTCATCCATGGCGACGGCGATGAGATGGTTGAGTATTTCACCTCGACCACGGCGACGTATGATAACTTGAGTGACACGTGCCACCATATTGAGAGTGAGAGTGAGTTCACCACTAGCCCCATATATGATGACTTGCCCCAATTCCCATGTGAGGAGAGCCACAACCCCCACCACTTGAGTGAGATGAGTGACTCCACCATGTGTGACATTGAGTGCACCTACCTTGAGGGAGTGAGTGAACCACCACATAGAGAGAGAGTGATAGTTGATAGGGCATGTGAGGCCACTATGATTTCTAACGACTTAACCTCTACCTCTATTGTGTCTTCTCATTTGGTGCTAGGTCCCATATATGATGATGCGCCAATTCTCGACGACTTCGTCCTACCTTTGGACAAGACGATGGACATGGTGGAATATGATGCACCCCCCACATGGTTCCATCAAGATGAAGATGACCACCATTTGGTCTTTCCCACCTCACCTACACCACTTGAGTGGAATGACAAAGGTAACATAGGTGAAGGTGATACTCTACTTCCACTAGTGGACATTCTTGACATTGATTGCTTGCATGATGTTGATCAACCTATTACCATGCTTCATGCTAGTATGACTCCCTTATGCGATGATTTACCCATTTATGATGAGTTTGATGATTCTCATGTCGAGTCTATTAGTTGTGCTGCCATGTTACATAGGATTTCTTGTGACAATTCTCTAGGTCACATCATGTTTGACAACCCGCTTGACTTGTCATATGCTATGCATGAGATTCACCATATGTCATATTTGCAATATCTTCATAGTGACTACGCCTATGCCATTAAAATAAACCCAATTTGCACATATGGCATAGATGGCAAGCCCATGGTTATTGGCATTTGCTTTTCTTGTGATGATATTGGTATGCTCCCTTTGCATCATTTATCTCATATGCCATGCCATGACTACCTAACTTCGGATATGCATTGTTTTGGATGTTGTCCATTTTCTCCATGTGATGTTTACGATATTGCTCATGAGGAGACCCCCATAGTTTCCTCATACATTTTAGGAGATTTTGATTCATCCCATTCATTGCATGATCCCAATACTTGTGTGCACAATATGCTCCCCATGAATAAACATGCTATTGATGTGCCATATACTTGTATGTTAAATTTGCATCCCCGTCGTGTCATACACAATAACTATTCTTTCATGATGGATGACATGTTCTTATACCATGCATCAAATTTCTTTGAGCGATGCTGATCTTGTGCTAACTCACACGTGCACATACACATCATGATGGATGATATTTACATTTACCACGCACACAATTTCTTTGGTTTGTGTCTCTTTTGTGTAGGTACCCACGAATACTTGTCAACCTCGCAATCCCACGAGTTGACAAAACGAGCTCTAGAGAGCAATGATGACTTGGGATCCCATGGATTGTCTTTCCCACCGCTCTCTTCACGCAAAGACTTCGCGTATTCATTCTACATGGCCCTCACTTGGCTATGGTTTATTGTCCATTACATATTCTATGCCCATCTTGCCATGTTCACTTTGCATGATATGCTCATTCCTATGCCTTTGCCATGCATTTGTGACCCATGCTTTGCATTACACATGATGATTGATTCTACTGCTTGTATGTGTATTTGCAAGCTTGGTGGAGATATCACTTGTTATTGCCATGTTTGCCTTATGACCCACTCATATGATGATACTTTGGTCTTGCTTTGTGTTTGTGCTTGCGATATGTCATGTGCATTGCCTATGCCTATTATTTGCACACATGACATGATTGCCATGATTTGCTCTAGTATGTTGCATCTTCGCACTACTAGCTTGCGCGACTTGATTACTATGATTGCTTGCCTTGTTGCATCGCCGATGATTCATACTTGCTTGTTTTATACGGTTGATGACAACCATCTACATGCTTTGCACATGATGGTTATTGCTTCTTGTCATGTATCTCCATGTGTTGCCTCTCTCATTCTAGATTATTTGACATGTATTGAGTGCAACAATGATTTACATCTTGCTAATGAGATTGCCCCCATAGCATTCTCGCATATATTTGGAGATTTTGACATATTCCTTGTGAAGCATGCTTGTCTTACTTCTTTGCACCATATACCTAGTGCCAGGAATATAGCCATTGTTGCATCATATTATTCATGCACTTGTGCTTCTAATGATTATGTGCAAGAGAAGAGAACCATCATGATGGATGATGTGCTTATCTACCATGCGCATACATTCTTTGCTTTCTTTTGTGCATGTGTAGGATACTTGGACTTTGTGTCGACTTCCACTCCACATGAGTTGACCATTCGATCTCTTGAGAGCGAGTCTCATACTTTCGACCACGACTCGCTTCTACACCACCTTTCCTACCACTTCGGCATTGTGAAGAATGCACAAGGACACGCCTTCAAGGTGACATCTTTCTTGAGCATGGATATTGTAGATCATACTACTTGTGTTGCTTGCACCATGAGATTTATTGTTCATCTTGGACCACTTAATTGCACACATGTTATAGATCTTGCTACGACTTGCTATTTTCACCGTTCCATGCATCATGATATATATGCCTTGTGTGTTGCATCCAATTCTTGGATTACTTACTCCTACCATATGGTTGTTTGCACCAAAATCACTTCTTCACATATGCTATGTCCCATCGCTTGTCACATGACTTGATTGCCTCACACATGATGAACAATTCCTCTTTCTATTGTGTTGAGTGCCACACTATGTTCACTACACCCTATGCACATTATGCTTGCATTGCCTTGCACTTGACCCATGTGTTTAGACATCTCATTTTATTTGGTGTTGTGAATGATTCATATGCCTACCATAGACCTTTCATTGAGCACTTTGTGAATGCTTGCTATGAACTTGAGGTAGATGCTTCTTCTCTTGTCACACATATTTGCATCACTGCCTCACATTTACATGTTTGTCCCCATGATATCTTTGCTTGTGCTCGATTGATATGCTTACATGCCATGTCACAATCCTTTGTCACACCATATGCTTTGCATGATGATGACACTTGTTTGGTGACTCACCTCTTGAATGCTTGGTTTTGCACTAACGCTAACCACATTTGTTTTTCCAAGTGTTTGTTGTCCTTACTCCTTTTGAAGGAATCACAAGACGGTGCGACATCGCAGAGTGCCCATTTCGAGCTTCAAGATGACACGTACTTGGTGCACCTCCACTTCTACAAGGCGAAGCCATCTCTTTCCCTTGGTGATTTGGTTTTTGATCCGAGGTCGGATCTTTCCCAAGGGAGGGGAGATGATGCGGAGCATCCTATGGACATCACCATGTCAAGAGTCCGTTCGGCGAGTGACACGTGCGACATCTACTTCACATACACAAAGGTGAATCCTCTCCTTTACACGTTCTCACTTGACACCTTCGAGGATGGTATACTACTTGACACTCCACTCGTGTGCTTGCATAGGTATTGTCGGAACACTACGAACGATGAGGAGGAGTGCAAGCGCCAAGGAACAACTACCCCATCCGCGAGGGAAGCCTGGAAGCGATGAAGGAAGAAGACAGAGCTGTTGAAGCTACAACGGCCGGACATCCGGGCCAGAGGCCGGACATCCGGCGCCTGGGCAGCCGCGCAAGAGCTGCCCCAACAGACGGCCAACGACATCAGCGGGCGGACATCCGGCCCGTGTGCCCGAACATCCGGCGCCCCGCCAACTCCCGGACATCCGGCCTCTTCCCCGAAAATCCAGCATCGATGACAGAACGCACCCGAAGTTTGGCCACTTTAGCCCGGACATCCAGCCCGAGCCCCGGACATCCGGCGCCTCCTGAAGCCCCGGACATCCGGCCCCCAACCCGGACATCCGGCACCTGCGCGTGCACAGCCGGGCCAGAGGCCCATGTATCCCCTCCTCACTTACCCCTTCGTGGACTAGCCTATATATACTCCATCCCCTTCCTCTAGTTAGGGTTAGCAAAGGATTAGCTCATTTAGAGATAGAGCTTTTCTCATCCATTACGGATCTACTCCACGAGAGAGACCGCGGCCCCTCTACGGAGAAGATCCCCCTTGGATTCAAGACCCCCTCTTGGGTGGCCCCCTTCAAGACCTCCTCATGGAGATGAACCTTACCTTGTATCTTTCCCTTTGTTGTTCATGTACCTTGTGGATCTTGTGTGTTTGATTGTCTAGTGGATGTGTGATTGGACTTGTTCTTGAGTGTTTCCCCTTGTGATTTCTCTCCGTTCTTCCCTGTGTTCTTCGTGGGATTCGCTCCTTTCGTGAAGGATCGGCCGTATAGGGTTCCACCCTACATCAGTTGGGCTAATGGGCTTGTACATGAGTACATGAAGCCTGGGGTTGGGCTTCTATTTATCCCAAATTCTGATTTTTTTCCTACTATGAATATAGATGCTAGTTGGGCCACGCCTGGGGCTACAGCCCCCGTTGCCCCAGGCCCAATTTCGCCCCTGTGCGGGATGGCATAGTAGAATGTGTGCGCTGCGAGAGGTGGCATGGCGATGGGGGCGGGCATCTGCTATGGTAATAAGTGGAACATAGTAGTAGCATGGGGCATCAAGGACGCGCTACTACTAAGCACAACTGTTGTAGCGCGGCCTCTGGCAAACGCCCTAGAACTACGCGCGACGCACCAGTTGGCCCCGTCTATCCGTATCAGTAGCGCATGGTTGCATACCAGCGCTACAGCTATCAAATTAGTAGCAGTGTGGTTTTACACCCCGCGCTACTACTATGGCTTGTCTCAGGGGACGGTGGGGACCACTTAGTAGTAGCACGGGTCGTCTGTGGCCATGGTACTACTATGACCTACCAGTAGCGTGTTTTTTCACCCCGCACTACTACTAATTAGCAGCAGCGCGTTTCAAATAACCCGCTCCACTACTAAGTGGTGACCTATAGGGGGTATTCGTAGAAGTGTGTTTCTTACCTCGGTGGTCCCCGGAGACCAATCTAGTCGCCAATGAAATATCTTTTCCTAGTTACCATTCGCTCTTCCTGGTGGTAGAGAGAGGGTACTGTTGGGTAACGTAGTAATTTCAAAAAAATTCCTACGCACACGCAAGATCATGGTGATGCATAGCAACGAGAGGGGAGAGTGTTGTCCACGTACCCTCGTAGACCGACAGCGGAAGCGTTATCACAACGCGGTTGATGTAGTCGTACGTCTTCACGATCCTACCGATCAAGTACCGAACGCACGGCACCTCCGAGTTCTACACACGTTCAGCTCGATGACGTCCCTCGAACTCCGATCCAGCCGAGTGTTGAGGGAGAGTTTCGTCAACACGACGGCGTGGTGACGATGATGATGTTCCACCGACGCAGGGCTTCGCCTAAGCTCCGCAACGGTATTATCGAGGTGTAATATGGTGGAGGGGGGCACCGCACACGGCTAAAATATCGTATATCAAGTGTGTCTATGGGGTGCCCCTGCCCCCGTATATAAAGGAGCAAGGGGAAGAGGGCCGGCCAAGGGGAGGTGGCGCGCCCAAGGGGGGAGTCCTACTCCCACCGGGAGTAGGACTCCTCCTTTCCTTGTGGGAGTAGGAGAAGGGAAGGGGAAAGGAGAAAGAAGGAAGGGGGCGCCCCCCTCCCTAGTCCAATTCGGACTAGCCCATGGGGAGGGGTGCGGCCACCCTTTGAGGTCTTTCCCTCCTTTCCCGTATGGCCCATTAAGGCCCAATACGAATTCCCGTAACTCTCCGATACTCCGAAAAATACCCGAATCACTCGGAACCTTTCCGAAGTCCGAATATAGTCGTCCAATATATCGATCTTTACTGCTCGGCCATTTCGAGACTCCTCGTCATGTCCACGATCTCATCCGGGACTCCGAACTCCTTCGGTACATCAAAACTCAATAAAACTGTCATCGTAACGTTAAGCGTGCGGACCCTTCGGGTTCGAGAACTATGTAGACATGACCGAGACACCTCTCCGGTCAATAACCAATAGCGGGACCTGGATGCCCATATTGGCTCCCACATATTCTACGAAGATCTTTATCGGTCAGACCGCATAACAACATACGTTGTTCCCTTTGTCATCGGTATGTTACTTGCCCGAGATTCGATCGTCGGTATCTCGATACCTAGTTCAATCTCGTTACTGGCAAGTCTCTTTACTCGTTGCGTAATACATCATCCCGCAACTAACTCATTAGTCACAATGCTTGCAAGGCTTATAGTGATGTGCATTACCAAGTGGGCCCAGAGATACCTCTCGGAAAATCGGAGTGACAAATCCTAATCTCGAAATACGCCAACCCAACAAGTACCTTTGGAGAAACCTGTAGAGCACCTTTATAATCACTCATTTACGTTGTGACGTTTGGTAGCACACAAAGTGTTCCTCCGGTAAACGGGAGTTGCATAATCTCATAGTCAGAGGAACATGTATAAGTCATGAAGAAAGCAATAGCAACATACTAAACGATCGGGTGCTAAGCTAACGGAATGGGTCAAGTCAATCACGTCATTCTCCTAATGAGGTGATCTCGTTAATCAAATGACAACTCATGTCTATGGCTAGGAAACATAACCATCTTTGATTAACGAGCTAGTCAAGTAGAGGCATACTAGTGACACTCTGTTTGTCTATGTATTCACACATGTATTATGTTTCCAGTTAATACAATTCTAGCATGAATAATAAACATTTGTCATGATATAAGGAAATATATAATACTTTATTATTGCCTCTAGGGCATATTTCCTTCAGTCTCCCACTTGCACTAGAGTCAATAATCTAGTTCACATCGCCATGTGATTTAACATCAATAATTCACATCACCATGTGATTAACACCCATAGTTCACATCTCTATGTGACCAACACTCAAAGGGTTTACTAGAGTCAATAATCTAGTTCTCATCGCTATGTGATTAACCCCCAAAGAGTACTAAGGTGTGATAATGTTTTGATTGTGAGATAATTTTAGTCAACGGGTCTGTCACATTCAGATCCGTAAGGATTTTGCAAATTCCTATGTCTACAATGCTCTGCACGGAGCTACGCTAGCTAATTGCTCCCACTTTCAATATGTATCTAGACCGAGACTTAGAGTCATCTAGATTTAGTGTCAAAAATTGCATCGACGTAACCCTTTACGACGAACCTTTTGTCACTTCCATAATCGACAAACATTTCCTTATTCCACTAAGGATAATTTTGACCGCTGTCCAGTGATCTACTCCTAGATCACTATTGTACTCCCTTGCCAAAATCAGTGTAGGGTATACAATAGATCTGGTACACAGCATGGCATACTTTATAGAACCTATAGCCAAGGCATAGGGAATGACTTTCATTCTCTTTCTATCTTCTGCCGTGGTCGGGCTTTGAGTCTTTACTCAATTTCACACCTTGTAACACAGGCAAGACCTCTTTCTTTGACTGTTCTATTTTGAACTACTTCAAAATCTTGTTAAGGTATGTACTCATTGAAAAACTTATCAAGCGTGTTCATCTATCTCTATAGATCTTGATGCTCAATATGTAAGCAGCTTCACCGAGGTCTATCTTTGAAAAACTCCTTTCAAACACTCCTTTATGCTTGCAGAATAATTCTACATTATTTCTGATTAACAATATGTCATTCACATATACTTATCAGAAATGTTGTAGTGCTCCCACTCACTTTCTTGTAAATACAGGCTTCACCGCAAGTCTGTATACAACTATATGCTTTGATCAACTTATCAAAGCGTATATTCCAACTCCGAGATGCTTGCACCAGTCCATTGATGGATCGCTGGAGCTTGCATATTTTGTTAGCACCTTTAGGATTGACAAAACCTTCTGGTTGCATCATATACAACTCTTCTTTAATAAATCCATTAAGGAATGCAGTTTTGTTTATCCCTTTGCCATATTTCATAAAATGCGGCAATTGCTAACATGATTCGGACAGACTTAAGCATAGATACGAGTGAGAAACTCTCATCGTAGTCAACATCTTGAACTTGTCGAAAACCTTTTGCGAAAATTCTAGCTTTGTAGATAGTGACACTACTATCAGCGTCCGTCTTCCTCTTGAAGATCCATTTAATCTCAATGGCTCGCCGATCATTGGGCAAGTCAATCAAAGTCCATACTTTGTTCTCATATATGGATCTTATCTCACATTTCATGGCCTCAAGCCATTTCGTGGAATCTGGGCTCACCATCGCTTCTTCATAGTTCGTAGGTTCGTCATGGTCTAGTAACTTAACCTCCAGAACAGGATTACCGTACCACTCTGGTGCGGATCTTACTCTGGTTGACCTACGAGGTTCAGTAATAACTTGATCTGAAGTTCCATGATCATCATCATTAACTTCCTCACTAATTGGTGTAGGAGTCACAGGAACAGATTTCTGTGATGAACTACTTTCCAATAAGGGAGCAGGTACAGTTACCTCATCAAGTTCTACTTTCCTCCCACTCACTTCTTTCGAGAGAAACTCCTTCTCTAGAAAGGATCCATACTAAGCAACGAATGTCTTGCCTTCGGATCTGTGATAGAAGGTATACCCAACTGTTTCCTTTGGGTATCCTATGAAGACACATTTCTCCGATTTGGGTTTGAGCTTATCAGGATGAAACTTTTTCACATAAGCATCGCAACCCCAAAATTTTAAGAAACGACAACTTTGGTTTCTTGCTAAACCTCAGTTCATAAGGCGTCGTCTCAACGGATTTTGATGGTGCCCTATTTAACGTGAATGCAGCTGTCTCTAATGCATAACCCCAAAACGATAGTGGTAGATCGGTAAGATACATCATATATCGCACCATATCTAATAAAGTACGATTACGACGTTCGGACACACCATTACACCGTGGTGTTCCAGGTGGCGTGAGTAGTGAAACTATTTCACATTGTTTTAACTGAAGGCCAAACTCGTAACTCAAATACTCTTCTCTACGATCAGATCATAGAAACTTTATTTTCTTGTCACGATGATTTTCCACTTCACTTTGAAATTCTTTGAACTTTTCAAATGTTTCAGAGTTATGTTTCATCAAGTAGATATACCCATATCTGCTCAAATCATCTGTGAAGGTCAGAAAATAATGATACCTGCTACGAGCCTCAATATTCATCGGGCCACATACATCTGTATGTATGATTTCCAACAAATCTGTTGCTCTCTCCATAGTACCGGAGAACGGCGTTTTAGTCATCTTGCCCATGAGGCACGGTTCGCAAGCATCAAGTGATTCATAATCAAGTGATTCCAAAATCCCATCAGTATGGAGTTTCTTCATGCGCTTTACACCAATATGACCTAAACGGCAGTGCCACAAATAAGTTGCACTATCATTATTAACTTTGCATCTTTTGGCTTCAATAATGATTATG